>NC_066581.1:99543659-99880741 GCF_024323335.1 Lathyrus oleraceus
GTTTTTCCTCAACAATTGGAATTTGATATCTTATCCCCGCAGAGCTGGTCCAAGCGTTGGACTCTTCAATCCCCAACAGGCTCTCACTGCTGTGCTTCCCCAAGCATTTGTTTCAGATTATACATTCACCAGTAGAGTCGACAGTGTCAGAATGTATATCCCCAGCGGTGTTGACAGTGTCAGATTGTATATCCCCAGCGGAGTTGATAGTGCCAGATTGTATCTTCCCAGCAGAAGCGGCTGCTCCTCAGAGTTCGATGCCAGATCGATGATCTCGACGCTAGACCCATGGTCTCTTTCCTTGAAGCAGAATCTCAGTACCGTATCGGTGTTTGCTTCCCCTGCTGAGTCGTCTCTCTCGCAAATTATGGTTGGCAGAACCACTGTCGCTTTCCTCAGCAGCAAGTTTTCGGTGCCATTCTCTCCCTAGTCAGAGCCTCGGTATTTTGTTACTTAATAGAACACCGTGTGGCGGGTCATTTCCCCGCAGAGTTCTTTGTGATATGCATCTCCAACAGCCTTGCCAGGGTCCAGAAGATGGTGATCATTTCCCCAACAGAATTCCTTGCCTCAGCTTGGCGTTCTCTCTAATCAAGCATTTCGCATCCCTGCATGAAAGTTTCCGGTATTCAGACCGAAGTGGCATTCAGGCCAGTTTTCCAATGTTCATATCGAAGAAGTTTCCGACGTTCAGGTCAATGCAACTTGTGGCATTCAGGCCAAGTTTCCGGTATTCATACTGAAGTGGCATTCAGGCCAGTTTTCCGATGTTCAGATCGAAGAAGTTTCCGACATTCAGGTCGATGCAACTTATGGCATTCATACCAGTTTTCCGGTATTCAGACCGAAGTGGCATTCAGGCCAGTTTTGCGATGTTCAGATCGAAAAAGTTTCCGACATTCAGGTTGATGCAACTTGTCGCATTCAGGCCAGTTTTCCGGTATTCAGACCGAAGTGACACTCAGGCCAGTTTCCCGGTGTTCAGACTGATGTTTGATAATCAAGTATCGTCTGATGCTTAGATCGAAGTCATTTCCAATATTCAGATGGATGAGCGGCATTCAGGCCATGGTTATTTCTGTGTTACCATTTATTTTGGTATTCAGGCTAACATTCCTTGTTTCGGTGTTCAAACCGACTCTCACCGTACCAGACGGATTCTTTTTCAAGACCACCTCTTGGCCGATTCTGACAGGCATTGTTACTTCATTTTTTCACTTCAGTGTAAATTTTCGGGCTTTTATCATATTCAATCACTTGATACCTCGAAAGTGCGAAAGCCGTTGCTATCTTCCTTTCGGGTTTCCAGTTGATTGAATAGGGGCAGCTGTAATACCCCAAAATTTACCCTTCATTTTTCCTAGAAGCATGGGATTATGTTTTACACTTCATTAGCATCATATTAGGTCATACTCATTGCATACTGCATTAGTGACATGGAGATCAGGTTTTGATTAATCATTCCTTAACAGAAGGAGCCCACACAAAGCAAGATTGAGAATTGGACTTCATTTTCTAAGTATACAAGTCTCAAGGGTCTCAGGGGGGTCCAAGCATCTTATTATGGTCCTCAGTTCATCAGTGAAGGATTCAAAGCTATCAGAATGTTCATCTGGATTTAATCAGAAATTAGGTTTTCATGGCTACCTACAACAGGCAATGTTTGGTTGAAGTAGAGGATCCCATCCATGTCATGATTAGAGAGGCATCCATGCAATTAGTTCCTGATCATTTTGCCCTAAAACTAGGGTTTGGTATAAAATCAGTTTATTTTTTATTCTTCGGGTGAAACTCTTTTCCATGGCCCTCCATATGTCCACAAGGGTCTACATACAAAAAATCAGCTCTTTATTTGAGCTAGAAGTGCTTCAATTGATCAATGGAATCGGGAATCAGACAGTTTGGGAAAAGTCAATTGTGGGGCCAGAAAAGTCAACTCCTGACATTTTGAGAGTGGAATCTCAAAATCCATGACTAGGGGATCCTACCTGTGAAATTTGATCAAGGATGGATCATGTATTCATCATTTAATCAGGAATTGGAAAAGTTACTTAATTTGGAAATGGTTGACTTTCCATTTAGGGCAAGTTTTCATGATCGTTGCACTCACTTTGCATCAAGATAAAAGCTCCATTTGAACATTTCTCACACATGAAAGTTTTTCCTCTTGTTCCAAGCTTTCTAGAGATATAAAGTTTGCTCCATTTGGATTAGAATTGAGAAAGTTATGCTTAGTCAAAGTGAGACATTTTTTTAGGACACTTAGAAAATTTCTAAGTCCAAAATCTTCAAAATTTGTCAAGACTTATTGGCCAGTTTTCTTGCATTTCAAAGCATTATTTGAAAATACTTTATTCACAATAATTGTACCTTGCTGTGCCCTCTTTCACATCCTTTTGGAATCATCTCATTTGGATCCATGATTTGAGAGATACATTCATTTAAAGTGGGCACCATGACTTGATTTTCTAGGCAGATTTTGGGCCTGGCTGGCCCAATCAGATTTTCTAAGCATGCTGCACAAACCAGTCACGTTTTTTTTTACCTCTTTTGGCTATGCATTGGACATCCATTCACTTAAGTTTGACTCAAAATAATAACATTTTACACCTCACTTCACACTTTTATTCTTATGGATAAATCACTTATTAAAAAGTCCATGAGAGCACCTAATCCACCCTATTTAAGAAGCTGAAACCCTAACCCTAAAGGAGCATTGGAATTTTGTGGCAAGGAGGAAAAGCTTCATCACATATCAAATCCCATTCCACTTCTATTGCCCATTAGGTAATCATCTCTTCCATGGCCATGTTTTGATATATCTACGCTTGCTTACCATGTTCATCACCATTAATCCTTCCATTTTCATATTTCTTTTTCTTATTTAAAATATTTTCTTTGTCCATAAAATTACCCAAAAATATTTTTCACTTTTCTTAACGTTTTATTAAATTTTATATAATTTTTATTTTCGTATTTTTTTAATATTAATATTTTATTTTAATTATTTATTCTAAATGGTAGATTTTAACACACTTTTTTTATTGATTTTATTTTTATGACTTAAAATTATTGTTAGCATTTGATTTTTGGGATGAAGGTTGACCACTGTCTCATGATCAACCTGACCTTTTCTTGGAATTTTACTTCACATTTTCAATTTATTCTTGATTTATTTCTAAACTAGTCTTATCAATTGACTTTTTGTTTGACCTATGTTTTGTTTCAATTAATTCACGTGTCAATTTTCATTATTTTTAAAATCGTTTTGGGGGATGATGATGTCCTGACCCCACCTTATTTAGTTTAATTTTTCATAATTTTCTTGATTAATTTACTATTTATTCTTTATTTATTTCTAACCTAGTCTTATTAATTGACTTTTGGTTTGTCCTATGTTTTGGTTCAATTAATTCACGTGCCAATTTTCATTATTTTTAAAATCTTTTTGGGGGATGATGATGTCCTGACCCCACCTTATTTAGTTTAATTTTTCATAATTTCCTTGATTAATTTTCTATTTATTTGTTATTTTTTAAGTTGAGTTGAACTTTCAGTTGACTTCTTTATGATCGATGTTTGACTTAGGGATTGCTTATGGCAATTGAAGAGATCTTTTGATCCTCCCTCATTCATCTCATATGCCATGTATTAAAGGCTTTTTACCTTGATTTTATTTGGTCCTTACCTCATTTCCTGATTAAATTATTCAGTGGACCCTTCGTGTGCATATTTTCATCTGTTTGATTCATCTGTTATCTTTTATACTTGTTTCTCTCATTCATGCTTTCTATTGCTTGATTATTTAACATGTTCATACTCCCATGCATTGTTTAAATGCTCCATTATTTGATTCTTTGGTTTGATTATATATTGTTTATTTATCTGATCTGATTGATAACTGTTGCCTACTTGTATGATGTATGAGGCATATATTCTTATTGTTTGTTTGCCATGAACAATCCCCATTCCTAACAAATGTACCCCTCTCCCATAAAGTGTATAATATTTATTTCTTTATTTCTTTAGTCACCTGTTAATACAAGAATTAAAACGAACATCCGATAACCATTTCAAAATAAGATCAAAAGCTCGATCCAACGTCGAGTAATCATTTTAAAAACTTACCAGAACCAACACACATTCATCCATCCTCTTGTAAGTCGATTGCCTCAGGTATCGCCATCTACCTGTAAGTCAATTGCCCCCCGCATCTCCATCTACCCTTATCCATAACTCCTCTCCGCGCACCATCCGTCGACCCTTGTTTCGTTTAGGTAGCACCCATTAGGTAGAACCCTTTGTATGATAACATAGGTAGAATTCCCTTATTCTTTGCATGCTAACATTAGGTAGATGTTCCCCTTTGTAAATCCTAACACATAGGTCCATATTGCATGACAACTCTAGAACAGAGCTTCCCCACTTTTAGACCTTCCGTGCGTCTCCGATCTTGTGGCATGTCAGTATGTTCTATTGCAAAGAGGTAACTGCCTAAGACTCGATTGAGCGAGCTGCGACACCTACTGCTAGGATGTTGAACACACTGCCAACCCTCCTTTGACACAGATGGTGTCCTCTTTTGTAAGTCCATGTTCAGATGGCAATCCTTAACCCCTAGTTAGTTGAACTACGTTTTGCTTTGATTCTCATTCTAGATGAGATACGTAGGCATAAGACGCGACGTCTTACCGAGCACACTTATCTTTAATCCATAGGTAGCCGAGCTACGAAGACTCTGATTCTCATACTCAGATGAGATACGTAGGCAGTGGATGCGACATCCTTGCGAGTCATTTTCTTTTAACCTTCCTTTTAGTAAATAGTACTTTAGATATACCTACACCCTTTAGACTAGAACAACACTTATGAAAAGGGATCCCTAGGAGTACATAGGATGTTTTGGGTGCTTAAAACCTTCCCATTGCATAACCAACCCCTTACCCAGATCTCTGACCATTTTTACTAGTTTTTGATTCGATAAAACTTTTAGGTTTTTTTTCGCTTTCTAACCATTCCTTTGGATAAATAGAAGTGCGGTGGCGAACCGATTTGTATGGTTTACCTTGGATTTAGTCAATATCTCTAATGGTAACGAATACCCCGTTACAATAATGTATCTAGTATCAATATCCCTCATGATTGGACTTAAATAATATATGGCTCTTTCGACGCCTTCATCATCTTCTTGGAGTAACATACTCCCAATTGTAGACTTAAATGTAACAATGTACAACTTCTTAGATTTGTTCCTCGTGTGAGGTAACAATGTTAAAGGCTTTGTTAGGTACCTCTTAATCTCATCAAAGGCTAGTTGATGTTCTTCCCCCCATCTGAAACCTTTTTCTTTCTTTACATACTAGCGATGAGAATACTTTTTTCTTACCACTTAGATTTGAAATGAATCTCCTTAGAAAGTTGATTTTTCCTAGCAATGACTGAAGCTATTTTTTGTTGGCCGGAGACTCCGTATTATGTATGACTTTTGTCTTGTTTGAGTTTATCTTTATTCCCTTCTTATGGATGACAAAGCAAAGAAAATCCTCTGCATGAACATAAAAAGCACATTTTAATGGGTTCATTTTAAGCCTGTGTTTCCACTTCCTTTCAAACAATTGTCGAAGATGGTCAAGGTGGCCATCCTTAGATGAAGATTTGATAACAACATCATCAATGTACAATTACATGAACGTTTTAATAAAGTCGTGAAACATCGAGTTCATTTCTCTCTGGTAAGTAGAACTATCATTTTTAGGCCAAAAGGCATCATTATCCATTTGTATTTGCCTAAGGCTCTTAGGAATCGCAACACCGTTTATGCTACGTCTTCCTCCGCAATGAAAATCTGGTTGTAACCAGAGTATCCATCAAGGAGACTCAGGTATTCGAGGCCAGCCGCATAATCGACCAACATCTCAGCCACTAACATTTGACATTCGTCTTTAGGAGTAGTGTAGATGTTTTTGATTGGCTGCATTTTGTGTTAAAACAGTTACTGTACTTAGATGTCTTGACTGATGTCATGACATGCTTAAGTAGTATGCTGCAGGATTAGCTAATACATGATTTACTGAATGTCAAACTGGATGTTATGACATTCATCCCTGACAGTAGATACTGAATTATAGACTAATCAGTTTTTCTGTTATAGTTCAGTATTTAGTTCAGGCTGATTTTCTGTTATGTTATGACAAGTCATTCATGACAGCAGCCTCTGAATGTCAAACTGAATGTTATGACATTCATTCCTGACAGGCCAGTTAGTTTTTCTGTTATTTATCTCAGGCTGATTTTCAGGAAACTAACAGCAGGCTGATTTTCTGTTCTGTTATGACAGTCATTCAATACAGGATTTACTGAATGTCAAACTGAATGTTATGACATTCATTCCTGACAGCAGATACTAAACTATAGGCTAGTTGGTTTTTCTGTTATAGTTCAGTAATTATTTCAGGCTGTGTTTCAGGAGAGTAACAGACCTGGCACATAGCCTATTGTCAGAATGTCAAACAGAATGTTATAACATTCATCCTTGTTAGCAAATACTGAATTATAGGCAGGTTGGTTGTTCTGCCACAGTTCAGTATTTAGTTTAGTCTGTTTTCAGGAGAATAACAGACCTGGCATATAGCCTACTGTCTGAATGTCAAACTCAGTGTTTTGACATTCATCCTTGACAGAAGATACTGAATTATAGGCAGGTTGGTTTTTTCTGCTACAGTTCAGTATTTATTTCGGTCTGTTTTTCAGGAGAATAACAGACCTAGCATATGGCATATGTTCTGGACGTCAAATTGAATGTTATGACATTCATTCCTGACAGCATATGCTAAAGTGTAGGCTAGTTAGTTTTTCTGTTTCAGTATTTATCTCAGGTTGTTTTTCAGGAATCTAACAGCTGTGCTAAAATCCAGGAAACTAACAGAAGAGCTAAATTCAAGAGCCCTAACAAATAGCCTATTTGTTAGCACCCTAATATGTGGAAATTAGGTTAACTTGCTTAACCTTAATTTTAGGAAATTCAAGTACAAGGCCCAAGTGCTGCATTATAAAAGGATGACAATCCTACTTTCAACAATTCAGGGATTTCGAAGTGTGAAGCATTAAATACATCATTGTATTTCATAGTTGTAGTTTTTATTGTGTCTTGTATTAGGTTTTACTTGTGAGCCAAGCAATTGTCACCTAGATGATTGCATTGGACTAGGGTGTTCATTGAGTTGTAAGTGTTGTGTCACTCTAAGCTTTTAAGCGTGAGTGTTGTGTTTCTTGATTAAAGCTGTTAAGCACAATAAAGAGTTGTTTGAAGTATAACTTCTCCATTTAACTTTAAACAAATTAAAGGTTGTAATCACTGAGGTGATTGAGGGGGAGTGAGTAGGAACTCTGGTCTTAGTTTAAGATTGAAATTCCATTGGGTAGGTATTAAGTGATAGGATTAAACAGGAGGTTTAAGGCCTGAATTAATACTGCTAATAGTGGATTTCCTCCCTGGCTTGGTAGCCCCTAGACGTAGGTGTGTGTGTCACCGAACTGGGTAAACAATTCCTTGTGTTATTTACTACACTTTACTTTTAAGTTCTGCATAATTCTTGTCTTCGCAGAATTAGATGTCTTAACATCCAGTGTGACATCGAAAGTCTGTTAACTAGAATTTCAATTGGTATTAGAGCAGGCACCCTGCCTGTTAATTTCTGGGTGAGATCTCGGGACGTTACTTTCTAGTACCATGGACAAGGATATAGGATTCTCAAATAGACCACCCATGATGGATGGTTCTAACTATGATGACTGGAAACCTCGTATGATAGCCTTCTTGAGGTCTCTGGATAGCAAGGTCTGAAGAGCTATCAACAAAGGATGGGAACATCCAACGAAGACAGGTAAAGATGGAATCATGATACAAATTCCTGAAGAAGAGTGAGACAAAGAGCAACATGCATTAGCCCTTGGAAACTCTAAGGCCTTGAATGCATTGTTCAATGGGATAAATAAGAACATCTTCAGACTGGTGCATCATTATGAGCTGGCTAAAGAAGTTTGGGATACCCTCAAAACAACTCAGAAGGTACCTCCAAGGTGAGGATGTCTAAACTTCAGATGCTAACTACCAAGTTTGAAAATCCGAGGATGAAAGAGGATGAGACTATTCATGACTTCCACATGAATATTCTTGAAATTGCCAACATTTCTGGTGGCTTAGGAGAGAAAATGTCTGAAGAAAAACTTGTAAGAAAGATTCTCAGATCCTTGCCCAAAAGATTTGCCATGAAGGTCACTGCTATAGAAGAGGCTCAAGATATCTGCAATATGAAGGTTGATGAGCTTATTGGTTCTCTCCAAACTTTTGAAATGGGCTTGTGTGAGAATGTTGAAAAGAAGAACAAAAGCATAGCTTTCATATCAAATACTGAAGAGAATTCAGAAGAAGGAAGTATTGGAGGCGATGAAAGCATATCAGAAGCTATAGCCATGCTTGGAAGACAGTTCAACAAGTTCATAAAGAAGACTGATCAAAAAGGGAGACCCAATGTCAAGAACATTTCCTCTGACTTCAGTAAAAGATCAACATCTGAAGAAAAGATCAACCAAGGCAAGGGAATCCAGTGTCATGGATGTGAAGGTTTTGGACACATTAGAACTGAATGTCCTACGTACCTCAAGATGCAAAAGAAGGGACTATCTGTCACCTGGTCTGAAGGAGACTCTGAGAGTGAATCTGAAGGAGAATCTGCTAAGCATGTCACTGCACTAACTAGTGTCTGTGCCTCTGATGATGACTCAAGTGGAGATGAACTTACCTTTGATGAACTTGCTGCTTCATATAACGAGTTATGTGTCAAAAGTGCAGAAGTGTGTATCCAAGGAGAAAAGCAGAAGAAACTCATCAAGGAGCTGGAAGCTGAGAAGAAGAAGCATCTGACAGTCATAAATGGTCTAAATGGTGAGATGACCTTGCTTACCTCTAAGCTAGATCAAATGACAAAATCCATCAGAATGCTGAATAAAGGAACTGACACTTTGGAAGAGATTCTAAAGATGGGACAGAAATCAGGAAATATGTCTGGTTTAGGCTTTGTCAAGGAATCCTCAACTGAACTCAAAAGCTCAAAGGCTGAAGTTCAGAAAATCAAGCAGAAGTCACAACCAATGTCACAACATCAGGGAAACAAGAGGATTAACCATCAAAAGAAGAGATTTCAAAGATGGAGATGCCACTACTGTGGTAGATTTGGTCACATAAAACCCTTCTGTTACAGGTTGCATGGTTATCCTAACCAGACCCCTCAAGTCAGACCTAAGAAGAAGGCATCTAAGCATAATGCCCCCATCAAGAAACAACAATGGGTTGCTAGATTAGCTCACACATCTCTAAGGGCATCTACCAGAGAAGACTGGTATTTTGATAGTGGTTGCTCAAGACATATGACTGGGATGGAGAACTTATTGGTAGATAGACAACCTCATACTACCAGTTATGTGACCTTTGGTGATGGAGCTAAAGGAAGAATCAAAGGTGTTGGTAAGATGAACAGTCCTGGAGTTCCAGAATTGAATAATGTGCTGTTAGTAAAAGGACTAACTGCTAATCTCATCAGCATAAGCTAGCTATGTGATCAAGGCTTCAATGTACAGTTCGCTAAGGAAGAATGTGTTGTGAAGAATGGAGAAAATAAGGAAGTTATGAGAGGATCCAGATCCAAAGATAACTGCTATCTATGGGAACCTGAAGTCTCAAACTACTCCTCAATGTGCGTCTTAGCCAAGGAAGAAAAGGAAGTGAAGTTGTGGCATAGAACACTTGGACATCTTCATTTAAGAGGAATGAAGAAGATCGTATCCAAGGAAGTAGTTAGAGGAACCCCAAAGCTGCTTATGGATGAAGGAAAAGTCTGTGGAGAATGTCAGGTTGGCAAGCTAACCAAGATGTCACATCCTAAGCTTGGACATCCTACAACATCCAAAACTATGGAGCTGTTGCACATGGACTTAATGGGACCTATGTAGATTGAAAGTCACAAGTTATCCTCACCTATTATTCCTCAACAAAATGGTGTGGTTGAAAGGAAGAAACATAACTGTGTATCATTACCCACTGCAGAAGCTGAGTACATAGCATCTGGTAGCCGTTGCTCCCAACTGGTATGGATGAAACAAATGCTGACTGAGTATAATGTCACTCAGAATGTCATGACATTGGATGCTACTCAGTTTGAGAATTTAAGGGGCAAATTTGGAATATGCCTTTCTGAGGAATTATAGCAACTCATGATGTTAGGAATTTACTGTTTAATATCTCAGATTATTAAACAATTGAAAGTGTGCTCTGATTGGTCAACAGATACTAGTTATTTCACTTGCAACAAGTGTTATGAGATGTTGGCAAAGGAATTTATTGTTAATTTGTGTGAAGAATGTGTTGTGGCAAAAGATGTGGTGCTGATGGTTGGATGCTGGCAGTCCTCATTGATGCCTGTTTGTAATTTTTTGGGCTCTTAATGAGTTCCTTGGAGTTGTTCATCATCTCAGCCATCACAGTTGTGTATGATGATGGTTTGCACTGCTTAACTATTATGTTTTAACATGTTTAATGTTATAACATCTGTCCTAACATTCTCTGATAGACTAATTGACATTTATTTTGTCTAATTTGTCACCTTTGGTCAATTTTGACTAAAAGCGTGAGTATTGATGTGGAATGTGGAAGCAGTTGTGTATGTAGCTGAACTGAAGGATAGCTATTGTTGAAGGAAGTGCACAGGTGTTAAAAGAAGAATGTTGTTCTGTCTACAGATGTCACAGAGGATGTCTGATATGGTACACAGGTGTTGATGTTGAAGCAGATGTCAGAATGACATTCTGGCTGGTACAGGTGTTGGAGTTACTAGTATCTGATGTATGCACAGATTTAGGAGGAGAAGGAGTACCCTTGTGCATTTGTGTGTCTTACTAGTTGCATTCTTAACTAGTAACTCTATTTTTTGTTGCACAGATTTAGGGGGAGGAGAAGTACCCTTGTGCATGTGTGTATTACTAGTAACTATAAAGCTAGTAATTGTGTTGCTTCTGCTACTGTTTAAACTACTGTTATGTTGTTTAACTGCTGATAGTTTACCTTGTGAACAAAAAGGAAAGATATATGTTTTAGCCAAAATTTGCCAAAGGGGGAGCAATTTTGGTAAAACAAAGAGTGTTCATAAGATGTTATGTGTGATGTCTTAACATAAGATATCCTATGTACCTGCTGGAGTTCAAGAACATGTTCATGCAGTATTTGTTTCAGAATGTCATACACAAGGTCATGGCATCTGATATGATATGTACCTGCTGGAGTTCAAGAACATGTTCATGCAGAAGTGTTTCAAGAAGTCATACACAAAGTCATGGCTTCTGATATGATTGTACCTGCTGGAAGTTATAAAAGGAATTATGGAATTAAGCAGGATTTTTCCAGGATGTCAGACCCGATGTCCTGACACCCTGTACACAGAACATTCAGTGTGAATGTCTGGTGTTTTGTGATTGCACACTCAATGGCAATCTATGTATGATTGTAGATCTAATTTGTGGTTGTCTTCTTGATCAAAGCTGTGAAGCAAGATCAAGAGTGTGCTTTCTTGATTGAAACTGTGAAGTAAAATCAAGCCTGTGTTTCTGAAATTTGCTTGTAATTTTGTCTGTTTTGGTCTGTAATATTAAGTTGCTTTGGCAACATTTTTGACTCAAAGGGGGAGTAACACCTGTACCCCAGGACAACAGATTTCTGTACCCCAGGACAACAGATTTCTGTGAAGATGAAGGTCCTCTAAAACAAGAGGTTATGCTGCTGTTTGCTATCTTCTATGTGCTGCTGCTATGAGAAGTTTATCTTCTGTGTGTGATTAGTGTATTAGCTAATTTAATTCTCTGCTTGGGTGTGTGTTCCGCTGCTGTGAACTCTGTTATGATGCCAAGTTGTTTTAGCCAAAAATTTGCCAAAGGGGGAGTTTGTAGATGTTTTTGATTGGCTGCATTTTGTGTTAAATCAGTTACTGTACTTAGATGTCTTGACTGATGTCATGACATGCTTAAGTAGTATGCTGCAGGATTAACTAATACAGGATTTACTGAATGTCAAACTGGATGTTATGACATTCATCCCTGACAGCAGGTACTGAATTATAGACTAATCAGTTTTTCTGTTATAGTTCAGTATTTAGTTCAGGCTGATTTTCTGTTCTGTTATGACAAGTCATTCATGACAGCAGTCTCTAAATGTCAAACTGAATGTTATGACATTCATTCATGACAGGCCAGTTAGTTTTTTTGTTATTTATCTCAGGCTGATTTTCAAGAAACTAACAGCAGGCTAATTTTCTATTCTGTTATGACAGTCATTCAATACAGGATTTACTGAATGTCAAACTGAATGTTATGACATTCATTCCTGACAGCAGATACTGAACTATAGGCTAGTTGGTTTTCTGTTATAGTTCAGTATTTATTTCAGGCTGTTTTTCAGGAGAGTAACAGACCTGGCACATAGCCTATTGTCTGAATGTCAAACTGAATGTTATGACATTCATCCTTGACAGCAGATACTGAATTATAGGCAGGTTGGTTGTTCTGCTACAGTTTAATATTTAGTTTAGTATGTTTTCAGGAGAATAACAGACCTGGCATATAGCCTACTGTCTGAATGTCTAACTGAGTGTTTTGACATTCATCCTTGACAGAAGATATTGAATTATAGGCAGGTTGGTTTTTTCTGCTACAGCTCAGTATTTATTTTAGTCTGTTTTTCAGGAGAATAACAGAACTAGCATATGGCCTATGTTCTGGACGTCAAACTGAATGTTATGACATTCATTCCTGACAGCATATGTTAAAGTGTAGGCTAGTTAGTTTTTCTATTTCAGTATTTATCCCAGGTTGTTTTTCAGGAATCTAACAGTTGTGCTAAAATCCAGGAAACTAACAGAAGAGCTAAATTCCAGAGCCCTAACAAATAGCCTATTTGTTAGCACCCTAATATGTGGAAATTAGGTTAACTTGCTTAACCTTAATTTTAGGAAATTCAAGTACAAGGCCCAAGTGTTGCATTATAAAAGGACGACAATCCTACTTTCAGCAATTCAGGGATTTCGAAGTGTGAAGCATTAAATACTTCATTGTATTTCATAGCTATAGTTTTTATTGTGTCTTGTATTAGGTTTTACTTGTGAGCCAAGCAATTGTCACCTAGATGATTGCATTGGACTAGGGTGTTCATTGAGTTGTAAGTGTTGTGTCACTCTAAGCTTTTAAGCGTGAGTGTTGTGTTTCTTGATTAAAGCTGTTAAGCACAATAAAGAGTTGTTTGAAGTATAACTTCTCCATTTAACTTTAAACAAATTAAAGGTTGTAATCACTGAGGTGATTGAGGGGGAGTGAGTAGGAACTCTGGTCTTAGTTTAAGATTGAAATTCCATTGGGTAGGTATTAAGTGATAGGATTAAACAGGAGGTTTAAGGCCTGAATTAATACTGCTAATAGTGGATTTCCTCCCTGGCTTGGTAGCCCCCAGACGTAGGTGTGTGTGTCACCGAACTGGGTAAACAATTCCTTGTGTTATTTACTACACTTTACTTTTAAGTTCTGCATAATTCTTGTCTTCGCAGAATTAGATGTCTTAACATCCAGTGTGACATCGAAAGTCTGTTAACTAGAATTTCAAGTAGCAACATTAAGATCTTTAAAGTCTATGCAGATTCTAAGGGTACTGTTTTTCTTAATAATTGGAACAATATTAGCAAGCCACTCAACATACCTGGTAGGTTTGATGAACTTGTTCCAAAACAATCTCTCGATCTCGGCTTTAATCTTGGACATGATTTCAAGCATGAACCTCCATGGGGTCTGCTTCACTGGCTTTTTATCAGGTCTAATCGACAACTTTAACTCTACTAAATCGCGACTGAGCCCGAGAATTTCAAAATAGTCCTAGGAGAAGTGATCTTTGAACTTCTTTAGCACCTTAATTACTTCTGCTTTTAAGAGTGGGGTGATTTTGGTACTAATGCACGTCATCCTTTTCATCATACCATCTCCCAAGTCTATCTCTTCTAAAGGATTCAACGCCTGCATTTTCTTGGTCGAGATTGTTGGGTCTTTCTCGAACCCCAAAGGCTTATCATCATAAATGCAATCGAAACTCCAGCTTTCTGAAGCTATTGTTTCATTGGTAAGGCCAGATTGATTTACCCAAGAGTTCTCAGGCTTAATAGCTTCGACATCTTGTATTTTTTGAGATTCGGCTTCCAAGGCTGTTAGGATTTTATTTTCAGCCACATAGGCCAAAATCCGAGCCAACGCACTTGACTCAATCATGGTCTCCACCAGGCTCAAACCATCGGTTATAACCTCCGACAATTTCATATTCCTAGGTAAACCTGTATTAATGGTGTAGGTTCACCGTGTAGCATACATCATGCCCTTCAAAGTTATATCCTCCTCCGGTAGGTTTAAATGGAGAAATGTTAGCCAATTTTTGATCAAAGTTAAGCCATTCGATGTGATTGACATCCATTCTAAAAAAACTCTGATTTGCTTCGATGGTTTCGGAAATCCCATCAGGCTTCCAGTTAGTGATCATATGATACATATACGAGGGTACACATCCTACTCCATGCAACCATTCTCTACCTATTAGCAGATTATAGTTTTCTTTAGTCGGCACCACCATAAACAATTTTGGCCTTGTGGTGGTTCCCACCACTACGTCGACTTGAATGGCCCCTAAAGGTTTGCTGATTTTCCCCTCATAGTTGGACAATACTATGTTATTAAAGATTAAATCTATGGTAAATTTGCCTATTTTTTCCAAGAGGGACTGAGGCATAACATTGACACATGCCCCATAGTCGATCAAAACTTTGTCGATCCCCACGTTGTTTACCTTGGCCCTTATATACAATGGCTTCAGATGTTGTTGCATGGCCACGTCTAGCCTTTCAAAAAATGACATGGTCTTTATTAACTGAGTCATCATTCATCATATAATAGCATAAAGGTTTGTGGGTAGCTATTTCTTCCTCAATCACTTATGTGACCGTGTCATACTCTAAGGGAAACACATATATCATATTGCAAATGATCTCTAATTCTGGCTCAGACCCTGAACTGAAGTTGTCTGTCTCCATATCAACGTCTTCGAATACTTTATCTTTTGTTACTTTTTACTCATTTATGGGTGATAGTGGGGAAACAACCTTTGCTTGACTGGCCATCGACTAATTCGGCCTTGATTGACAGATTGAATAGTAGCACTTCCACTAGAGCATCCAACCTCTCGTGTAACTTTATTGTTTCTCTGGTGTCTCCTCCACTGAGTCCTAGTCAGGAGATGTTTTCCTATGTAGTTCTGTGATACATAAGAGTATTTCTTTGAAACTTGAGAGTTATCTTTATATGAGGAACCAAAACGAACATTCACTACTTTCCATTTACCCCCACTAGTGTCTGATCCACACACGCATACTCTGAGACGAATGAATTTCCTATGTTGTCGACTTCGACATAAGCTACCTTCTTTTTACTTGACTTGGAAGTTCTAGCCTTTTTAGCCTTTAACCGTTTGACTTGTCTCTCAAGTATTGGGTGTCTAACTTCTTCCTAATGGAGTAGTCGAGACCCCTTGATGCTAGTTCAACTAACTCGTGTTCTGACACTTGTGTAAAACATCTCACTTTTAAGGTTCTAAATCTATTGTGGTGATAATCGATGATTTTAGCCACCTTTTTCCTCACACTGTCTAATTCCTTGAGGCTAATCTTACATTGCCCCATGTAGAATTCATCGTGAAAAGCCCTTTCTAATTGTACCCACATAAAAATAGAATTTGTGGGAAGGGTGGTGAACCATGTAAAAGCGTTCTTTGTCAATGAATTTGGAAAATACTTGAATTTCAGGCTCTCATTGTTGGCTAAATCACGAGCCTTGGTCAGGTACCAGGCGACATGTTTGACGGTGGACTCACTAGTATCGCTAGCGAGCTTGGTGAATTTTGGGACTTTCCAACCCCTAGGCAATTCGGGTTTCCTTACATAATCAGATTATAGGGATATACATTTTGGCTCGTGTAGGCCTACGTCGAGGCCATTCTGGACCAAAACGCATTCGACGACGTTGGTGATCTTTTATTGTACCCCTACATTGTCTTGTCGGGCTTATCTCAGGACTTGGCCAGCATCTTGGTTGCGTTGCACTAGGACCATGTTGAGGCCTTCTGGTGGTGCCCCTAAAAATAAGCAATCCTACCCATTTGGTGGGTTAACTGTTGATAACTTCAATTCTTTTTTTTTATAAGTGGGTGCCGCATCTCAAAAAATACGATCCCCCATGATGGTCGCAAATAAATGATTCGAACAGAGTCGCCACCAAAATTTATATATTCCAATGAAGGAAAGGGAAATATCAATAAAACCATTGAAAATATAAAATGGTCGTCGCAACCATATTCAGGTTCGGGAGGCAATAACACACGGGGAAAGTAATAGCACCCCTCATGTTCGTTGTACTCAATGGGAATCTTTTAGTCTAATTTGAGATTTGAATGTTAGCTAATGTTATTGTTTTTTTCAAGTGAATAAAATATTGAAAAGAGAAATGAAAGGAAACCTCAAAAGGGGGGAAATGGAGGTTTTTTTATTAGTGTGCTCGCCAAGATCTCGCAATCTCGTGCCTACGTATCCTTATAGTGAAATAAGGAAATCAGAGCATTTGTAGTTTGGGGTAGCCAAGAGTGTTGGTTGATTGTTTTTAGAGGACGAGTGTTTAGGTTGCATTCTAACGGTTAAACATTGGCTTGTCTACTCTTGGTGGAGGCTTAAACACTAGTTTGTATCCATGTTAGAAATGACTAAACAGTGTCAGTTTATGAAAAGGTTTCCAATCGCACGGGGGCGAGAAAAGAGTTTGATTAAAGTTGTGTTATGGTGAACACGTGTCTAGATCGTATTATAACAGTAAAACATAACGTGCTTACTCGCAGCGGAGGCTTAAGCGCAAGTTTATACGCGTTAGAAGGGTTTAGATAAATGTCCTATTATGAAAGGTTTTCGATCACACGGGGGAGAGAGAATAAGTTAAAGTTGATGTGTTGTATGACTTTTAGGTGAATGACAAATATTTGTTAAGAACAAGGCGTGAGCCTTGGAACCAATGAATCATGTATTGTTAAAATGCTAGACTCCAACAATACATTTTTCATTCAATGTATTCATAAAATTGTTTGATGGACAATGAATATTCAAAAGATTGTTCAAAGGTTCCATCGGAATGCTAGACTCTAATGGCCCCTCTTTTCGTCCAAGTAATTAGGTATTTTAGAAACGAAAAGAGTGAATGAAAAGTTAATCTAAGAAGCGTGCCTCGAAAGCAATCATCAAGGATTCAAGGAATGCGAGATTACAAGGACCCATTTCTTTCGTATTTGTTTAGGAAAAAAGTTTAATGAGTTGAGAAGGCAGAAGAGAAATTCGATGTTGATAGAGTGTTTTATCGCATTAGTGAAAATGGTTTGTGAAATAGTTTGAAATGATATGAGGTGTTTATTAAAGAAAAAAACTTATTAGAATTTCGAAAAGTGTACTTGATGTTGATCAAATACCTTTTATCTTAATATTTTTGAAAGGTTAATTTTAATGGTCATTTTGTCTTTTTGGATTAACAATTACGCATCAACTAAAAATACAATAAAATAAACTAAAAACTAAAGCAATAAAAGAGGTAACAGAAATAATAAAGGGGGGGGGGGGACACACTATCAATACAAGAGGTAAAAGAATTAAAAAAACTAAAGAAAATAAAAGAAAGAATAAAAATAAGCTGAAAATTGGGGGTGAAGATAGGAAAATGCTCTAGGTTAAAGCCTCACAATGGTGTATTGATAAATTGGGAGGTGTGAGAGAGACTTAATCTTCTCCTACCCCATATTTGGTTACTATTCCCATAGCAACAAAAATGGAAGAAAATGGGTTCCAACGAAAATGTAAAAATACCATAACTTTCTCAATTTTTCACAGAATTAAACAAATAAATAATGAAAATTTATCTACCCGATCTCATGAATACAAGGGTATATTCAAAATCAGCAAATAAACAACAAATGTTTTTGAAAAATAAAAAAAAAACGCAACAACATATTTTTGATTGATTTGACCATTTTATCCATCCTTAGGACAAACAAACTATGGATTCATGCTCGGGGTGATGTTCGGAAGTTATTAAATATATAATTTATGTAAAACAATCATCAATTTTCATTTGACCCTTTTTGTTCGTGGAGGTTTAAGAACACTTTAAACTCTTGATTTTGAAATCAATTGAGTTTCCATACAAAATGGTGATTATTAAGGTATTAAAATAAAGTAAGAGTAAAAATGCAATAGAATTAAATAAAGAACAAACATAAGAGTTATTTAAACAACAACAAATCACTTTTTCTTATGGAGGTTCAAGAACACTTTTCAACTCTTGATTTAAAATCAATTGAGTTTTCATATAAAATGGTGATGATTAAGGTACTAAATAAATAAAACAAGAGTAAAAATACAATATAATTAAATAAAGAACAAGCATAAGAGTCTACCTATTCAATAAAAAGAAAGAACTGACTTGAAAGAAAATGAAGAGAAAAATAAAGAGAGTTTTGACTTAATTTCTGTAAATGATTGATGATGTCATTTGTGAATGAACTGAGATTTATTTATAGGCTCTAGAAATGATAGTTTAGAAATTATGCAAAGAGTCTGAGTGCCTTCTAGAAACTTATTTAATTAAATAGTGAATAATAATGTAATATATGCACGAAATAATAATGTAATATATGCATGGAATAATGATGTAATAAATGAGACATATTTTGGACCTTCTAGAAACATTGATTTTTATTTTATGATATATGAAAATGATTAATAAAATTCAAATGGATATTTTGATGATAAATCAAATGATCATGAATTTATTTTTTATTAATATGCATAATGAAAAAAAATGAAATTTTAGTTAATTTCTTTAACATGTAAAATGTTGACTTTTTTACTATAATGCATATATGCATGATTATGGTGACTGTATTTGATGATAAAAATGCATATGACTAAAAAATATAAAACTTGACAAATAGACATGTATCAGATAAACTTGAAATACCTGGACAAAATTTGGGTATGACAATTATCCTTATTTAATTACCTTGAACCAGAAAGTATGGATGAGAACGATCTTGGTACATTCGTGGTCGAAGATAATTAAAAACAAAAGACCCAAATTTTGTCCTTCAAGATGCAAGGAAGAAATACAGAAAGAAAATGCAGTGGGAAATATAATGAGAAAGATTATCATAAGGTAAATGAAACAATCAAGACTCTCTGAGCATCATCAGAATAGAATCTTGATGACATAATCGAGATATTCCAACAATAGAATAATACCTCAACTGTATATGGATTTTCTGAACATTAACAAAATAGTGTCTTGAACTGAACACACGAGATTCCCTGAGGAACAACGAAGCAGTGTCTTACATGATATAATTGAGATATTTCAACAAGGGAATGATACCTCAATTGCATTTAAGATTCTCTGAGGATACTAGAGTAGTTAAATAAGAGCTTATGAGATTCTCCGAATCAACAAAGTAGTATCTCAAGCAACAAATGAGATTCTTCAAATTAATGAAGCAGTATCTCAAACAGGTAAATGAGATTCTCTGAATACACGAAGCAATATCTTATATGATCTAATCGAGATATTCTAAACAAGAGGAAGTGATACATCAATCGTATCTAAGACTCTTCGGGAATACTATATCAGTATCTCTAAAACAAATGAGATTATTCAGATAAATAAAGCAGTATCTCAAACAGATAAATGAAATTCTATGAAGCAACAAAACAGTATCTCAAACGTTCACCTGTTGGGGGGAAATATTTCAGAAAAGACTCCCTTTTGGAGGAGATTTATTGGCAAAGCTCTGCAGGGGAAAAGCTCATAAGAGACTTTTTAGGATATCCTCTACTTGGGGAGTAATGATAGAAAAGATGTTGTGGAATATCATTATCAATCATAAAGTTGAAAAAAGACTTACTGGGAAATAATTCCACGAGTATATGCATGGTAATAACACTACTGCTTTGAATGAGGACTGTCCTGGATACTTGTGATTGACCCTGGATCCTGAATTATGTTATGTTTGATGTTTTGTATGACATTCCACTTTGGACGGAAGTACTTATGCATGTAATTACGCATGAGATGCATGTAGTATGCAGCTGTTGGGGATATTTAGGATGTGCATACAGGAATGTGAATTATTTTTTTTTATTTTGTATAAGGCTATGCATAGGTATACTGATGATTGATATGATTGTGTTTTTGAATCTTCCTGTTTGGTAGGAAAAACATTTATGAATGATGCATGCGATACATGTGGGAATGCAAATAGGTGATTAGGCTTTTTTAGGGTTTTATTCTTGATCGCCAACGATCTTGGACTTTGAAGGTGAACTTCCAAATGAGAACTGGTGAAAAAGATTAAACTTCTAGACGAAAACTAGACTTAAAGGATAAGTTACCATATGAGATATGGTGAAAATGATTAAAATGCCAAACGGGAACTGACTTTGTTTTTGTTTGTCAAACGGGAACTGACTTTGTTTTTTATTTGTCATATGGGAACTAACTTTTAAAGTAAGTTACCAGACGAGAAATGGTTACGAAAGATAGAATACCAGACAAGAACTGGTATCAAAATAGGTGACCAGACGGGAACTGGTTTAAGAGATAATCTACCAGACGAGAACTGGTATTTGGTAAATGATTTTCAATAAGTGAATAGGGCTTTGAAATGAACTACCAGACAATAACTGGCCTTTGGAAATGGTGTTCCAGACGGGAACTAGGCTTTGAGAATGATTTTCCATATGCGAACTAGACTTTTATTGAACTGCCAAATGAGAACTGGACTTTGGAAATGGTTTTCCAATGAATTTGGACTTTGAAATGGTTTTCCAGATGAGAACTGGACTTGAAAATGAGTTGCCAATGAATTGGACTTTGAAATAGTTTGCCAGACGAGAACTGAACTTGAAATGGTTCTCCATCCGGGAACTGGTTTAAAAGATATTTTCCAGTTATGAACTAGACTTTGAAATGATTTGCTCGACGAGAACTGGACTTTGAATTGCCAAGCGATGTTGGGCTTTGATGTCAAATATTACTTTATAAGGTTTTTTGATATCAGATTCATGTTGTGGGGTTATGCCCGATGAATGATATGATATGCATGGCTTTATGCTCGAGCGAAGTGAAATGACTAATGAATGAGGATGCTCTATGCAATGATTGAAAGGTTTCTAAAAATTCCCATGTGCGGGTAATGGAAGAGAAGGTTCTTTATAATAAGGCTTCTACTGGAAGGCAAAGGTTATTGGATGGGGTGGTAGTATGATTCCCTGACACTTGTCTCGAAATTGGCAATTGAGACACGACAGAAATTGCTTGAGTAACTTGAAGATATGGAGAGGACTTACTCTTATGTGGCTCATTTTGCCCCAGTTGGTTGGGTTTTGCAGAAGTTTTTATTGAAAGGATGCTTTGGGAAGTAATCATACCAGGATGATGGTTTGAGATGGCCTGCCTCAGAATGAAAGGATTTGTCCCTAATTAACCGACTCTTGGAGTGGTTGGATTTGACGTGCTTTTGAGGTAGCTTGAATCGGTATGAGCATTGAAGCGAATTAACTCACACTAACTGAATATTGAAGGGATTTATGCTAGGCCAACAGAACCTCTAGGTGATCTCCCCCTAGTTGATAAAGTCTTGAGCTGGTATGCCCTGGATCAATCGATCCTTTAAATGGTTTCCCCCTGATCAACTGATGTTTGGAGACTTACTTTAGACTGGTCAATTCTTGGACTAACCTTCATATGATCAACTTGATATTTTGGGTGGAATTCCCCTAATTGATAGGTTATGAAGTACTCTTGATTCTGGTAAATGATCAAGTTTCTCTGATTGCTCTTTGTTGAAATTTCTCTGATGTCAAATGTTGAATCGCAATTAAAATTGTTCATTCATAACTGGTAATTTTAATGCGATGCTCATGCAAGTTTTGAAAAGAATCATTTAGTGGAATCATGTGATAGTGTGTGACAGGTGGACCATGAGTCCAAACTCAATGTTGCTTTAGCAATTTAAAGTGTGAAAGATAAAACGAGAATAATGACATAGATGTAGAAGATTAGCAAATCTTTACGAGCCAGTTTACGCAACCTTGCTCTAGAATGCTTTTAGAATAAACCCTGCTTCACTTAGGTCTTTTAAGGGTTGTAACATGACCTGGTTCATGGTTATCGAAATAAAGGATATGAGGCTCAAAATTGTTTTTGTATCCACCCTTCTTCTTGATAAACACCAATCTTATGCTCAGTTCATTCAACATACACATTTGTCTTTTAAGAGATTTTTGAAGGTGTAAGGATAAAGATGACGATTCAAGGTCTCTATAAATCACAATCACCTTATTTCGTTTTATGGATGTTGGTTACCCTTTGATTTTGGTATAGTGGTCACTACATATTGTTTGTTTTTGATGAGGATTTTCATGACCTCTTCTGATTTTTGATTTAATCCCTAACTTTTTCCTGGACCTCTATTTGAAGCTTTGAGTCCACCGAGATTGCCCTAATTTTTACCTAAGTCACCTCTTGCGTGTTCGACTTAGCAAGCTTTTTTCTTGATTTCTTTTTTGCTGAAGGATCGTGAATGCCAATTCATTGGTCATTGAAGAACAACTGACATAACCTTTGGATTTTTTCATGGTACTTTCGACACTTCAGATGTGTTCGAAGAATAACATGCAGTTCATCCTCATATGGGATGTATTATCTTGTAATTCGATCGTGTAGTCAAACTAACTAAACACTAACTTTCCCCGGGTTAAGCGTAAAAGTTTATAGATACGAAAGAAACACCTACTTCTATGCTCAAAGTGGTTAACCATGGATTAAATCCTTATCTCTCCAGTGTTTGGGGATTTGAAACAATGCACGTACATCATCAGTAGGATTTTATTCGAAAGCATACGATCAGTAATTATGAGTATTTTGTTATCGCCATCCTCCCTCAAATCTTTTCTAAAACAATAACTATGATAAAGAAAGGTGAATGGGAGAAACATGGATGTATTTTTTATTTATTTTATATAAGAGAAGAAAAATGAGTGAATACGACATAATTAATTCGAAACATGCATCATTACTTCATTAGTATTACCATTAAAAACAACAATGTTTAAACACAAGTAGCATTTAACACCAAAGAAATTATAAATGCAAATAAAAACAATTCAGTCCAATGATCGCCAATGTTGAGGATATCTTCATGTCTAGGCCACCGGTTTTAGGAGATGCCCCTTGAAGTCTTTAAACTCATTCAGACGAGAGGTTGACGAGCCCCAACATGTTTCCTTCTGGAAAAGATATGTACTTTTTGTCAATAAACTATTGTACTTTGGCCTTGAAAGGATTGTAGTCCTTAGTTGATTGTCCTATTGATCCAACATGATATCCACATTGCACCTCAGGATCATATCTAGGTGGGTATGGTTCTGACAACGACCTGAGAGACTTGGGCTCCACTAACAAGCTTTGAATCAGATATGTCAGAAGTTGACTGTATGACATACGGATTGGATCGAGAGGAGAATTCCTTCTTTACATATTGTTTTTAGGCATGGGCTGGTTCTGATGTTGATTCTGATATCCTCGACCACGAGATCTTTGATTTGCATGAGGAGCAGTCCATGGTTGCTGGTATGCCACTCTAGGCGTTGGTGATTGTCCATAAGGATAACGTGATGCTGGAAATGGTGAAAGTTGAAAAGATGAGGGATCATAAGGTCTGACTGGTGCACCATGAGAATACCCAACATCTTCCATGACTGCATTGATTTAATTTTCCTCTTCCTTTTGGGAATTGCTGAGGGATTCTATCTCGCTAGCTTGGCTGCTCGAGGTGTCTTGGATTCTTCCGATTTTGAGGGAACCCTCGATGCATTCTCCAATTTTCACTAGGTGGGTGAAGTATGATAACACACTGCATACCAGCCTTTCAAAGTACGAGTTCAGCAAGGTATCCATAAACAAGTCAACTAATTCCTTGTCCAAGAATGGTGGTTACACTTGGGATACCAATTCTCTCCATCGCTGTGCATATCCTTTGAAAGACTCGTTGCTCTTTTGAGATAAGCTTTGCAGTTGCCTTCAATCTGGAGCCCTATCCAAGTTATAGTTGTACTACTTTAAAAAGGCATTAGCTAAGTCTTCACATGACTGAATATGGCTTATTTTCAACTTCATATATCAGCTCAAAGATGATCCAATGAAACTGTCTTAAAAATAGTGAATCATCAGCTTGTCATCGTGAGTATGTGATACCATTTTTCAGAAGAACATCTCCAAATGGTGTCTTGGACAACTATCCCTTTTGTAATTCTCAAAGTTTGGTACTTTGAATTTCGGCGGGACCACTAGGCCTGACACTAAGCACATATCCATGACATTGAGACCATGACTGTCATGCACCTCCATTGCTCGAATTTTATCCTCAAGCTCACGAAGCCTTTTGTCATCAAGATTGGTCAATGTCATCAACTGGAGGATCATAGTCATGGAAAAGACCGTACATTGGGTTGGTCATTACAGTAAATCCTGACGGGGAACCAACATTCTCTGTGACAACATGCTGAAGATTGTTCTTCGATTGAGCTAGCATAACTTCCAACATATGGTCTACCTTTTCTTTCATGTTGCTCATATCCTTTCTTAGCTCAACTTGATTCTGTTCTAAGCATTCCCTTGTCTTTTAGTAGCTCTCAAGGTTTAATACGAGTACCGGGAAGTCAGCCTATTGGTTATGGACAAAAGATGGGATAAGGTTTTTGGTTTATGAAAATGATATGCAACTCATGTTGATGAAATGTGAATGCATGAATTTTGTATTTTGGTATGCAAAGAAATTGTAATGTAGGTATAGTTAGGGTCCAGGATAACATGAGTATCACAGAATAACTTACTAGGTAGGCTCCCTGCAGTGGAAAGTTTTACACTATCTACCCATAAACCACTCATAGGGTTGGCTTTGAGGTTTTGGATAAGGTTCCCAAAGTCATGGATTATAATCGTATCAATGTCCTACAACAGGCTAGCCGTTTTATGACGAGAGTAGTGAAAAGTCTATTATGGACGGGGTTCTCATGCTAGGCACATGAGGAGAGGTCCTCAGAGTCTAACACTACATAACCACCAAGACAAAAACTAATTCTAAAAGTGGTTCCTAGAGTCATAGATCCTTCATAAATCAAGTTATGCAACAGGAGTTGTTTTAATTTGAGATCTACAAAAAGGTCTACACCAGGGGAAGACTTCATGCTAGGCTCACAAGGAATGGTCCTTGGAGACTAACACTACACAACTTCCAATTGTAAACTTAGGTGTTCCCTCTTATTTTTCCGAAGCTTTGGTGTAGAGCTTTACTCATGATATCATCCTAGATCTATAAACAAACAAGATGATAAAGTATATAATGAAAAAGAAAGCATAAAGCAAACAAATAAGAAAATAAGCATAAAGAAAAAAATTAAGAAAAGTCAATATTTATCGCAAAGTCAACTACGTTAGGCTTGACCCTCTCTTTCTTGAAGTAGAATTCCCCAGTAGAGTCTCCAGCTGCCGCATCTCGAAAAATACGATTCCTCGCGATGGACGCAGAAAAATGATTCGAACAAAGTCGCCACCGAAATTTATTTATTCCAATAAAGGAAATGAAAATATCGATAAAACCTTTAAAAATATAAAATGGTAGTCTCAACCATATTCGGGTTCAGGAGTCGACTACGCAAGGGGAAGGTATTAATACCCCCCATGTTCGTTGTACTCAATGAGAAACTTTTAGTCTAATTTGTGATATAAATGTTAGCTAATATTATTGTTTTCTTCGAGTGAATAAAAGATTGAAAAGAGAAATGAAAGAAAACCTCAAAAGGGGGAAATGGAGTTTTTTTATTAGTGTGCTCGCCAAGATCTTTCAATCTCGTGCCTACGTATCCTTATAGTGCAATAAGGAAGTCAGAACATTCATAGTTTGGGGTAGCAAAGATTGTTGGTTGATTGTTTTTAGAGGACGAGTGTTTAGGCCACATTCTAACGGTTAAACCTTGGCTTGTCTACTTTCGGTGGAGGCTTAAGCGTTAATTTGTATCCACATTAGAAAGGACTAAAAAATGTCCGTTTATGAAAATGTTTTCAATCGCACGGGGGCGAGAAAAGAGTTTGATTAAAGTTGTCTTATGGTGAACACGTGTCTAGATCGCATTATAATGGTAAAACATGGCTTGCTTACTCGCGGCGGAGGCTTAAGCGCAAGTTTGTACGCGTTAGAAGGGATTAGACAAATTTCATATTATGAAAGGTTTTCGATCACACGGGGCGAGAGAATAAGTTAAAGTTGTTGTGTTGTATGTGTAACACCTCAAAATTTGCCCTCCTCTCTTGGGACTAGCTTAACATTATTGCATATCATTTTTAGGTCATTAGGCATTGCATATTGCATATCATGTGGTTACATTGTGCAAGCCATCCTTCTAAGTCTTGATCAGAAGATGAAGGGGCTAATGTGCAAGCTAGGGTTTCCTTGGATGGATTGATCACTAACTATCTGAGGGTGGTGGTCCAAATTAGGGTTTTGATTCTCAAGGGAGATTGATCTTGATCTTGGTTGAAATGATACCTCATCATCATCATGGTCTTGTTATCTTCCAGAGGATTCAAGAAGATTGATCAGATACCTTGAGATTAGGGTTTTGACCACTGGTCAACCCTAATCAGTTGCATTGGGCCAATCAGGGCATGGCGGGGAGATGGGGCCTACAATGGATATGGGGATCATAATGTGGTTATATTGAGCTTATGGAGGCTAGGGTTTCATCATTGAGCCATTTCATCAGAGAATTGAGGCTCAGATTGATCAGTGCATTGCCAAATTCATCTATCAGTTGAAAAAGTCAACTGTGGTCAACTGTGCTTGATTTTATGGATTTGGAGGTGGGAGAGGGTTGGATACACTTCATTCATGTTGAAACAAGTTTCATTTGTCATTTAAAACATCAAGAATGAAGAAAATAAAGTCAGGAGAAAAATTGCCAAAAATAGAAAGTGACTTGTAATGGAAGTTTCCAAAAATGGAAAGTTTTTCACCACAAAATTACATGTTCAAAAAAGCTTCAAATGGATTTTTGTTCAACATGAAAGTTGTAGATCTTGCTCTCACCTTTCCAAAAAGTCCAAGAACTTGAAATTCCCATGCATGGTTGACAAGTTATGGTCCATTCATTTTCCAAAAATGCCTATAATCAAAGTGGCATAATTTTCACATGGAATGTCCAATTTGGTTGATTTTTCTTGGAGCAAACCCCATTTCCCATGTACTTTCATGTTGCATAATCAAATTTCATCAAAAATGCTCATGGCAAAAAGTCAATTTTCAAGTGGATGCATTTGTACTTTTGGTGTGAGATAGTGAAATTGAGTTTTACAAGGAATTTGCACATGAAACCAATGTCAACACACTCCAAATGCCAAATAAAACATGTTTGAGCTGTCATTTGCTGTCATAGTGCATTATTTTGAAAAGGTCATTTTGGACATTGCACTTAAAATCACATTATGCTAAATCAAGCTAATTTGCTAATTGTGATTAAGGAAAGGGATTAAGGAGTGAGTATAAGTTTCTAATCATAACAGAATCATAATCACAATCACATTCTCCAAGAATCATAACAAAATTTCCCTCCAAAATCTGAAATTCTCTCAAAACTTCATCAATCATTTTTCAACATTTCTTCACCAAATCTTCATCAAATTGGACGATTCTTGCTTGATTCATTCTGCACAAACCTTGAGGAAGATCTGTTTCATCAATACAAGGCCAAAGGAGTCAAGAATTGGATTGTTGGAAAGCTTGCTCATCAATGGAGTTTTGAAGATTCTTGCAATTGGTGCTGTTTCGAGCTAGCCTAATCACTCCATTCAACTTCCTCATCAACAATCTCCATCTGTTTGGACCTTTGGAACGTGGAAACATCAAGATCAAGATCTGCCATCATCATAAGGTGATTTTTTCGAACTTCACCATTGCATGAATTATGATATGCGTTTTAAAGATCATTCAATGTAGGTTAACATGCTATTTGTAGTTTTTGAATTGGTTAAGTATTGGAAGAGAAATCGTGATTTGAAGTTTGGTGATCATTTCTTTTTTGGATCGATCCCGTTGCTATGTTGAGAATTAGGTTAAATCATTTACATATTCACGATCCTTGTTGGAAGACGGTTCTAATGATTATAAGTTTGTTGATTTTGGTTACGATTTGATGTTCTTCATTTTTCTGGAAATCTGAGTTTGTTCTTGTCCAAGAACACTCATGAACGTGTGTTTGATCTTCATTTCGCATGGCCTGAGTTTGAAATGTGTTTGGCGCCATCTCCAGCCAATAGAAACGCGCCAAGCCGTTTAATGAAACGGCGCGTTTTGGCTATTCTGAAGCGTATTTACGCTTATGCCATTATCCAATTTAATTTATATTATTTCATTTTTCTTTCTTATTTCTTTATTTCATTTTATGCTTGATCTTGTAAAAATCATATCTCATTCATTTCTTGTCCAATTTTGGTGAGATATTTTGCATTGTTCTTCTTGTAATGTGTAGAATTTTATCATGATTTTTGTTATTTTTGTGCACGTGTAAAAAATTAAAATGCTTAGGGATTGATTCAATGTGTTCATTTTGTACATGCCATGCCATATCTTTCATAAAATGATGAGGTTTTCAAATAAATGGATGAAATTTTTTATGCATATTCTGGACACTTTGATGGTGATTTTCATGTAGAGTTTGCAATTTTTGGATACTTGGTTGAGGAGTTGTGAATTTTTTACTAGAGGTGTGACAATTTGTGTCACACCAAGCATGTTGAAATTCATGATTTTATTTGCCTTGCCTAGGAACCTTGAATTGAGCCAATTTTTTGCATGTTTGAGCATTGATATGTTGAGATAACATGTGATTTTTTCTGGAATTTTTGACGGCATTTTCTAATTGATTGGCATTTTCTCTTCTGTTGGCTCATTTTGTGACATTTTGTGATACATGTTACCATTTGATTTGTGAAATCCTCATGGTTTATTGGATGGATGTCGAATTTGATGGAGTGATTCTAGACACATTATTGGTCATTGTGGTGTTGATCCCATTCATTTATCTTGTTGTGTCACTATTTTATGATTTATGGAAGTTGGTACTTGTTTGGATACCATGTGTTGGCTTGTTTAAACTTGTCTGAACGTTTTGATTTTCATTGCCCTACTTCCCTTTATCCAAATGAGCTGAAATTTGATATGCCATTCATTGGATATGTTCTGTTTAGACTTGAATTTTTGTGGAATTAATTGAATTGTTTTGGTATGGATTTGATTGAGGTCTTTCTGTTTGGTCTTTTGAGGTTGCAAATTGCATATGTGATACCTTTTTGGGCATGAAATGATAATGATGAATGATATGAGCAGGGGACCAATTGCATTTGTTTCTAATTTGGTTGATTGTGATTTTGGATAATTTTCACTTGCTGTTTTGGATTTTTCATCTCTTTTGGACCCTAGGCTTGGCCTAGTGGTCTTGTTTCTCACTTTTGGGATTGTGTTTCAGGTTAAAATGCAAAAGGCTTAAGGAGAACAATGCAAGTTGTAAATTGAGTTTGTTTGATGTTGTAAACTAACATTGACTTTGTGTTATAGGATTTGATGCTTGAGTTTGAGCTCATGGCTTGCACTTGGGTGCATTAACTTGTGTTTGACTGTACAGATTAACATTTGCTGTTTACTGTTGGTTTGTCTGAGTACTGATGATACTTGATTGATTTCAGGTACATTAAGTTGCTTACAGTTCTTTAAGAACTTGTGCTTGCTGTTGCTTGGTTGTTTAAACCAATTGAGGTAGAATTTCTATTCTTCATGTAGTCTGGAAGACCTGGCCTGTTACTTCGCCAGGCACTTGCCTGAAGTCCTCCTTAAGAGGCGATGATTGTGATTGTTTATTTTTGTCCCCAAGCAGGTAAAGACCTTGATTAAGGCAATTGGTGGATCAAAGAGATATGCAATCTATCTCCCACTATTCTGTTGAGTCGTCCCTCTGCTCACACAACTGGTGTTGATGCATTGGGACATTAACCCAAGATCTTGTACACTTGTACAGTTGAGTCAGAGTCTTGAGCGTAGAAGGGTTCCTCCTTTCTGAACCCACGCTCCCTTGTCTGAAGCTCTCCCTGGCCAGGGATAAGAGCTGTGAAGTCTAATCTTCACTCACCTTTCATCAGCTTCACCTTATCCCCTCAATGGCAAGGTTAAGAGCTAACACTACCTTTGTACAGATGACTTGCTTCGGCAGTCGAACCCTTTGTTTGAGCCTCACTTGACTGGATATAGTGTGTGCTATGTGAAATACTTGCTTTGTTTCGTTTATGATTGCATGCTTGTTTTTCCTGGTTAGGATTAGCTTGCTTGTGCAAGTCAGGATAGAAACCATAACATAGGGCAATGATGCATGATAACACTAGGCTCGAGTCCAGCTCCCTGGTAGTGTGTCTTCCCTTTGTATCTGGTTAGAATTTCTTTCCCTATCAGGGGAACTACGTCGCCCTGATCCTCATACCAGATGAGGTACGTAGGCAGGAGACCGTGCGAGGTCTCTCCGGGCACCTTTTTCTTTGTTTTGTGTGTGCGTTTGGCATGACTTTTAGGCTCGAGTTCCCGACTCCCTACTAGTCTGTGGGTGCCACTTTTCTTTCTTTTTGTGTGTGTGCTTGACAGTTATAGGCTCGAGTTCCCGACTCCCTATTAACTTGTTGGTTGTTGTGTGCTTGGAAGCTGATGTAAGTCCATCGAGTGGCATTCGGGTTCCAGTGTGCGTGTGTTTGGTTCGGATGCCGATGTAAGTCCAGTGATTGGCGATCGGGCTCCACGTTTGCCTTTTTGTGTGTGTTTTGGTTCGGATGCTGATGTAAGTCCAGTGATTGGCATTCAGGCTCCATGTTTGCCTGTGTTTGTTTGTTTGTTTGGCGTGCGTGAGCCGAACTACGGCAGCTCTGATTCTCGTTCCAGACGAGATACGTAGGCATAGGATGCGATATCCTATCGAGCTCGTTCCTCTTAACCCCCACCTGTGTTGTCTTCGGTGAGTGTGTGTGTGGTGTTTTAGCAACCTTTTCTTTCTTAGAGCGTGGATCCCGTCGAGTACAACGGATGCGTAGGGGTGCTAATACCTTCCCTTCGCATAACCGACTCCCGTACCCTTTCTCTTTGGTCGCGAGACCACGTCTTTTCCAGGTTTACTCTGAGCGTTTCCTTTCCCTCTTTGGGATAAATAACGCACGGTGGCGGCTCTGTCTGTTTTTGTTTTAGCCCGCCGGTTGTTTTTTCGCGGATGCGACAGCTGGCGACTCTGCTGGGGACTCTGGATGTTGACTTGTGCTGGTCCATCGTCCCTAAGCGAGTCTCTCCTAGCGTTCTAGGATAGTTTAGGTTGCTTTTTTTGTGTTATTTATTGCATTTATTATTCTGACCATATATATTTGCATGCATCATACTATCATATTGCCGTCCTCTGTGCAGGTGGTTCCTCTGTTTGGGGTGAGTGTTCTGAGTGGGGCTAAAACCCAGGCCCGAGTATACACCTAGGATTAGTGTGGTCTCATGTTGCCTCCTTCATGTTAGGTCAACATGTGCCTGGCAACGTGATGTACCACAAGTCGGACGAGGTTCATTTGATAGTGCTTTCCTCTGTGGGGTACTCCACTTTGGTTGAGTTACTTCATTTGAGCTGTTGACTCTAGTGACCGATCATTTCCCGGATCTTTGGTTTAGACGATCTTAAGGGAGCTACAATGGCACACCCGAAAGGGCAAACCCATTGAGTATCTTTGCCCGATTGTCGAGACCATTATCCGCCTTAGGATGACCTGATTAGAATTTACCTGTGAGGGGTGGGTGATTCTTACAGATGCATGTTCAGATGGTGACTCAGATGGTGACTTTTGGTTCTGTGGATCAGAGTCGTATTTATAAGTCGGATTTATGGCCATTTGTTCAGAGACGCCGAAGTGCTGTCCGTGGTATTTATTAGTGGGGATCCGTTTATTTCAGGATTCCCCGGGCCGATTTAGAGGTTATGGGTATCTGCTCAGAGATTGTTTGATGATGATGATGATGATGATGATGTATTTTTCAGTTCCGTTTATTTCGGAACCCTTGAGTTGGATTTGTGGTTGCATCTTCGTCAGATGGTGGTGATCAGTTCAGAGATCAGGGCTGTATTTCATTGCAACAGATGATCAGATGACTTGGAGGATGGAAATGCATTGCATTCATTCATCAACATCATAACATTTGCATTTGCCTGCATCTAATACATGTTTATCCATATGCAGGGACATTTTTGATCAAGATCTTGGTTGAGAGACTTTTTGCTCAGATATGAGGACCGGTTTGAAGCATGATGTTGCCTACAGTTTCTTTGACCCAGAGATTGGTATGCTGAAGGAGATGATAACATTGATTACACCCGACCATGTGGGGATGTTCAGAGAGGCATACGGTGGTATCCTGAAGATGGTTTTCAGACTCACTGACAGTGACAGAAGCGCCATTCATACTCTTCTCCAGTTCTATGACCCGGGGCTGAGATGTTTTGTCTTTCCGGACTATTTGTTGGGACCTCTGATGGAGGACTATGCCCGCATCCTGGGTATGCAGATCCGTGATCAGATTCCTTTCCATGCTACTAGGGTGGAGCCTGATGTCCTTGGGATTTCCCGTGCTCTTTATTTGAGTCCGGAAATGATCAAGGAAGGTTTGAAGGAAAAGGGGAAATTACCTGGTTTTCATTTGAGTTTCTTGGAAGCTAATGCCAAGGAACATGCTGCAGTGGGTAATTGGAAGACGGTTTGTGCCTTGATTGCTATGAGCATTTATGGGATTATTTTGTTTCCTAATCAGAAGAGCTTTGTGGACCATAATGCTATCAGATTGTTTATGCAGAGGAACCCTATTCCTACTCTGATCGGAGATGTCTATTACTCGGTTCATAACAGGAACGAGAAGAGACGTGGGGGTTTGATCCGGTGCTGTGCTCAGTTGCTATTCAGGTGGTTTATGGGGTATTTGCCTTCCCGAGGTGCTTTTGCTCATCTTGATCCTACTGTCAGGTGGTCATTCAGGTTGATGGGTTTGCGGGCTGCTGACATTGCTTGGACTCATAATGGTCTGGCTGGACGGGATTTCATATACAGTTGTGGGAGTCTACCCAATGTGCCTCTTATCGGAGTTCAGGGTTGCATCAATTACAACCCGGTGCTTCTCAGGAGACAGATGGGGTTTGCTGTAGAGGGTCCTCCTCTCGGGCGAGAGATCCAGGAGTCCTTTTACTTCCCGATTGATGGCAACCAGGCCAAGCTGAGGCAAGTATTGGATGAGTGGCATGATATCCAGAGAAAGGGTAAAGTTCCTTATGGCAAGGTCAACTGTCGGTATTTTCCTCTATTCGATGATTGGTTGCGGAAGAGGATAGAGCTCACACTTCTACCCTTTCCGGGAGGTGATCCCTGGTGTCCTGTGATTGAGGGTCCGAGTTCTTCTGTCAGTATGGAAGAATTCCTCGAGATGAAGAGAGCCAGAGATCAGTTGCTTGCGGAGAAGACGGAATTGGAGATGAGTGTTGCTCGGATTCAAATGGCTAACCAGGAGATCAAAGTGAAGATGGAAGAACAAGACAAGCGACATGCCCTGGAAGCAAAGCGCTTTGAGATGGATACTGCTTACTATGGGAAGGTTAATCAGGCCTTAGCATCGTCTACCAGAGAGCACGACATCACGAAGGAGAAACTAGCCAGAGCTTCAAAGGTCATTCAAGATCAGAAGAGGAGGCAGATTCTCGTGAGGGATCAGAGGGATGACAGAGTTCGAGTTCTCATTGCTGAGTGGGAGGCCAAGCTGAAGGTTAAGGAAGTGGAGAATGTGAAGATCACCGCTGAGAGAGATCGTTGTGTCGCTGAGAGAGATCATTACACGGCAGAGAGAGATCATTACTTCAGGCAGATGAAGATTCACCAGAAAGAGGTGGGGAGATTACAACAGGAGAACACCGAGCTCAGGTTCGACGCAGAGTTCGCGAAGATGGTTGATGAGATAGGGCCATCTGTGGGACCCTCCTCAGGCTAGATCTTTCTTGTTTGTGTGGATTACCGTCAGGCTTGTTGGCGGAATTCATTTGCTTGTATTTCTTTCCCGATTCTGGAGATTTGTATCTGATTTGATGTATGACTATGGCACTTATTGTGCATTTTGTTATGTGATGGTGATTTTCATTCAGTGATTGATCTTCAAGCTTTATTTGCTTTACCGTATGCACTCTTACGAGCACACACATGGTTGGGGGTATTTTGCTAAATCATATATCTCTGGTCTGTATGCTGAAATCAAATGCTGAATGTTAAAATATTGCTGCCGGATTATTATTTGTCTCTGTGAAGCCAGGATCAAGAGACAAAGTGTTCCGCATATGGATAAACACTGCATTCATGCATGACCATGATAACTTGTGTTTTATTTTGCAGGTCTGTTGCTAACGTGCTTGATTGTTTCAGGAATCATTGCTCGTGCTCGCAGAGTTGTACCTTTGCACTCAACCCGACCTCACAGATACTTCACCAGACGCAACACTCCTAGACTGATGGATCTCCCGAATACTGACATCCTCGAGCTGAAGGACAAGATGAATGAGCTGATCAACATCATGCAAGGCTTTGCAGTTGGTCAGAAGGCTCTAGCAGATAAAGTCGAGAAGCTCGAGCGGGCTTCAGCAGCAAACAGTGGTGTTAACCTGGATGGTGTCTCCAACCAGGGGCTGGGATCTAGAGATGGTGGCAAGAGGACGACCGTGCCGGTAGTGACCAACAATGTTGGAGGTTTCGGTGCTGCGGGTGGCCAACCTGGGCAGAATCTGAAAGATAGTCTTTTCCCTCCATTCTTCGGGGTCGAGGACGACAGAGAGGAAGACAGGGAAGCTGATCAGTTTTCAATGCACAACGAGCCATTTGGTCAGTACAGTGCCCCGCCGCAGAATAAAGAAATTCAGCTGCTGGCTGAAAAGATCAGAGCTCTGGAGAGCTATGCCACTCCTGGGGTGGTCAATATGTCAAACATGGGACTGGTGGAGGGGGTTGTGATCCCGCAAAAGTTCAAGGCGCCCGCGTTTGATCGTTACAATGGGAGTTCTTGCCCAGAGACGCATCTTCAGGCATTCGTCCGCAAGATCTCAGCTTACACCATGGACCAAAAGCTATGGATGTACTTCTTCCAAGACAGCCTGTCCGGAGGTTCACTGGAATGGTACACCAAGCTTAAGTCCTCAGATATAAAGAATTGGCAAGATCTTGGGGACGCGTTCTTTAAACAGTATCAGTTCAACGCTGATATGGCCCTGAGTCGTACCCAGCTGCAGGGTATGTCTGAGAAGAACAGCGAAGGGTTTAAAGAGTATGCCCAAAGGTGGAGGGAGTTGGCTGCCAGAGTGCAACCTCCTCTAGTTGACCGAGAGATGTCTGATCTCTTTATGGGGACCCTGCAGGGGGCATATGCTGAGAGGATGGTTGGTTGTCCTGTGACCAACTTTTCTGATATCGTTGTAGCAGGGGAGAGGATAGAGAGCTGGCTGAAGCTCGGGAAGATTCAGGGTGCAGCTTCGTCGTCTGGGTCGAAGAAGCCCTTTGGTAATGGTCAGAGGAAGAAGGAAGGGGATACAAGTGCAGTGTACTCGCAGAGGGGACCCAGTAGGGATCGTTACTTTCAGCACACTGCTGCAGTAACTATTCCTGCTGAGAATCAGCCTGCGCAACAACAGCAACAACCTCAACAACAGAGACAACCGTTTCAACAGAGGCCTCAGAGGGCTGGTTACCAAGTCAGAGGGAGAATGAACGACCGTCAGTTTGACAGGCCGCCTGTAACTTACTCTTTTCTGTTGAAGAAATTACAAGATTTGGGGTTGGTTCAACTCAGAACTCTGGCACCTTTGAGACCTGATCAAAGGCCAGCCAACTATGACGAAAACGCAAAATGCGAATTCCATTCGGGTGCTCCCGGACATAACACTGAGAACTGCAAAGCTTTTAAGCACGTAGTTCAAGACCTGGTGGATTCGAAAGCAATCAACTTTGCACCATCTCCCAACGTCAATGTTAATCCCATGCCCGCGCATGGTCAGAGGGGAGTGAATGCAATTTCTGAGGAGAGTAGGGTTGGGCTGTCGTCTGTGGACCAGTTGAAGACTCCTCTGGCTGAGGTGAAGAGGCAGTTGATGTTGAATGGGGTCGATCCGGGTTGCGATGTTGATTGTGCTGAGTGCACTGTTGTCCAGAATGGGTGTGCGTTGTTGAGGAAGACTATCCAGAGTCTGATGGATGAGGGGAGTGTTCTGATTGAGAAGAAGGTTGATGAGGGGAAAGATGAGGTCTCCACCATAACAATTTATTTTGATCCGGTGGATTTGTCTACTCTTGCTGAGGCGGCTCCAGTTACCATCACGGTACCTGGACCGATTCCGTACGACAAAGATGATGCCGTGCCATGGCATTATGGGGGAGAGGTGTATTGCAATGGTGAAAAGATAGAAGATCAGACTGCAGGTGAAACCATCGTGTCAAAGGTGGATAATGCCGGTCCCAGCGGTTTCACTCGCAGTGGAAGGCTGTTTGCACCAGATGCCTTGAGGGGAGGAGAAGGAGATAAAGAGAAAAAAGAAAAGGCCGAGGCTTTAGCCAGGGCAAAAGGTAAAGCAGTGGTTGGTGATAGTACTCCCGTGGTGACACCGGCGCCTGTGGGGTCGGAAGAAAAACTTGATGATGATGCAGAGGAATTCTTGAGGATCATCAAGAAGTCTGAGTACAAGTTGGTGGACCATCTGCAGCAAACTCCCTCCAAAATATCGATTCTATCTTTGCTGTTAAGCTCTGAGGGGCACAGGGAGGCTTTGATGAAGATTCTGAAGAAGGCCTATGTTCCTCAGGAGATTACAATAAACCAGTTGGAGACGGTCGTGTCTAACGTGCATGCCAGCCATGGGCTGGGTTTTACAGACATGGACCTGACCGTGGATGGGAGGAATCACAACCGGGCGTTACACATTGCAATGGAGTGTAAAGGAGCCGTGCTTTCGCATGTGCTGGTTGATACCGGCTCCTCTTTGAATGTGTTGCCGAAGAAGGCTCTGGCGAAGCTTAATTGTGATGGGCTGATTTTGACTCCAACTGATTTGATAGTGCGGGCGTTTGATGGGTCAAAGCGGGCCGTGTTCGGAGAGGTTGAGCTTCCGGTGAAGATTGGCCCAGAGGTGTTTAAGTCGACATTCTACGTCATGGACATTCAGCCGGCATATATTTGCTTGTTGGGTAGGCCGTGGATTCATGCTGCTGGGGCAGTGACTTCGACTTTGCACCAGAAGCTGAAGTATATCTGGGAAGGCCAGGTTGTTACCGTCTGCAGAGAGGAGGACATCTTTGTCAACCACCTTTCCTCATTCAAATATGTGGAGATGGACGGTGAGATCTAGGAGACGCCGAGTCAAGCTTTCGAAACCGTTAAGGTGGAGAATGCTCTGTTTGCAAAACAGGAGGAGGAGAAACCGTCCATATCTTCGTACAAGCAGGCCGCTGAGGTGGTGAAGAGTGGAGAGGCTCCCGGTTGGGGCAGAATGATGGATGTCTCTGCTAAGAAGGACCGCTTCGGAGTGGGGTACCAGCCGAACAGAGGCTCGCTGGGACAAAGCAGAGGGCGTCGTACGTCAGTCACATTCACAAGTGCCGGAATGCTGGATCCGGATCACATCTGCATGATGAGTGATGAAGCTGACAGCGACTGTGACATGGACCAGTGGATAAAGTCGTGCACACCAGGGATGGAGATCCAGAACTGGAAGGCTGAAGAGATCATCCGGGTCACTCTGCTGGAAGAGTAATATTTTTCTTGTTTTGATTTTTATATGCATGAAAGCCATACGTGTTGCCCGACACGTAATGGTTCATTGTAAGGGCCACCTCATGTTTAAACTTGCAAATTCGCATCATTAATAAAAGGATGTTTTTCAGTTAAAAGCGGTGTTCCCTGTTTTTCATTTATTTTTGCAGTTTAAAAATAAAAACAAATAAAAATGGCAATGTTTTCATTTTTCTTTTCAATTTGTCTCACACCGGTTCTAAAGCAATGCATGAATCAACATTCATGCAGATGCGATTCTTCTCCGGATCTCATTGATAACAATCCTGTTACACCCTCATATGACTTCGACAATCCGATCTATCAAGCTGAAGAAGAAGACGAAGAAGATTGTGAACTACCAAGGGAATTAGCCAGGTTGTTGAAACAAGAGGAGAAAGTGATTCAGCCGCACGAAGAGCCGATCGAGGTTGTGAATCTGGGTACCGACGAGGTCAAGAAAGAGGTGAAAATCGGGGTTGCTTTGGAGGAAAGTGTCAAGAGCAGGATGGTGGCATTGTTAAGAGAGTATGTCGACATCTTTGCCTGGTCTTATCAAGATATGCCAGGGTTGGATACCGATATCGTTGTGCACAAGCTACCATTGAGAGAAGATTGTCCTCCAGTGAAGCAGAAGTTGCGCAGAACTCGACCTGATATGGCGATGAAAATCAAAGAGGAGGTGCAGAAGCAGTGGGATGCTGGTTTCCTTGCTGTCACTAATTATCCGCCATGGGTTGCGAACATTGTGCCAGTCCCGAAGAAAGATGGGAAGGTGAGAATGTGTGTGGACTATCGAGATCTGAACCGAGCTAGTCCGAAGGATGATTTTCCACTACCTCACATCGATGTGTTGGTAGATAATACGGCTCAATTCTCGGTGTTTTCCTTCATGGATTGCTTTTCTGGCTATAATCAAATCAAAATGTCGCCAGATGATATGGAGAAAACAACGTTCATCACACCGTGGGGCACCTTTTGCTACAGGGTGATGCCATTCGGTCTCAAGAACGCCGGTGCTACTTATCAGAGGGCCATGGTGACTTTGTTTCATGATATGATTCATCATGAAATCGAATTCTATGTTGATGACATGATAGCAAAGTCCCAGACAGAAGAGGGGCATTTGGTAGATTTGGCCAAGTTGTTCGACCGGCTGAGACAGTTCAGACTGAGGTTGAATCCGAACAAGTGCACGTTCGGAGTGCGGTCCGGTAAATTGATGGGGTTAATTGTAAGCGAGAAAGGAATCGAGGTTGATCCTGCAAAAGTAAAAGCGATAAGAGAAATGCCTGAGCCGAGAACAGAGAAAGAGGTTCGTGGTTTCTTAGGTAGATTGAACTACATTTCACGGTTCATATCTCATCTAACAGCCACGTACGAACCCATATTCAAATTGTTGAGAAAAGATCAAACGGTCAGGTGGAATAGTGATTGCCAAGCGGCATTTGAAAAAATAAAAGAGTATTTGCAGGAGCCTCCGATTCTGATGCCTCCTGTGGAGGGAAGACCGTTAATTCTGTACCTGACAGTCCTCGAGGGGTCTATGGGGTGTGTATTGGGGCAGCATGACGAGTCTGGTCGAAAAGAGCATGCCATATACTACCTTAGCAAAAAGTTTACCGACTGTGAAACAAGATATTCACTGCTCGAGAAAACTTGATGTGCTTTGGTCTGGGCTGCTCGCCGACTAAGGCAGTACATGCTGGTTCATACCACTTTATTGATTTCCAAGATGGATCCAATCAAGTATATTTTCGAAAAGTCAGCATTGACCGGACGGGTTGCGAGGTGGCAAATGATTTTGACAGAATATGATATACAGTATACCTCTCAGAAGGCTATTAAGGGGAGTGTATTGTCTTATTACCTCGCCCAGCAACCCATTGATGATTATCAACCGATGAAGTTTGAATTCCCTGATGAGGACATCATGTTTCTCAAATCGAAAGATTGCGAGGAACCGATCCCGGAGGAGGGGCCTGACCCTGAATCCGAATGGATTCTGATGTTTGATGGGGCCGTTAACGTGAATGGAAGCGGTGTTGGTGCTGTTTTGGTTACGCCGAAAGGATCCCACATTCCTTTTGCTGCCCGGCTAACATTTGAGTGCACCAACAATGTGGCTGAATATGAAGCGTGCATATTGGGGATTGAAGAGGCGATTGATTTGAGAATCAACACTACGCCAAAAAGGTTTTTTAACAGCGCATCTTAGACAGCGCTTTTAAAAGAAAGCGCTGTCTAAGGTTAAAATAAAAATAAAACACGGAAAATGTTCTAAAAAAATAATGAAAGCGCTGTCTAAGGGGGGGTCTTAGACAGCGCTTTTAGAAAGCGCTGTCTAAGACCCCCCCTTAGACAGCGCTTTTAGAAAGCGCTTTTAAATATAGACCTTAGTCAGCGCTTTTGAGAAAGCGCTGTTTAAAGTCTTTCAATTAAAAAAAAAATTAGAACAATCAGGTTTAGGTTTAAGGTTTGACCGGGTAGACATATAACAATCAGGTTAGGGTTTCTCATCCTCTACCAAAAATCTGAGCGAGAAGGTTTCCAGTGCGTGCGGCTTCACCAAATCCCTCCTCCGCAATTCCACCATGGCTGAACAAGTAACTTCTTGTTGCTTCGTTTTTCGTTTTTTCATTCTGCTATGTTTCGATTTTCCATTGATGTGTATTTTTTAATCTGTTACAGACTGAGAAGGCTTATCTCAAACAACCCAAAGTGTTTTTATGGTATATTCAGCACTTCATATCTCAATGTGTGTTTTGTTTTTAACTGTGATGATTGTTGATCCATATTTGTTTGTTGTTTTTGCTCAATTTCGTAGCTCGAAGAAATCTGGTAAGGGGAAGAGGCCCGGTAAAGGTGGAAATCGCTTCTGGAAATCTGTTGGTCTTGGATTCAAGACCCCCAAAGAAGCCATCGAAGGTTCCTTTCTCTCTGTATTTATATATCTCAGTGTTTGTATATATATGGAGTGTCTTCGAGAGTGTGTTGATGTTTGGTTTTGAATGTATAAATGTAGCCTTTTGAAGGAGATGAGTGATGAACACACTTTGATAACGAATTGATGCAAATCAAAATTAGAGAAAGATAGAAATAATGCAATAGAATACTACTAGAGCATTTTGGATTTGTGTAGTGGATGCTTAATTACATCTCTATATTTTTCTATGATTTCATACTTGTGAGGTTGCCAACTCTGTTTTTGTTGTGTGTTTTGTATTGTATTCCTATTGGAAGTATTGAGGTCTCGGGTCTCTATGATGTGCTTAGAAATCCTCAATACTTGTTCAAGTTATTAGGTGTTGCTTTTTAATGAATGGTTTTGGTATCTATTTTGAAAGAATTGGTATATATGTGGGGCAAATGTAAATGCTTGTATCTTGCTTCATGAAAGTGTTAATTGCAAACAGAATAATGGTCTCAATATATAGAGGCAGACTATTCTTAATATATCTCTGTATGATTATATGGTTATGGTTATTTTATTTCTGCTTCTAATACAGAAATGACCTTTGAATTTCAAATACAGGAACCTTTATTGACAAGAAGTGTCCATTCACTGGCAATGTTTCCATCCGTGGTCGTATCATAGCCGGAACCTGTCACAGTGCCAAAATGAATCAGACTATTATTGTCAGGAGGAATTATCTTCACTTCATTAAGAAATATCAGAGGTATTCTCCTTTAATGGCATGCTCTTCATTTTTAATTTGCATGCTTGGATAAACATAATTTGTAAAACCTTTTTCCTTACGTGCTCTACTTAGGTATGAGAAGAGGCATTCCAACATTCCAGCTCATGTGTCACCTGCCTTCCGTGTTAAGGAAGGTGATCATGTCATTATTGGTCAATGCAGGTGAAACTCTAGCAGAATTCTATCATTTCTGTATTAACCCATAGATACTTTTATTTTAGTATATTATCATATAGATATTGGTATATGTATGTGTGTGACTAAGCCTTTACTTGTGCCACTTCTATAGGCCACTCTCCAAGACAGTGAGGTTCAATGTATTGAAAGTCATCCCAGCTGGATCATCCAGTGGTGCAAAGAAGGCATTTTCTGGCATATGAGATTTGGTTGGCACTCTTAGTATAGAGATTTTATCATCTATGTTGAAAGTAATTCCCGATTTCTGTATGGTGAAGTTCTTATCAGTTTTGGTAATTTTTGTTTGCTTTTGAAGTTTTGTACTGTGATTTGATAAAAGATATTTTAATTATGTTTATTTTACTGGGCATGATCTTATTTTGGTTATTGAATACTAGTTTCAAATATTTTGAATTTTGGACAGAAAATTCCCCCTAAATTACTGTTTAGTATTTTAAACAAGTCTATGTGATCCAACATAGAACCTCAGTTTACAGAACCCATTACCCAACCTTATCAAATTTCAATGGGTTGGGTTCTTCGACGGATTTTCAATTTTGTTGTCAAAACTGTCTGATCCGTTCAGTTATGGGTTGAATTGAGTTTGTGGGATGTGTTTTAAATTAAAAATATTTTTTAATTTAAACCCTAAACCTGGAAAAAATGTGGTTTAAAACAAAAGCTTCAAAAATTTTCGTATACCTTAGACAGCGCTTTTGTAAAAAGCGCTGTCTAAGGGGGGGATTAGAAAGCGCTTTAGGCAAAAGCGCTGTCTAAGGGGGGGGCTTAGACAACGCTTTTTGAAAAGCGCTGTCTAAGGTATACCTAAAAAAATTAAAATAGGAGGGTCTTAGAAAGCGCTTTTGGCCAAAGCGCTGTCTAAGGGGGGGCTTAGACAGCGCTTTTAAGATTTAAAAAAGCGCTGTCTAAACCTTTAGCAGCGGAGGTTTAGACAGCGCTTTAAAGCGCTGTCTAAGGCTAAAAAAAGCGTTGTCTAAGGTCTTGTTTGTTGTAGTGCAAGAACCTTGTCATATATGGAGATTCAGCTCTGGTGGTTAATCAGGTTAACGGAAAATGGTATACGCAACAGTCTCATTTAGTTCCATACCGGGATTATACGAGAAGATTGTTGACGTTTTTCACCAAGGTGAAGATGCATCATGTGCCTAGAGAGGAGAATCCTTTGGCAGATGCTTTGGCTACTCTGGCCGCCTTGATTAAGGTGCAGTGGTGGAATCAGTTCCCTAGTGTTGAAGTAGGTCGTCTGGATAGACCGGCTTATGTGTTTGCTGTTGATACATCGCCTGATGATGAGAAGTCGTGGTATTATGATATCAAGCGCTATCTTGAGACTCTAGAGTATCCTGAGGGAGCATCGAAGAAGGACCGAAAGACTCTGCGGAGGTTGGCCATGGTGTTCTACCTGAATAAGGATGGGGTTCTGTATAAGAGAAATTTCGATTGGGTCTTGCTCAGATGTGTTGATGATAGAGAAGCAAGCCAATTGATGAAAGAGGTTCATGAAGGATCGTTCGGTACCCATGCCAGTGGGAATGCGATGGTGAAAAAGCTGCTGAGGGCAGGTTATTATTGGATGACAATGGAGGCCCAATGTTTCAATTTCGTGCGGAAGTGTCATAAATGCCAGATTTATGCTGATAAGGTGCACGTGCCTCCAAATCCGTTGAGCTTAATGTCGTCTCCATGGTCGTTCGCTATGTGGGGCATTGATATGATCGGAAAGATTGAGCCTACAACTTCGAATGGGCACAGGTTCATATTAGTGGCTATCGATTACTTCACCAAGTGGGTGGAAGCAGCCTCTTATACGAACGTGACGAAGCAGGTCGTTGCCAGGTTTCTCAAGAGAGACATCATTTGCAGATATGGGGTTCCCGAGAGAATCATTACTGATAATGGTTCTAATTTGAACAATAAAATGATGGCAGAACTGTGCCGGGAATTCAAGATTGAGCATCACAATTCTTCTCCCTATCGTCCGAAGATGAATGGGGCGGTTGAGGCAGCCAATAAGAATATAAAGAAGATTGTGCAGAAAATGGTGGTAACCTACAAAGACTGGCATGAGATGTTGCCGTTTGCATTGCATGGGTATCGAACGTCGGTGCGTACATCTACTGGGGCAACTCCTTTCTCATTGGTATATGGAATGGAAGTTGTGTTACCTGTTGAGGTTCAGATTCCCTCTTTGAGAGTCCTGATGGACGTAAAATTGCGAGAGGCTGAATGGGTAAGGACCCGGTACGAAGAGTTGAGCCTGATAGAAGAAAAGAGGCTGGCAGCCATCTGTCATGGGCAGTTATACCAGCAACGGATGAAACGTACTTTTGACAGAAAGGTGCGACCTCGGGTATATCACGTGGGCGATATGGTGCTGAAAAGGATCCTTCCTCCTCAAAACGATCGTAGGGGCAAATGGACACCGAATTATGAAGGTCCATTCGTGGTCAAGAAGGTTTTCTCTGGCGGAGCCTTGTTGTTAACGACCATGGATGGTGAAGATTTTTCATCCCCTGTGAATGCGGACGCAGTTAAAAAATACTTCGTATAAAAAGACCCGCTGGACGAAAAGAATAAAAGAGTCCAGGCAAAAATGGGCATCCCGGCGAACCAAAAAAAAAAACAGAATGAAAGGTTCGGGCAAAAATTAGGGATAAAATGAAAATTGTACACCCGGCAAGTCGAAAACCTGAAAAGGCGACTTGGGCAAAAAAGGGTATCCCGGTGGATTGAAAACCCGAAAGGGCGGTCCAGGAAAAAGAGGGATTGAAACGAACAACTGCGTCCAGCATGATCATTTTCGCTTTGGTTAAAGCATCATGGATAATACCTAGTGGGGATCAATCAGAAACGTCTTGTTCAGAAGGCAGAAAGCACGGAAAGTCTGAGGACATGTGGGGTGTAACCGAGTTGGAACTCGATGAGATCACGGGTTTCACATTGCCATTAGGATAGATTTTTCCTTTTGTGCGCAATTACCTCTTTTCAGGAATTGCTTCCTTTGTATCGCTCAATTTGAGCCACACTTTTTTCAATCAATAAAATGCATATTCAGTCAAATAATTTTGTTTTTGTTTTTCATTACTGCTTTGATTGCAAAAACATCCAATTATTTTGATAAAGAATTTTTGCATTTTAAGACATATAGGTCCCTTCCAATGCATGCTTATAAGATTGAAAGCTTGAAATTTTCTTTGGAAGGTGGAGTGACCCAAGTGTTGAAATCTTGACACGCCTAGGGCACGGTTTTATCTAACGATCTGTTTTGCAGGTGCTGTTAGGTGTTTTCACTCACTTGCAGGTTGTGATGTGGAAGTTTTTGACAAATAAATCCCCGTGGAGTCCGATCAGGGACGAATGAATAGACGAACGGTGAAAGACGACGGCGAGGACGTATGACGATCCTTGAAATTAATCAAGAAGACTCTTCAAAGTCTGAAAATTGAAATTCTGTGTAGATCCCAGGAGTTCGCTCTCCGTCGAGCGCGGCGCGACGTGGAATACAAGATGATGGAGCAGAAAAGGTCCAGACGAGTCGGGATGTATATCCCCAAGCAGAGTCGTGAGGACTAAATCCCCAGCAGATTCCAGATCTGTGACTATCCTCAGCCGGGTCAGGATGGTTATCCCCAGCAGGTTTCAGATTGATGTTTCCCCAGCAACCAGGCCTGAAGGTTGCTGTTTCCCCAGCGGAGCTATCTGTGAGCATTTCCCCAGTGAAGTTGCCAGGTATCTGTGAGGGTTCTCCAAGCAGAGTTGGGATGTATATCCCCAGCAAGTCGAAGACAGTTGTATCCCCACAGAATGCAGTGGTGGATTATTCCCCTGCAACTCCCCAAGCGGATCGAGTGCAAAGGAGGTTCTTCCCCAGCAAGGGATGCCTATCTCCAGCAGCAGCACTATTCCCCAGCAGGGTGGAATCGGAGTGTTGACGAGTTCCTCAGCAGAGTGTCTCGAGCTCCCCAGAAGAGTCCCTTGAGGGGGGCATTTTTTATGCATTCATCATGAAAAAATAGCATGGCATATTGCATAGAAAAATAAATCGCGTAGCATTTCCATAATTATGGAGCATTACGCAGAAAAATCAATCATGCATCATATTGCAAACATAAGCTAGTCTCAAACCGTGGTTACCGTTTGAGAGGTGGTTTTGCCGGCAAGTGAAGGTGTTACTCCGAGGAGTCTAGCCTCTTGATTTCGGATCAAGGTGTTCCCCAGTAGTGCGATACTGGAGGAAATTGTGTCCGTCGGACAGAGATGGAAATATTCCGCGATCAGCGCGACTCAAGCCGTAGTTACCGCTTGAGATTTGGTGTCACCGGATGGTGAAGATGTTACTCGGATGAGTTTAGCATCGTGATGTCAGATCAGCAATCTTCCCCAGTAGTGCGATACTGGAAGAGTAGTTTTCCGTCGAGCGGAGATGGAAGTGAAAGCGAAGGATGTTACGTGATCAGCGCGACTATCGGGGTTCAACAGGAGAAAAGGAAATGTTGCGACATTTTCTGGAAAGCGGGGTTCAAATGGAGATTGGAGATGAAGATTATATCCAGGATGAGGTCCGCAGGATTATCTTCTGTTCATGTGTCACCTTAGACTTTGGCGGATGCCAATGGAGGTCATTATAGGAGTCTTCGGATGAAGAGATGCACATGTTACCTTCCTTTTGTGAAGGTGTACCCTCTGACATGTCGCCCTCAGAGTGGTTTGGTGTTATTTCCGACGTTGCCAGCGGAATTATCACAAGAAAGTGGAGAACGGGGTTCAAATGGAGAAAAGAAATGTTGAGTCATTTTCTGGAGAGCGGTGTTCAAATGGAGAGAGGGAGATGTTGAGGCATTTTCTGGAGATCGGGGTTCACAATGGCGATCACAAGTTATCGTCAGGCGACTGGGGTTCAAATGGAGAAAAGGAGACACGAGGTGTTTTCTGGAGAATGGGGTTCATTATTTGGCAAACGGGAGAACGGGGTTCAAATGCAGTGATCGGGGATCATTTACGCAAAAGAAAATTTCGGGGTTCAAGAAAACAGAGAAGATAAGATCAAAAATTTCGGGGTTCAAGAAAAGTAAAAAAGAATAAAGGGTAATAATCCCCAGCGGATGTGGTGTTCAGACCATGGTTATCCCTGTGTTACCATTTATTTTGGTATCCAGGTCGACGTTGTTTTTCGGTGATCAGGCCGACTTTCTCCGTTCCCGACGGATTTTCCTTTGAGATTGTTTTCTTTGCCGATTTTGACAGGCGTTGTTAATTATTTTCTCATCAGAGTGTAAATTGTTCGTCTGTTATTGGTATTCAATCACTCTTCATCCTGATCATCTGAAAGCCGAGGCTGTTCATATCGACAGGTTCATAGTGGATTGAATAGGGGCAGCTGTAACACCTCAAAATTTGCCCTCCTCTCTTAGGACTAGCTTAACATTATTGCATATCATTTTTAGGTCATTAGGCATTGCATATTGCATATCATGTGGTTACATTGTGCAAGCCATCCTTCTAAGTCTTGATCAGAAGATGAAGGGGCTAATGTGCAAGCTAGGGTTTCCTTGGATGGACTGATCACTAACTATCTGAGGGTGGTGGTCCAAATTAGGGTTTTGATTCTCAAGGGAGATTGATCTTGATCTTGGTTGAAATGATACCTCATCATCATCATGGTCTTGTTATCTTCCAGAGGATTCAAGAAGATTGATCAGATACCTTGAGATTAGGGTTTTGACCACTGGTCAACCCTAATCAGTTGCATTGGGCCAATCAGGGCATGGCAGGGAGATGGGGCCTACAATGGATATGGGGATCATAATGTGGTTATATTGAGCTTATGGAGGCTAGGGTTTCATCATTGAGCCATTTCATCAGAGAATTGAGGCTCAGATTGATCAGTGCATTGCCAAATTCATCTATCAGTTGAAAAAGTCAACTGTGGTCAACTGTGCTTGATTTTATGGATTTGGAGGTGGGAGAGGGTTGGATACACTTCATTCATGTTGAAACAAGTTTCATTTGGCATTTAAAACATCAAGAATGAAGAAAATAAAGTCAGGAGAAAAATTGCCAAAAATAGAAAGTGACTTGTAATGGAAGTTTCCAAAAATGGAAAGTTTTTCACCACAAAATTACATGTTGAAAAAAGCTTCAAATGGATTTTTGTTCAACATGAAAGTTGTAGATCTTGCTCTCACCTTTCCAAAAAGTCCAAGAACTTGAAATTCCCATGCATGGTTGACAAGTTATGGTCCATTCATTTTCCAAAAATGCCTATAATCAAAGTGGCATAATTTTCACATGGAATGTCCAATTTGGTTGATTTTTCTTGGAGCAAACCCCATTTCCCATGTACTTTCATGTTGCATAATCAAATTTCATCAAAAATGCTCATGGCAAAAAGTCAATTTTCAAGTGGATGCATTTGTACTTTTGGTGTGAGATAGTGAAATTGAGTTTTACAAGGAATTTGCACATGAAACCAATGTCAACACACTCCAAATGCCAAATAAAACATGTTTGAGCTGTCATTTGCTGTCATAGTGCATTATTTTGAAAAGGTCATTTTGGACATTGCACTTAAAATCACATTATGCTAAATCAAGCTAATTTGCTAATTGTGATTAAGGAAAGGGATTAAGGAGTGAGTATAAGTTTCTAATCATAACAGAATCATAATCACAATCACATTCTCCAAGAATCATAACAAAATTTCCCTCCAAAATCTGAAATTCTCTCAAAACTTCATCAATCATTTTTCAACATTTCTTCACCAAATCTTCATCAAATTGGACGATTCTTGCTTGATTCATTCTGCACAAACCTTGAGGAAGATCTGTTTCATCAATACAAGGCCAAAGGAGTCAAGAATTGGACTGTTGGAAAGCTTGCTCATCAATGGAGTTTTGAAGATTCTTGCAATTGGTGCTGTTTCGAGCTAGCCTAATCACTCCATTCAACTTCCTCATCAACAATCTCCATCTGTTTGGACCTTTTGCACGTGGAAACATCAAGATCAAGATCTGCCATCATCATAAGGTGATTTTTTCGAACTTCACCATTGCATGAATTATGATATGCGTTTTAAAGATCATTCAATGTAGGTTAACATGCTGTTTGTAGTTTTTGAATTGGTTAAGTATTGGAAAAGAAATCGTGATTTGAAGTTTGGTGATCATTTCTTTTTTGGATCGATCCCGTTGCTATGTTGAGAATTAGGTTAAATCGTTTACATATTCACGATCCTTGTTGGAAGACGGTTCTAATGATTATAAGTTTGTTGATTTTGGTTACGATTTGATGTTCTTCATTTTTCTGGAAATCTGAGTTTGTTCTTGTCCAAGAACACTCATGAACGTGTGTTTGATCTTCATTTCGCATGGCCTGAGTTTGAAATGTGTTTGGCGCCATCTCCAGCCAATAGAAACGCGCCAAGCCGTTTAATGAAACGACGCGTTTTGGCTATTCTGAAGCGTATTTACGCTTATGCCATTATCCAATTTAATTTATATTATTTCATTTTTCTTTCTTATTTCTTTATTTCATTTTATGCTTGATCTTGTAAAAATCATATCTCATTCATTTCTTGTCCAATTTTGGTGAGATTTTTTGCATTGTTCTTCTTGTAATGTGTAGAATTTTATCATGATTTTTGTGCACGTGTAAAAAATTAAAATGCTTAGGGATTGATTCAATGTATTCATTTTGTACATGCCATGCCATATCTTTCATAAAATGATGAGGTTTTCAAATAAATGGATGAAATTTTTTGTGCATATTCTTGACACTTTGATAGTGATTTTCATGTAGAGTTTGCAATTTTTGGATACTTGGTTGAGGAGTTGTGAATTTTTGATTAGAGGTGTGACAATTTGTGTCACACCAAGCATGTTGAACTTCATGATTTTATTTGCCTTGCCTAGGAACCTTGAATTGAGCCAATGTTTTGCATGTTTGAGCACTGATATGTTGAGATAACATGTGATTTTTTCTGGAATTTTTGATGGCAGTTTCTAATTGATTGACATTTTCTCTTATGTTGGCTCATTTTGTGACATTTTGTGATACATGTTACCATTTAATTTGTGAAATACTCATGGTTTATTGGATGGATGTGGAATTTGATGGAGTGATTCTAGACACATTATAGGTCATTGTGGTGTTGATCCCATTCATTTATCTTGTTGTGTCACTATTTTATGATTTATGGAAGTTGGTACTTGTTTGGATACCATGTGTTGGCTTGTTTGAACTTGTCTGAACTTTTTGATTTTCATTGCCCTACTTCCCTTGATCCAAATGAGCTGAAATTTGATATGCCATTCATTGGATATATTCTGTTTAGACTTGAATTTTTGTGGAATTAATTGAATTGTTTTGGTATGGATTTGATTGAGGTCTTTCTGTTTGGTCTTTTGAGGTTGCAAATTGCATATGTGATACCTTTTTGTGCATGAAATGATAATGATGAATGATATGAGCAGGGGACCAATTGCATTTGTTTCTAATTTGGTTGATTGTGATTTTGGATAATTTTCACTTGCTGTTTTGGATTTTTCATCTCTTTTGGACCCTAGGCTTGGCCTAGTGGTCTTGTTTCTCACTTTTGGGATTGTGTTTCAGGTTAAAATGCAAAATGCAAAAGGCTTAAGGAGAACAATGCAAGTTGTAAATTGAGTTTGTTTGATGTTGTAAACTAACATTGACTTTGTGTTTTAGGATTTGATGCTTGAGTTTGAACTCATGGCTTGCACTTGGGTGCATTAACTTGTGTTTGACTGTACAGATTAACATTTGCTGTTTACTGTTGGTTTGTCTGAGTACTGATGATACTTGATTGATTTCAGGTACATTAAGTTGCTTACAGTTCTTTAAGAACTTGTGCTTGCTGTTGCTTGGTTGTTTAAACCAATTGAGGTAGAATTTCTATTCTTCATGTAGTCTGGAAGACCTGGCCTGTTACTTCGCCAGGCACCTGCCTGAAGTCCTCCTTAAGAGGCGATGATTGTGATTGTTTATTTTTGTCCCCAAGCAGGTAAAGACCTTGATTAAGGCAATTGGTGGATCAAAGAGATATGCAATCTATCTCCCACTATTCTGTTGAGTCGTCCCTCTGCTCACACAACTGGTGTTGATGCATTGGGACATTAACCCAAGATCTTGTACACTTGTACAGTTGAGTCAGAGTCTTGAGCGTAGAAGGGTTCCTCCTTTCTGAACCCACGCTCCCTTGTCTGAAGCTCTCCCTGGCCAGGGATAAGAGCTGTGAAGTCTAATCTTCACTCACCTTTCATCAGCTTCACCTTCGCTCCTCAATGGCAAGGTTAAGAGCTAACACTACCTTTGTACAAATGACTTGCTTCGGCAGTCGAACCCTTTGTTTGAGCCTCACTTGACTGGATATAGTGTGTGCTATGTGAAATACTTGCTTTGTTTTGTTTATGATTGCATGCTTGTTTTTCCTGGTTAGGATTAGCTTGCTTGTGCAAGTCAGGATAGAAACCATAACATAGGGCAATGATGCATGATAACACTAGGCTCGAGTCCAGCTCCCTGGTAGTGTGTCTTCCCTTTGTATCTGGTTAGAATTTCTTTCCCTATCAGGGGAACTACATCGCCCTGATCCTCATACCAGATGAGGTACGTAGGCAGGAGACCGTGCGAGGTCTCTCCGGGCACCTTTTTCTTTGTTTTGTGTGTGCGTTTGGCATGACTTTTAGGCTCGAGTTCCCGACTCCCTACTAGTCTGTGGGTGCCACTTTTCTTTCTTTTTGTGTGTGTGCTTGACAGTTATAGGCTCGAGTTCCCGACTCCCTATTAACTTGTTGGTTGTTGTGTGCTTGGAAGCTGATGTAAGTCCATCGAGTGGCATTCGGGTTCCAGTGTGCGTGTGTTTGGTTCGGATGCCGATGTAAGTCCAGTGATTGGCGATCGGGCTCCACGTTTGCCTTTTTGTGTGTGTTTTGGTTCGGATGCTGATGTAAGTCCAGTGATTGGCATTCAGGCTCCATGTTTGCCTGTGTTTGTTTGTTTGTTTGGCGTGCGTGAGCCGAACTACGGCAGCTCTGATTCTCGTTCCAGACGAGATACGTAGGCATAGGATGCGATATCCTATCGAGCTCGTTCCTCTTAACCCCCACCTGTGTTGTCTTCGGTGAGTGTGTGTGTGGTGTTTTAGCAACCTTTTCTTTCTTAGAGCGTGGATCCCGTCGAGTACGACGGATGCGTAGGGGTGCTAATACCTTCCCTTCGCATAACCGACTCCCGTACCCTTTCTCTTTGGTCGCGAGACCACGTCTTTTCCAGGTTTACTCTGAGCGTTTCCTTTCCCTCTTTGGGATAAATAACGCACGGTGGCGGCTCTGTCTGTTTTTGTTTTAGCCCGCCGGTTGTTTTTTCGCGGATGCGACAGTATGATTTTTAGGTGAATGGCGAATATTCGATAAGAACAAGACGTGAGCCTTGGAACCAATGAATCGGGATATTGTTGGAATGCTAGACTCCAACAATAAATTTTCCATTCAATGTATTCATAAAATTGTTTGATGGACAATGAACATTCAAAAGATTGTTCAAAGGATCCACCGGAATGCTACATTCTAATGGTCCCTCTTTTCGTCCAAGTAATTAGGTATTTTAGAAATGAAGAGAGTGAATGAAAAGTTAATCCAAGACGTGTGCCTCGAGAGCAATCATCTAATATTCAAGGAATGCGAGATTCCAAGGATCCATTTCTTTCGTATTTGTTTAGGAAAAAAGTTTAACGAGTTGAGAAAGCGGAAGAGAAATTTGATGTTAATCGAGTGATTTATCGCATTAGTGAAAATGGTTTGTGAAATTGTTTGAAATGATATGAGATGCTTATTAACAAAAAAACCTTAGTGGGATTTTGAAAAGTGTACTTGATTTTGATCAAACACCTTTTATCTTAGTATTTTTGAAAGGTTAATTTTAATGGTCATTTTTTCTTTTTGGATTAACAATTATGCATTAACTAAAAATACAATAAAATAAACTAAAAAATAAAGAAATAAAAAAGGTAAAAGAAATAATAAAAGGGAGGGGCACACTATCAATGCGAGAGATAAAGTAATTAAAAAACTAAAGAAAATAAAAGAAAGAACAAAAATAAATAAATAAAGCAATAATACTAAAATAAAAAATAAAAAATATATACAAAAGACAAAAATATGTTGGAAATTGGGGGTGTAGCTAGGAAAATGCTCTAGGCCCAAAGATGGGATCCTCACAGTGATGCATTGAGGAATAATGAGGTGTGAGAGAGACTTCATCTTCTCCAACCCCATATTTGCTTACTATTCCTGTAGCAAAAAAAACGGAAGAAAATGAGTTCCAACGAAAACATAAAAACACCATAAGTTTCTCAAATTTTCACGGAATTAAGCAAATAAATAATGAAAGTCTATCTAATCGATCTCACGAACACAATGGTATATTGAAAATCAACAAATAAATAAAAAATCGAAAATCAACAAAAATGTAGCAACATATATTTATTTTATTTGACCATTTTATCCACCCTTATGACAAACAAACTATGAATTCATGCTCTGGGTGATGTTGGGAAGTTATTGAATATATTATTTATGTAAAACAAGAATCAATTTTCATTTGTCTCTTTTTGTTCATAGACGTTCAAGAGCACTTTAAACTCTTTATTTTGAAATCAATTGAGTTTCCATACAAAATGGTGATTATTAAGGTACTAAAATAAAGTAAGAGTAAAAATGCAATAGAATTTAATAAAGAACAAGCATAAAAGTTATTTAAACAATAACAAATCACTTTTGCTTATGGAGGTTCAAAAACACTTTTCAACTCTTGATTTAAAATCAATTGAGTTTCCATGTAAAATGGTGATGATTAAGGTACTAAATAAATAAAGTAAGAGTAAAAATATAATAGAATTAAATAAAGAACAAGTATAAAAGTCTACCTATTCAATAAACTGAAAGAAATGACTTGAAAGAAAATGAAGCGATTTTTGGCTAAGTTTTTGTGAATGATAGGTGGTGTCATTTGTGAATGAAATGAGGTTTATTTATAGGCTCTAGAAAGGATAGTTTAGGAATTATGCAAAGAGTGTGAGTGTCATCTAGAAACTTATTTAATTAAGTAGTGAATAATGACGTAATATATGCATGAAATAATGATGTAATAAATGAGAGATATTTTGGACCTTCTAGAAACATTGATTTTTATTTTATGATGCATGGAAATGATTAATAAAATTCAAATGGATATTTTGATGATAAATAAAATGATCATGCGTTTTTTTTTCAATATACATAATGAAAAAATATAATTTTAGTCAATTTCTCCAACATGTAAAATGTTGACTTTATGTTGACTTTTTTACTATAATGTATATATGCATGATTATGGTGACTGTATTTGATGATAAAAATGCATATGATTAAAAACTATAAAACTTGACAAATGGACATGTATCAAATAAATTTGAAATACCCAGACAAAATTTGGGTATGACAGTGGGCTAAACATGTTTCCTATCTGCTGTGTAACCGTGTGAACCATATCGTGGCTGCTTTCATCCGTTAACCGTCTCATGGCTTGAAGAGATTATTGGTTAAGGACAAACTACCCTGGGGAAGAAAATACTCCATACATCATGGTGGTTGTCATAGTCGGCCAAAGTTGCCCATGGTAGACGCTGAAGCCAGATACATATTAAAGGGGAATAACGTTACCATCGTGTTTTCAAAATAAATTGATGTACTAGGGTGCATGCTTGCCATCATCGTAGCTGGCATGCAATACGGTTGCTCCTTCTGAGGTAACAAGAAACCTAGATAAGGAGGCATATGGTCTCATAAATTCCATAATTCCCTAGAAAATGTTGGAGCATTTGACGCTTGTGGTGATGAAACTCCTATATATTATGGTAGAGAATACACCACTTCTTGGCTTATGACAATGGGCATATCCTCGACTGAGGTTGGAGCCACAAAATTGTCGATGCTAGTAACCGCCATTTGTCCTCCTAGATTTGGAGTATTACTCTTAGAAGGGGTTTTGTTTTTTTGAGACATATCGAAAAGTCGCTTACCACTCCTCAAGTGCATACAACATGGAAGACCATAAAATGGAAGACACTACAAAGAAAATAACGTAAGACACTTCTTTTTTGCAAAAATATTTGCACAGAAGGGTCCCATTGGGCATGCTAAATTGGTTTACCGGTGTTTTTGGTCAATAATCACGACTTTGAAAGTCCGTAAGATTAACTCCAAAAAATCTCCAAAGCAATTTGTGCAAATAATTCGTGTCAACACATGTGCGTGTGAATTGAATGCAGCATAAAAAAAGACTTTAAAGGTAGTCAGGTTGTGATGAATGAGAAGGTAAAATGAAATAAATGTCATTAAACAAAACAAAGATAAAAGTACATGTTCTGTTTACGGAATAAAAAAGATTAAAAAAGAGTGGACATGGACGCATACATGTTTATCGCTCAACTGTTTTGCTCTTTAACTCGGGTACTCCAGTGGTATAGAAAGTATATATGAAAACCTCTAATCCCATGTATAGTATTCTATTTATTCTACTTATAAAGTAATTGTTGATGACAATTATGATCACTGCGGAACCACTACATTACTCCATGTTCAAGTTTCCACTAGTGTTCTTACGTGTATCCCAAGATGCTCTCTGTTCAAAACCCACATTGAGTGGTAACCGCTTGCCACGTCTTCACAAACCCTTGATGGTAACCACTCTAATATGTTTTCGACGTTGCCTATCAAGGACTAAAGAGTTATAAATTTACTAATTCTAATACATCATGTGGCTTAATTCACTGGTCCTCTTGAAGGAATAAAGATTTTTGTCGTCTGTACTTCTTGAGATGATGTACATGTTTCCAGGTCTGGGTCTTGGGGATTTATCCTTGAGAGTCCTCCAAACCACATATCCATGTGTGGACGACTCGGTCGACCCTTCATCATTGGTCTCACGATGCTTTATCATTAATGCTCTTTTAAAGACATTTCATTAATGATTTCTCACAATAAATATCTTTTCATTGACATTCTTTGTTGACTTTGTAGTAGCTAAAAGTATGAGTGTAATAAGCTATCACCATTTCTATTTATATTTTGAACAAGTGCCCTACCAAGAAGATGAAGAACAAGGTCCCTTAAGAAGTGTGGAGTGGCAAACGACCATCAGTGAGTCATCTGAAGGTGTTTGGCTCTATTTGCTACAAGCATGTTCCTGATGTAAGAAGAAGGAAGCTTGATGATATAAGTGAACCTATGATTATGGTAGGATATCACAAAATTGGAGCTTATAGGTTATTCAATCTAATCATTGATAAGATCGTGATGAGTCGAGACATTGTGATTGACAAGAATTCTGCCTAGGATTGATATTCAAGTTATAAGACTAACAAGCCATTTATGGGCTATGAAGTTGGGGAAGAAAGTAGTGTGCACGAAGAAATTACAGTCGATAATGTTCCATTCACTATCGAAGTCAAAATGGATAATCGAGAGGGTGTGGCTAGCATAAGACTTCAAATAAGCCCTAGTTCTTCCAGCAAGGCTTCAAGACTATGAAGTGGTTGGTGATGATGAAGTCACAACAGATGGATAATTAGTTCATTTTGCTTTATTTGTAGGTGTTAAACTGATCAAGTATAATTAGGCCTTCAAAGATAAACAATGGAAGAAAGCTATGTTCGAAGAGTTATAAGCGATCGAAAGAAATAATACAATGGAGCTAGTTGAATTGCCATCACACACAAAATCTATCGAGGTGAAGTGGGTGTTCAAAGTAAAGCATAATCTATGAGTGCCCTTCCTATTAGAATTGTTTTGCATGATGTCAAAACTAGGGTAGCTTAGAAATTATATATATTGAACGGTATCTTCTGAGTCCACATGTGGAACTTAGCATTAGGAAGCATAACAACATTTTGGAAATAGTTTAGAAAAAGTTTTGAAAAGGTTTGAAAATATTTCATGCATTAAAAACTAATTTTTATATGAAAAACAGGTTTATGTGTCGACACATAGAAGAAATGTTTTCCTATGTGTTGACATATACGAGTTACAGGTCGGCACATGTAAGTCATTTTTAAAGCCTACATCTTTTGTTTGATGTGTCGCCTCTACAAGTCGACATATGAAGCGTATGTGCTGACACATGACTTACATAGGTCGAGACATGCATCAAAAATCTTGAAAATTTGCATATTTTTCTATACATCTTGCATTCCTTTTGCTTCCAACTTGCATACATATATATACGTCATGCATGCATCATTTCTAGTAAGGTTCTAGAGTAAACCTATACGAAACCGAGATTTCAAAGAACTCTCATTATCTTCAACCTACATTTTATGCATACACACAAACAAACTACACACAATCATTCTTTGTTTGGGTGTCATCTAGAATGAGTGTTGATAATGTCCAATTTAGGTTGTTAAATTGTAAAATGGGTTGATATCTTCGAGGGTTTCAAATAAAAAACCTAGTTGGGGTTTTCCTTCAAGATAAATTAGGGATTTGAAGGTTTTGGACAAGATTACACTATTTAGATCCGATCGAGTGAAGCTTTGAAGAACATAAGGTTCTTGCAAAGGAGTAGCGTGAGACGATGGATCATATTGGCAAATTTTAGGTTACAACAAATCAAAATTTGGATTTGATTGAGCGAAGGCTTTGAAGAACGGAAGGTTCTTAAAAAGGAGTAGTGTGAGACGGTGAATCAAATTGCATTGTTGGGTGACTTGATCAAGCTCAGATCAAGGGAAGAGAAAGTTTTAGAATCAACATCCAATATAGGGTTTGTAGGGTTGGATTGCTACATTTATCTTATATACTACTTTTGCAAAGTAAGATTTATTTCATTATCTCAATTCAAGTTCAAATTGAGGGCAGACGTGCCCATAGCGAGGCCAATTGAGAAACTGCCTAAACAAATCCTTTTCTACTCTCTCTCTCTCTCTCTCTCACTCTCTCTCTCTTTTCTCTTTTTCTCTCTTTTGCATTTCATTAGCAAATTGTTGAATTCATTAATTGTGCAATCAATACGTTTGGTTAAGACTTTTGATAATCATTTGAAATAGGTTTTATTGAGTTGATCACAATCTATTAGATTGTGGTTGGATTTGAATATCAACAAAACCATAAAAATTTCTAAACGAAATCAATTGCGCACAAGGTGTTTGATAATTTGTCTTTATTACATTTTTTGTGTATTTTATCATTGGGAATAGACTATACTTGTAGTATAGCATTCAATTGGTTATGGTTGAAAGTATTTTGATCAAATTTGTGTTCATTATCATACTTTGATTGTAATTACACATATCTGAGCTTTTTGATAGCACTCTGGTTTAGACAATTGATTTGGGTCCCTTCTGCTAGCCATAAAAAATTTCAAAACAATTTTTGTTAAGTTTTTAACTTGAGATCTATTCACACCCTCTAGATCATTTCCTATCGTCTAACAAGTGGTATCACGAGCTCCGGTTAATTTTGTACCTCAATATTAGCTTATTAGAAAATGGCTATCAAACCTAAATGGGCATAAAATAGAGCGCCCATTTTTATCAGTGAAAATTATGTCTATTGGAAAGCTTGTATGCATATCCATATTAACTCGGTTGATAAGGGTGTATGGGATGTCATCATCAACGGTCCTAATCAAATTATAATGACCAATGGTGAATGTATCATCATACCAAAATCGGAAGATCAATGGAATGATAATGATAAGAAATTGTGGTCACATGATTGGAAGGCACGAAATATTATCATATCCTCACTTGGTGTTGATGAATATTATTGTGTTTCCCATTGTGAAACTGCCAAAGCTACATGGGACGCAATAAAAGTTACCCATACGGGAAATAATGAAGTCAAACAAGCTAGGATCAATACCTTAAATCAAGAGGTTGAACTATTTCACATGTAGCATGGTGAAACCATTTTCGACATGCAAAAGAGGTTCACACATTTTATAAATCGGTTGAATGCTCTAGGTAAGCCTATTTCCAATGATATTGCTACTAATAAAGTTTTGAGATGTCTTAATAGGGAATGACAACCCAAGGTCACCTTAATCAAAGAAGAAAATGATCTTAAAACACATGATCTCATGACTTTATTTGGAAAGCTAGAAGAACATGCGCAAGAACTCACTTTCTTGGAAAAACATGAAAAATAGCACGAGAAGAAGATGAAGAAGTAGAAAGGTAAAGACAAGGAGGTAGAAAAGAAGTCTATTGCTCTAAAGGCTTCAAGTTCAAAGTCTTGAACCAATGAACACAATGATTATGAAACAAGAGATGACAAGAATTCCACTGATAAAGATATGGTGTTGTTTGTCAAAAGGTACAATAGATACATATGGAAAAATGGAGTTAATCACTCTGACAAGAACCTAATCAACTTTAGAAGGATATTGAACTCTTAAAAGGAATTGAGAATAAGAGGGGAACACTTATAAGTTCATGCTACAATTATGGAAAAGTCGTTCGTTATAGACCGGATTGTCCTATAATCAAGAAATACATAGAAAAAGGCCATCACAAGAAGTCTAGCAAGTCTAAAAGAGCCTATGTTGCTTGGGAGAGTGAAAGTGATTCTTCAGACAATGAAAGCTCAAGTTCAAGTGTTGAATATGTCAAGCTTTTCTTTATGACCAACAAAAATAAGAAGAAGAATGTAATGTTAGAACAAGATTTGGTTCCGTACCTATACCTTGAGTTTTGATGATAACAATGTTGTATTTGTATGGAAAAAAATTGGGTACCCTAATGGTTTGTTATTGTGTAGCTTTACTAACCAGTTTTGATTCTGAATATATGACGTGCAACGTCATCAATTTTTGAATAATGTGTTCCAAATCCTCTTCTGTGCTAGCTATTAGAAGTTCTAAAAGATGTTCTATATTATTGTTGTATTGATCTTTCTGCTTTTATGCTGAATCACTCCCGAGAAGGTTCTGAGGAGACATTATGTTGTTGCTGCAATGTTCTCTCAATTCATGCTCCTGGACGTGACTCTGACCAACAAACTTCTGAAGAATGGCAAGCTTTTGAAGAATGACAAGCTTCTGAAGTTGTGTTATGTAGCTGAAGATTCTGAAGATCTCAAGCTAGACGATTGAGGTTATCAAGGTTCTGACTGTAGGTTCTGAAGACTTTTAAGATTCTGAAGATACTGAAGATCTCAAGCCAGACTACTGATGTTGTCAAGCTTTTGACCAAAGATTCAGAAGTTTATGAATCTAACTCTATGCTTCTTCATTTCATGCTTCATCAAATTTCATTAGAAGCCAATGAACCTAAAAATAAGATCAAATGGGAACATGATCAAATATTACATAGTACAAAATTGAACATCCTCTCCACTACCTGATTTCATGGGCAAGGACAATACTATACATCACACCTGTCACTGATTTTGTGGGCGAAGGATAATACATAGTATCACTCCTCTCCCATCCAACAGTGGACATCCGCTCTATGAGCTTTTCCCTTTTTTCCCTCCAACGATCTTCTTCTTATGCTATATAAGTGAGGCTCGGAGACTTGAAGAAAATGCTGGTGACACAATATTTTGGCAAGTCTATTTCTTTGTGAAAAGTTATCATTTGTTTGTACACATTTTTTCTTTAAGTGTTTATTTATCATTTGTGTAAAATTTTCTTGTATAGAAGCATCTTGTAACACACAAAAATATTATTCAAACTGTTTGTTTGATTCCTTGAGGAGGTTATCATTGAGAAGACAAAGAAGGGTGTTCTTTGTGAGTCCTTAAGGAGACTAGGGTATAGTCGAATCCTCGAGAATACAAAGAATGTTATTCGTTGTGTTTATTGTAATTTGTTGATTATAGTGGATTAAGTCCTTGTGTATAAGTAAAAATCACCTTGGAGGGTGGACTGGAATAGCTTTGAGTTTCAAGAAAATCAGGATAAAAATACTTGTGTTTTTATCTATTTGTTATTAACCTGTTAGTGATGTTCTTGTTTTGGAAAAATCTTTTGCTTTTAACACCCAATTCAAACCCCCCTTTCTTGTGTTTTTTAGAACTTCAATTAGCATCAGAGATCCAGTTTTGATTGTGATAAATGATTTATCAACACCTCACGGTGTTCAGTATCGATCCAATTTGTGTGAGAAACAATTTCCGCTACTAACGTTGTTAACAATAAAGAAAGAAATCACTACAATGCAAAACCACCAATCTTTGATGGTGAGAATTTTGATTATTGGAAAGATAGAATATAAAGCTTCTTTCTTGGTTATGATATTTATCTGTGGGATCTTGTAGTTGATGGCTACGTTCATGCAGTTAATACTGAAGTAAATATTATAACAAGATGTGATATGACTGATCAACAGATGAAAGATTTTGAAAATCATCATAAGGACATAACTATATTGCTTAATGCTATCTCTTATACTGAGTATGAGAAGATAACAAACAAAGATTCTGCCAAATCCATTTTTGACTCTCTGAGGATGACTCATGAGGCGAATGCTCAAGTAAAGGAGACAAAGGCTTTGGCCTTAATCCATAAGTATGAGGCATTCAAAATGGAAGATGATGAAACCATTGAGACTATGTTCTCAAGGTTCCAGATGCTTGTTGCAGGACTGAAAGTTCTGGACAAAGGATACTCTATAGCTGACCATGTCAAGAAGATTATCAGAAGTCTTTATAAAAAATGGAGACCTATGGTAACTGCGTTGAAGCTGGCAAAGGATCTCAATAGTATCTTTCTTGAAGAACTTGTTAGTTCTTTAAGAAGCCACGAGATTGAGCTCGAAGAATATGAACCTTAGAAGAGAGGTAAATTTGTTGCCCTAAAATCTAAGCCTGAGAAGGCAAGAGCCTATCAAGCTGAGAAGATTCAGAAGGATCTGATGAAGACTCAAAAGATGATGATGAGGTGTCTCTAATTTTAGAGAGAGTCAGCAGACTCTGGAAGCACAGGAAAAATGGTCAAGGAAAGTTCAGAGGAGCCAGAAGGACTGCTAGTCGCTTTGATTTCGTTTGGACAAAAGAAGCAAGGTTCTTGAAAAGAAGTTATTTGCTTTGGGTGTAAGGAGCCAGGCTACTACAAAAATGATTTTCCCAAGATGAAAAAGGACAGAAGGCCTAAGAAGAATTTTCTAAAGGCAAGAAGAGGATGATGGCTACATGGGATGACTCAGAATCCGAAGAAGAAGATTCTGACAAAGAAAAATATAATGTTGCATTGATGGAAACTACATGTGATCCTGAAGGTTCTGAAAAACCAGAAGACAAGGTATCATCAGAAACAGAATCCGACTCTGATTTCGAAGAGGTATTTTCTAACCTATCTTGTTTTGATATTGAATCATGTCTCTCTGAAATGCTGGAAGAGTACCAGAGTCTTCAGAGTAAATACAAGGACCTTAATCAAGTCCAAGTAGTTGCCTCTGAAACCCGCAGTGAGCTTGAGAAAGATATTTCCTTTCTAAATGAAAAAGTATTTTCTTTAGAAAGTAACAACTCTGTTTTGAAGAGCAAAATTTCAAAACTAGAGGAGGATATAATCTCAGAAGCTTCTGGTATTGATTGCATCATTAGATATGACAGAGCATCCCAATACTTTCTAGCTAAAAGCATAAATAGAAGCAAAATGGCTTCCTTGATCTATGGAGTTAGCAAAAATGGCAAGAAAGGTTTAGGTTGTACAGAAACTATAAAACCTGCCGAAAGTTAGAAGGTAAAACCAAAACCTCTCTATGTGCATGTCGTGCCTGTTGGAATTGAGCTTGATATTTATGCACATACACAAAAACATACAAAGGATAAGAACTCAGTTCTGAAACCTAAGCATCATGCACAAATTCCCCATGATTATCCTTCTGCTAAAAGACCCAAAGTTATAAGAAATTCTGGGAAAACTAACAAGAGAGGACCTAGAAAGTGGGTACTTAAGGATAAAATAATTATGTTGCAGACATCCTTAACACCTCAGTTGAAACAGCAATCATGGTAACTGGACAATGGATGATCGCGACACATGACAGATAGAAGGTTTATGTTCCAAGATTTGGAACTTAAGCCTAGAGGCTTTGCTGGTTTCGGAGGAAACCAGAAAGGAATGATCATTCGCTATGGAACTATTGATAACTGTAAACTTCCTTCTATTACTAATGTTCTTTTAGTTCATGGTCTGATGCATAACCTTTTGTCTATTAGTCAACTTAGTGACAATGGTTATGATATCATTTTTAATCAAAAGTCTTGTTAGTCTGTTAGTCAGAAAGATGGTATAATCCTTTTTAACGGAAAGAGAGAGAACAACATTTATAAAATTAGACTTTCTGATCTTGAAGAACAAAATGTAAAATGTCTAATGCCTGTTAATGAGGAGCAATGGGTATGGCATAGACGTTTGGGCCATGTTAGCATGAGAAGGATTTCTCAGCTAAATAATCTGAAGTTTGCTTCAGATTCTCTTTGTGAAGCATGTAATAAAGGAAAGTTTTTTAAAACATCCTTCAAAGCAAAAATTGTTGTTTCTACTTCTAGACCGTTAGAACTTCTGCACATTAATCTATTTGGACCAGTGAAAACTGCCTCTATCAAATGGAAATAACTATGGATTTTTCATCATTGATGACTACCGTCGTTGGACATGGGTAAAGTTCTAGAAACACAAGGACGAGTCACACTTTGTGTTCTCTACCTTCTGCTCACTAGTGCAAACAGGAATGAACTGCAAAATAATCAAAGTCAGAAGTGATCATGATGGCGAATTTGAAAATAAACATTTTGAAAATATTTTTGATTCAAATGGTATTTCCCATGATTTCTCCTATCCTAGAACTCTACAAAAAAATGGAGTTGAAGAAAGGAAGAATAGGACTTTGCAAGAAATGACTCACACCATGATCCAAGAAACTGACATGGCTAAACATTTCCGGGCAGAAACAGTCAACACAACTTGTTATATTTAGAACAAGATTTCTATCAGACCGATTCTGGGTAAGACTCCTTATGAAATGTGGAAGAACAGAAAACCCTATATTTCTTACTTTCACCCTTTTGGATGTGAATGTTTTATTTTGAACACTAAAGACAATCTTGGCAAGTTTGATTCTAAAGCACAAAAGTGTTTATTGTTAGGATATTCTGAATGCTCTAAAGGCTACAAAATCTTTAGCACAAAAACACGAGTTGTTAAGGAATCAATTCATGTTAGATTCAATGATAAGCTTGACCCTGAAAAGTCAAAGCTAGTTAAAATTTTTGCAGATCTGAAGATCAATCTTTCAGAATCCAAGGATACTGATTCTGGAGAAAAAGACTCAGAAGGCAAAGCTAAAAAATCTGAATATATGAGTCAACCAGAAGTTGTCGTTGATCCAGTTCATCAGAAGAAGAGTAGATTAAGAACCCCTCATTCTGAAGAACTGATTCTGGGAGATAAAAATGCTCTAGTAAGAACAAGATCTTCATTTAAACCTTCTGAAGAGACTCTTCTAGGTTTGGTATCTCTAATAGAACCCATATCTCTTGATTAATATTTTATGGATAATGAATGGATTTTGTCTATGCAAGAAGAACTGAATCAATTCACCAGAAACAATGTCTGGGATCTTGTTTAGACACCAAAGGGTTTCCATGTCATTGGAACCAGATGGGTCTTTAGAAACAAGATGAATGAGAAAGGTGAGGCTGTCATAAACAAGGCTCGACTGGTAGCACAAGGTTATAGTCATCAAGAAGTTATAGACTATACAAAAACCTTTTATCTAGTTTCCAGGTTAGAGTCTATTCGCCTTTTAATTTCATTTGCAGTCAATCATAACATCATCCTTTATCATATGGATATTAAGAGTGCCTTCTTAATTGGATATATTTTTGAAGAAGTATGTGTGCATCAACCTCCTGGTTTTGAAAGCTCTAAAAATCCCGACTTTGTTTTTAAAGTGAAAAAGTCGTTATATAGTCTGAAGTAAGCTCCTAGAGCTTGGTATGATAGACTAAGTTACTTTATTTTCGAAAATAATTTTACCAGAGGGAAAGTGGACACAACTCTCTTTTGCAAAACCTTTAAGAATGATATTCTGGTTGTGCAAATTTATGTTGATGATATTTGTATATGTTTTTGATTGGCTGCATTTTATGTTAAAACACTTATTGTACTTAGATGTCTTTACTGATGTCGTGACATGCTTAAGTAATATGCTGCAGGATTAGCTAATACATGACTTACTGGATGTCAAACTGAATGTTATGACATTCATTCATGACAGCATTTTCTGGATGTCAAACTGAATGTTATGACATTCATCCCTGATAGCAGATGCTGAAGTATAGGCTAATTTTTCTGTTATGTTTCAGTATTTATCTCAGGCTGATTTTCAGAAAACTAACAGCTGCGCTAAAATTAAGAGACCTAACATATAGCCTATTTGTTATCACCCAAATGTGTGGAAATTAGGTTAACTTGCTTAACCTTAATTTTAGGAAATTCAAGTACAAGGCCCAAGTACTGCATTATAAAAGGATGGCAATCCTACTTTCAGCAACTGAGGGATTTAATTCAGGGATTTGAAGCGTGAAGAATTCAATATATCATTATATATCCTTGCTGTACTTTCATTGTGTCTTGACTTAGTTTTTACTTGTGAGCCAAGCAATTATCACCTAGATGATTGCATTGGACTAGGGTGTTTATTGAGTTGTAATTGTTGTGTCACTCTAAGCTTTTAAGCATGAGTGCTGTGTTTCTTGATTAAAGCTTTTAAGCATAATCAAGAGTTGTTTGAAGTATATCTTCACCACTGACTTTAAAATTCTTACTGGTTGTAATCACTGCTGTGATTGAGGGGGAGTGAGTAGGTACTCAAGTCTTAGTTTAAATTGAAATTGCATTGGGTAGGTCTTAAGTGATAGGATTAAACTGGTGGTTTAAGTCCAGAATTAATACCTCTTATAGTGGATTTCCTCCCTGGCTTGGTAGCCCCCAGAGTAGGTGTGTTTGTCACCGAACTGGGTAAACAATTCTCTGTGTCATTCACTGCTTTTACATTTACTTTTTGCATACATTACCTGTCTGCGCAGAATTGGATGTCATAACATCTAGTGTGACATCGATAGTCTGTTACTAGAATTTCAGTTGGCATCAGAGCAGGCACCCTGCCTGTTAATTTCTGGGTGAGATCTAGGGACGTTACTTTGTAGTACCATGGACAAGAATGTAGGATTCTCAAATAGACCACCCATGCTGGATGGTTCTAACTATGATGACTGGAAACCTCTTATGATAGCCTTCTTGAGGTCTCTGGATAGCAAGGTCTGGAGAGCTGTCAACAAAGGATGGGAACATCCAACGAAGACAGGTAAAGATGGAATCATTATGCAAATTCCTGAAGAAGAGTGGGACAAAGAGCAAGAGGCATTAGCCCTTGGAAACTCTAAGGCTTTGAATGCATTGTTCAATGGGATAAATAAGAACATTTTCAGACTGGTGCATCACTGTGAACTGGCTAAAGAAGTTTGGGATACTCTCATAACAACTCATGAAGGTACCTCCAAGGTAAGGATGTCTAAACTCCAGATGCTGACTACTAAGTTTGAAAATCTGAGGATGAAAGAGGATGAGACTATTCATGACTTCCACATGAATATTCTTGAAATTGCTAACACTTCTGGAGGCTTAGGAGAGAAAATGTCTGAAGAAAAACTTGTAAGAAAGATTCTCAGATCATTGCCCAAGAGATTTGTCATGAAGGTTACTGCTATAGAAGAGGCTTAAGATATCTGCAATATGAAGGTTGATGAGCTTATTGGTTCTCTCTAAACTTTTGAAATGGGCTTGTGTGAGAATGTTGAAAAGAAAAACAAAAGCATAGCTTTTGTATCAAATACTGAAGAGGATTCAGAAGAAGGAAATATTGGAGGTGATGAAAGTATATCAGAAGCTATAGCCATGCTTGGAAGACAGTTCAACAAGTTCATAAAGAAGATTGATCAAAAAGGTAGACCAAATGTCAAGAACACTTCATCTGACATCAGTAGAAGATCAAAATTCGAAGAAAAGTCCAACCAATGCAAGGGAATCCAGTGTCATGGATGTGAAGGTTTTGGACACATTAGAGTTGAATGTCCTACCTTCCTCAAGAAGCAAAAGAAGGGACTATCTGTCACCTGGTCTGATGGAGACTCTGAGAGTGAATCAGAAGGAGAATCTGCAAAACATGTCACTGCACTAACTGGTGTCTGTGCCTTTGATGATGACTCAAGTGTAGATGAACTTATCTTTGATGAACTTGCTGCTTCATATAAAGAGTTATGTGTCAAAAGTGCAGAAGTGTGTCTACAAGGAGAAAAGCAGAAGAAACTTATCAAGGAGATGGAAGCTGAGAAGAAGAAGCATATGACAGTCATAGATGATCTAAATGGTGAGATAACCTTGTTGACCTCTAAGCTAGATCAAATGACAAAATCCATCAGAATGCCGAATAAAGGAACCGACACGTTGGAAGAAATTCTAAAGGTGGGACAGAAATCAGGAACCATGTCTGGTTTAGGCTTTGTTAAGGAATCTTCATCTGAATTCAAAAGCTCAAAGGCTGAAGTTCAGAAAATCAAGCAGAAGTCACAACCAATGTCACAACATCATGGAAACAGGAGGATTAACCATCAAAAGAAGAAATTTCAAAGATGGAGATGCCACTACTGTGGAAGATTTGGTCACATAAAACCCTTCTGTTATAGGTTGCATGGTTATCCTAACCAGACCTCTCAAGTTAGACCTAAGCAGAAGGCACCTAAGCATAATGCACCTATCAAGAAACAACAATGGGTTGCTAGAATAGCTCATACATCTCTAAGGGCATCTACCAAAGAAGACTGGTATTTTGATAGTGGTTGCTCAAGACATATGACTGGGATGAATAACTTATTGGTAGATATACAACCTCATACTACCAGTTATGTGACCTTTGGTGGTGGAGCTAAAGGAAAAATCAAAGGTGTTGGTAAGATGGACAGTCCTGGAGTTCCAGAACTGAATAATGTGTTGTTAGTAAAAGGACTAACTGCTAATTTCATCACCATAAGCCAGCAATGTGATCAAGGCTTCTATGTACAGTTCACTAAGGAAGAATGTGTTGTGACAAATGGAGAAAGTAAGGAAGTTATGAGAGGATCCAGATCCAAAGATAACTGCTATCTATGGGAACCTAAAGTCTCAAATGACTCCTCAATGTGCTTCTCAGCCAAGGAAGAAAAGGAAGTGAAACTGTGGCATATAAGACTTGGACATCTTCATTTAAGAGGATTGAAGAAGATCATATCCAAGGAAGCAGTTAGAGGAATCCCAAAGCTGCTTATTGATGAAGGAAAAGTCTGTGGAGAATGTCAGGTTGGCAAGCAAACCAAGATGTCACATCCTAAGCTTGGACATCCTACAACATCCAAAACTTTAGAACTTTTGCACATGGACTTAATGGGACCTATGCAGGTTTAATGTCTTGGTGGGAAGAGATATGCTTATGTGGTTGTTGATGACCATTCCAAATACACATGGATAAGCTTCATCAGAGAAAAATCAGATGCATTTGATGTCTTCAAAGATCTATGCATAAGACTCCAAAGAGAAAAGGATAGTAGTGTTATCAGAATAAGAAGTGGCCCTGGAAAGGAGTTTAAAAATTCCAAGTTTGATGATTTCTGCTCATTTGAAGGAATAAGTCATGAGTTTTCATCACCTATTACTCCTCAGCAAAATGGAGTAGTTGAAAGGAAGAACAGAACTATTCAAGAATCTGCTAGAGCTATGATTCATGCAAAGAAGCTTCCTATGCACTTTTGGGCAGAAGCTATGAATACAGCTTGCTATGTTCACAATAGAGTTACCTTGAGAAAGGGAACCTCTTCCACTCTGTATGAAATATGGAAAGGCAGAAAACCTACTATGAAGTACTTTCATATCTTTGGAAGCAAATGTTACATTCTTACAGATCGTGAACAGAGAAGAAAAATGGATCCCAAAAGTGATGAGGGTATATTCCTGGGATACTTTACTAACATCAGAGCATACAAAGTTTTCAACTCCAGAACTAATGTCCTGATGGAATCCATAAATGTTATTGTTGATGATAAAGATGAAGAATCCAATGTCATAGAGGATGTTGGAACATTCCTTGAGACTTCAACAGAAAATGTACAGGATACTCCTCCTGGACTTGAGTTAGAAGCATCCAACAAGGTGCCTTCTATCAGGATTCAGAAAGACCACCCTAAAGATCTTATCATAGGAGATCCCAATAGTGGTGTGATTACCAGATCAAGGGAGAATAGCTCAAATTCCTGCTTTGTATCCAAGGTTGAACCAAAAAATGTGAAAGAAGCTCTGACTGATGAATATTGGATCAATGTTATGCAAGATGAACTGGAGCAGTTTAAAAGGAATGAAGTATGGGAGTTAGTTCCAAGACCTGAAGGGACTAACATCATTGGTACCAAGTGGATTTACAAGAAAAAGTCTGATGAGAAAGGAGTAATCACTAGGAATAAAGCAAGACTAGTGGCACAAGGGTATACTCAAGTTGAAGGGGTTGATTTTGATGAGACTTTTGCACCTGTTGCAAGACTTGAGTCAATAAGGTTGCTGTTAGGTGTTTCCTGCATTCTGAAGTTCAAATTGTTCCAAATGGATGTGAAGAGTGCCTTTTTAAATGGCTACTTGAATGAAGAAGTCTATGTGGAACAACCTAAAGGGTTCAGTGATCCTAATCTACAAAAACATGTGTACAAGTTGAGGAAAGCTCTGTATGGATTGAAGCAAGCTCCTAGAGCTTGGTATGAGAGGCTGACTGAATTTCTGACTACTAATGGTTACAGAAAAGGAGGGATAGATAAGACTTTATTTGTGAAGGATGAAGATGGAAAAATCATGATTGCCAAATATATGTGGATGATATTGTCTTTCGTGGAATGTCAGATAGAATGGTGAAACATTTTATTAACCAGATGCAATCTGAATTTGAAATGAGTTTGGTTGGGGAATTGACTTATTTTCTTGGACTGCAAGTTAAACAGATGGAAGATTCTATGTTTCTCTCCCAAAGAAAATATGCCAAGAACATAGTTAATAAGTTTGGTATGGGTAATGCTAGTCACAAAAGAACTCCTGCACCTACTCATTTAAAGTTAACTAAAGATGAAGGAGGTTCTAGTATTGATCAATGCTTGTATAGAAGCATGATAGATAGCCTATTATATCTAACTGCTAGTAGACCTGATATTTCCTATGCAGTTGGTGTGTGTGCTAGATACCAAGCAGAACCCAAAGTGAGTCACTTAAATCAAGTGAAGAGGATTCTCAAGTATATTAATGGGACTTGTGATTATGGTATGCTCTACTCTCATGGCTCTGAGCCTATCTTATCTGGGTATTGTGATGCTGATTGGGCTGGGAGTGCTGATGACAGAAAAAGCACATCAGGAGGATGTTTCTTCTTGGGAAACAATATCATATCTTGGTTCAGCAAGAAACAGAACTGTGTATCATTATCCACTGTAGAAGCTGAGTACATAGCAGCTGGAAGCAGTTGTTCCCAACTGGTATGGATGAAACAGATGCTGACTGAGTACAATGTCACTCAGAATGTCATGACATTGTTCTGTGACAATCTCAGTGCCATCAACATTTCAAAGAATCCTATCCAACACAGCAGGACCAAACATATTGACATTAGACATCACTTCATAATAGACCTGGTAGAAGACAAAGTGATTACCTTGGAACATATGGCAACTGAACTACAACTTCCTGACATATTTACAAAGGCTTTGGATGCTACTCAGTTTGAAAATTTAAGGGGCAAGTTGGGAATATGTCTTTCTGAGGAATTATAACAACCAAGGATGTTAGGAATTTACTGTTTAATAATTCAAATTATTAAACAATTAAGAGTGTGCTCTGATTGGTCAACAAATAATAGCTATTTCACTTGCAACAAGCGTTACTTCTTCCATTCTTTCAACTTCCATTCACGCAAGCATCCTCTCAGAGAAATTTTTCATTTCGTCTCTAAGATACTCATCATGTCTCAACAATCCAACTCTTCTCCTTCCAAGAACATGCATTGTTCTCCTAGCGCTGAACGAAGCAACCCTAACAGAGAAGATCCTGTTGCTGACTCTGTGAATACCCCACATGCAAGAAGACCTAAAGAAACTGTATCAGGCTTCTCCTCAGCCATCGCTCTTGAGGAACGAACCAAAGAAGGTTCCAGGTATGTTCACAATGCCATTGCCACTATGGTGACTGGAATACTGTCTGGAAATCTTGAGGTCCCTGGGGTTTCCATTCCCTTAAACACTATTGAACCTGATAGTGTTGTTGATCAAGAAAATACTGAGTCTTTAGGAAATAATATCTCTGATGATGTTGAGCAAACTGATGCCCATAAGGAGTCAAATGTTGACAAACCCTTAGATAATGTGGCTGGTGAGGAAGTTCATGTCACTCATGATGTCAGTGACAACCCTAACTGTGAGGCTGAAATAGTAGACCTGGAGGAATTTTCTGATAATGAGCTGTTGTCCTCTGTCCTCCCTAGCATAGCCAAAAGGGTTAGGACTAGGAAAGAAAAGAAAATTGTGGCTCAAAGGTCCCCCAGAAAGAAGATTGATGTTCCAACCTCTTCCAAGACAACGGTGGCAGTCGAGAGTTCCCTCAAGAGGAAAGTTCATGGTCCAACCAAATCTTGGAGCAAAGTGGTGCCTAAAAAAAAGAAGACCAAGTTTGTTGTTGTTGAGTCTGACTCAGATGTTCCTTGTAATGTCTCTGACATTCTGTCAAAGAAGAAGCCAACCACTAGCAAGCTTGCAACTAGTGTCCTTGAGGTACCAATTGACAACATATTTTTTCATTTTTCTTCTAGTGTAAACAGGTGGAAATATGTTTATCAGAAGAGGCTGGCTTTGGAAAGGGAATTAGCTCAGAATGTCCTAGACTGTAAGGATATTATGGATCTTATTCAAGAGGCTGGTTTAATGAAGACTGTGACTCAGTTTTCAAAGTTCTATGAGATGTTGGTAAAGGAATTTATTGTTAATTTTCCTGAAGAATATGCTGATGGCAAGTCTAAGGAATTCAGGAAAGTGTATATGAGAGGAAGGTGTGTAAATTTCTCTCCTTCAGTGATCAACAAGTATTTGGGAAGGCCTGATGAAGCTCAACCTGAGCTTGAGGTGACTGACAACAAAATCTGTCAAGTCATCACTGCTAATCAGGTAAGGAAGTGGCCTCTCAGAGGAAAATTGGTGGCAAGTAAGCTGAGTGTCAAGTATGCAATGCTGCACAAGATTGGAGCTGCTAACTGGGTGCCCACCAATCATAAATCTACAGTTGCTGTAATGCTTGGAAAGTTTATATATGTTGTTGGAACCAAAGCCAAATTTGACTATGGCTCCTATATTTTTGTTCAAACTTTGAAGCATGCAGGAAGCTTCAGTGTGAAGGGTCCTATAGCCTTTCCTTCTCTCAGTTGTGGTATTGCTTTGGATCAGTTTCCAAACATCTTAACTGAGAATGATTCGGTGAAGAAAAGAGACAGCCCTATGTCTTTCAATCATAAGCTTTTCCTAGGTACCCATGTCCCTGGCATTGTCATGACATCAGGTGAGACATCACATGTAAGCAATAAGCCAGGTAAAGCTGCTGTCATTGCAATGCTAAAAGAAACCTGCAGGGAAATAGCGGCAAGGAAGCTGAACTTGGAAAAATTGATCAGCTCTTTGGAGATGACTGAAGGTGATGTGCTAGCTGATGGTGGAGAATTTGGTGAAGCTGCTGCTGTTGCAGAAGAAGCTGAAAGACAAGGTGAGGAGGGAGAAGCAGATGCCAGTCCTGATGATGGCACAAATGATGATGCTGACTCTAAGTCAGATGACTAGAACATTTCTTGTGTTTCTGATAATTTCTTGTATTTTTATTTTTTTTGTCTGTAATATTAAGTGTTGCTTTGGCAACATTTTTGACAAAAAGGGGGAGTAACACTTGTACCCCATGACAACAGACTTTGAAGTTGAAGGTCCTCTAAACAAAAGGTTATGTTGCTGATTGCTCTCTGCTTGATCTTCTCTTGTGCTACTGCTGTTTGAAGTTTAACTTCTATGTTTGCTAAGTGTATTAGCTAATTTGATTCTCTGCTTGGATGTTTGCTTTCTGCTACTGTGAACTCTGTTGTGATGCCAAGTTGTTTTAGCCAAAAATTTGCCAAAGGGGGAGTTTGTAGATGTTTTTGATTGGCTGCATTTTATGTTAAAACACTTACTGTACTTAGATGTCTTGACTGATGTCATGACACGCTTAAGTAGTATGCTGCAAGATTAGCTAATACAGGACTTACTGGATGTCAAACTTAATGTTATGACATTCATTCATGACAACATTTTCTGGATGTCAAACTGAATGTTATGACATTCATCCCTGACAGCAGATGCTGAAGTATAGGCTAATTTTTCTGTTATGTTTCAGTATTTATCTCAGCCTGATTTTCAGGAAACTAACAGTTGTGCTAAAATTAAGAGACCTAACATATAGCCTATTTGTTAGCACCCTAATGTGTGGAAATTAGGTTAACTTGCTTAACCTTAATTTTAGGAAATTCAAGTACAAGGCCCAAGTACAGCATTATAAAAGGATGGCAATCCTACTTTCAGCAACTGAGGGATTTAATTCAGGGATTTGAAGCGTGAGGAATTCAATATATCATTATATATCCTTGTTGTACTTTCATTGTGTCTTGACTTAGTTTTTACTTGTGAGCCAAGCAATTATCACCTAGATGATTGCATTGGACTAGGGTGTTTATTGAGTTGTAATTGTTGTGTCACTCTAAGCTTTTAAGCGTGAGTGCTGTGTTTCTTGATTAAAGCTTTTAAGCACAATCAAGAGTTGTTTGAAGTATATCTTCACCACTGACTTTAAAATTCTTACTGGTTGTAATCACTGCTGTGATTGAGGGGGAGTGAGTAGGTACTCAAGTCTTAGTTTAGATTGAAATTGCATTGGGTAGGTCTTAAGTGATAAGATTAAACTAGTGGTTTAAGTCTTGAATTAATACCTCTTATAGTGGATTTCCTCCCTGGCTTAGTAGCCCCCAGAGTAGGTGTGTTTGTCACCGAACTGGGTAAATAAATCCTTGTATCATTTACTACTTTTTACATTTACTTTCTGCATACATTACCTGTCTGCGCAGAATTGGATGTCATAACATCCAGTGTGACATCGATAGTCTGTTACTAGAATTTCAATATTACTTTTGGTTCTGATAATGCTTCGTTGTGAAAGGATTTTGCTAAGTCAATGCAAGCAGAATTTGAAATTAGTCTGATTGGAGAACTCAAGTTCTTTTTGGGAATCCAGATTGATCAACGATCAGAAGGAACATACATTCATCAGAGCAAATATACAAAGGAACTTCTAAAGAAGTTTAACTTATCAAAATGTAAGCAAGCAGAGACTCCAATGCATCCTACATGTATTTTGGAAAAAGAAGAGGTAAGCAGTAAGGTAAATTAGAAGTTATTTAGAGGTATGATAGGCTCTCTCCTTTATCTAACCGCTTCAAGACTTGATATTTTATTCAGTGTCTAATTATGTGCTCGCTTCCAATCAAATCCTAGGGAAAACCACTTAACTGCTATTAAGAGAATTTTTAGGTATCTGAAAGGTACTACTAACCTTGGTTTGCTTTATATAAAATAGGGTGAATACAAATTAGTAGGCTATTGTGATGCTGATTATGCTGGAAACAGAATAGAAAGGGAAAGTACTTCTGGAAGTTGCCAATTTCTGAGAGATAACCTAATCTCATGGTCTAGCAAGATATAATCAACAATTGCGCTTTCAACAACCGAAGTTGAATATATTGCAGCTTCTTGATGTAACACTCAGATACTCTAGATGAAGAGTCAGCTGGAAGATTATCAGATATCTGAGAGTAACATTCATATTCTATGTGATAATACTTCTATTATTTGTTTTTCTATGAATTCTATCTTGCATTCTAGGGCTAAGCATATTGAAATTAAACATCAGTTTTTACGTGACTATGTTCAGAAGCGTATTTTTCATCTAAGATTTGTTGATACAGACCATCAATGGGATGATATCTTTACAAAACCCCTTGTTGAAGATAGATTCGTGTTCATTCTAAGAAACTTATTTATGGATTTATGTCCAGAATGAAAAGATGTATTTTAGAATGTTTAGTCTTCAAAACTCTATATTAGATTTTGAGAATGTTTTTTTTTGTTGACTCTGAAACATGAGCTTTCGGGAGTAAGGAAGTTTTCATAAATCAGAAAGGTTCTGATCAGAAGCAATCTTATCCATTTGTCTTCCTGATTCTAAACACCCATTAATTAAATGGTTGTCATATCATTTGATTTCATGTGGTTCTAAGTGGTGACAATTGTCCTACTTTCTAAGCATGCGTGATAAAAGCATGACACATTAGGTTTCATAATTCTTTCAATTAGGTTAAACTCTTACACTTCCCCCTATGACTGTGTATTTCCACCTTTTCATCATTGTAGTTTTGTTTATATAAACCCACTTTACTCACACTTTCATCTTTCAAACCTAAAACACCCCTCTCTGCAACTATTCTTCATCTCTTTCATCTTCAACAATGACTGCTCAACAACAACAGATTCAACAACAAATCTCTCCCAGTCGCTCAATGGATAATGAAAACAATCCCATCATGGAAGGAATACCAGAATTAACTCCACACACTCCTTTCAACGAGTTAATGGTACTCTACGAAACTATTGTAGACTTCAAGAACTTGAAAGACAAAAAACTTCAATTTCTATGAAACCCTAGAACTTCAAGGTTGGAAAACCTTCTTTGAGAGACAAACTAGCCCTGTGTACCCAGTTTTCGTGAAGCAGTTTTGGGTGCATGCCACTATTGAAAAGGAGAGAATAACTTCCTACGTAATGAAAAGGAAGATTGTCATAATTGAGAAATCCATTGTTGATTGAATCTCTCATAATGGAAAAGGCAAACGAATTCACAATTCCAAGATCAATGCTAAAAGAGAATCCGATATCTCTCTGGTCATCATTAAAACTTAATTCAACTTTGAGGACGATAAAAGTCTTAGTGCTAAGGATTTGGCAGACAACCTAAGAGTTTGGTTCAAAATCATTCTTAGTTGCATTCATCACAGGCCAAGTACCAATAGTTCTGACTATGTCAACACACGTCAGAAGTTCATGTTGTTCTTTTTAGAGAAGGGTCTCAAGCTGGGACTTCCCTCCATCTTGTTCAAGTTCATGAAGGATTCTAGCTGAGAATCCAGAACCGGTGGATCTTCGAAGAAGAACAAAAGCAATTTCATCCCCAATGGAAGACTGATTTCTGACATTCTCGTTGAGAATGGTCTGGTAGATGACCTTCTAGTTGGTGGCTTGACCGATGAACTTGTGAAGGATGCTGGAAAGATCTTCTAGGGGAAGAATATCAACAGCGTGGGTCTCATTTCTAGAATTGTAAGGCCATATTTCATTCCCTCAAAGGATGGTATATGTGAAATGCGGACTCCAGTAGACAACTTCCCAATCTTTACCAAGATTGATCCTCTAGAGGTTTTACAATACTATCTAGAAAGTTATCAGAATGATGGAATTGACCCAATGGTGGATCCTTTCAATCTAACTGAAACTTATTTGGATGTTCATGGGAAGAGGAAGAAGGAATCAAGAGGAGAAGGATCTTCAAGGCCTCATAAGAAGAATAAGAAAGTTGTTATCCTTCTGGATGAAGATGAGGTACCTCTCAATGAGCGCCAGAAATCTATGCTTCTGAAGGATACTTCTGGAATTATCTAGCACACCTCAAAAGCTTCTAACACTGCTTCTAATAAGCTTCCTGAGCTAGCACTCCGGTTACTTTTGATTCTATGTATTTTGAAAGGATCTTACCAATCCAACCCCCTCCTACATCTAAATCCATTCCAGTCACTTCCAAACCCTCTGAACCTATTGTCGCATCCGCGAAAAACAACCGGCAGGCTGAAACAAAACAACACAGAGCCGCCACCGTGCGTTATTTATCCCAAAAGAGGGAAAGGAAACGCTCAGAGTAAACCTGGGAAAAGCATGGTCTCGCGACCAAAGAGAATGGGATCGGGAGTCGGTTATGTGAAGGGAAGGTATTAGCACCCCTACGCATCCGTCGTACTCGACGGGATCCACGCTCTGAAAGAAAGAATAGGTTGCTAAAACAAACATCACACACACACTGAAGACAACACAGGTGGAGGAAGATGGAAGAGGGCTCGCTAGGATATCGCATCCTATGCCTACGTATCTCGTCTGGAACGAGAATCAGAGCTGTCGTAGTTCGGCACACGCACGCCAACCAAGACACACATAAAACAGGCAAACATGGAACCCGAACGCCAATCGCTGGACTTACATCGGCTTCCGAACCAAACAAACACACTCAGGAAACCAGATGCCACTTGATGGACTTATACCGGACTCCAAGCACATAACGAGAGGATACGGAATGCCAATGGCTGGGCTTACATCCATCTCCTACACACACAAGAACAAACAAGCAACAAGCTACTAAGGAGTCGGGAACTCGAGCCTAGCAACTGTCAAGCAAACACACACACAAAGAAAAAAGGGTGCCCGGAGAGACCTCGCACGGTCTCCTACCTACGTACCTCATCTGGTATGAGGATCAAGGCGACGTAGTTCCCCTGAACGGGAAAGAAATTCTAACCAGATACAAAGGGAGACACACTACTAGGGAGCTGTACTCGAGCCTAGATGTTATCATGCATCATTGCCCTATGTTATGGTTTCTATCTACTTGCACAACAGCAAGCTAATCCTAACCAGGAAAAAGCAAAGCATGCAAGCATAAACAAAACAAATCAAACATTCACAGTTAGCACACACTATATACAGACAGATGTGGACTCAATCAAGGGTTAAGTTGCAAAAGCAACACAACTGTGTCAGGGTGGTGTTGGCTCTTAACCCTGACATTGAGAGTCAGGGTGAAGCCAGATGAAAGGTGAGTGAGAGGTGTGCCTCACAGCTCTTATCCCTGGCCAGGGAGAGCTTCAGACAAAGAAGTGTGGGTCCAGAAAGTGGGAACCCTTCTACACTTATGACACTGACTCAACTGTACAACTGTACATGGATCTTGGGTTAGGATCCACAAGGCATCAACATGTGACGTGAGCCAAGGGACGACTCAACAAGAATAGCAGGAGGTGGACTACACACCTCTTGTGTCTGCCAATTGCCTTAACAAAGGTCTTTTCCTGCTTGGGGACAAAAATAAACAAGCACAGGCATTGCCTCTTAAGGAGGACTTCAGACAGGTGCCTGGCCAAGTAACAGGCCAGGTCTTCCAGACTACATGGAGAAAAGAAATTCTACCTCAATTGGTTTATACAACCAAGCAGCAGCACAAGCGAGTTCTCAAGGAACTATTAGCAACTAATGTACCTGAAATCAATCAAGTACAGTCAGTATATCAATCACAAAGTCAAAACAGACAAGATAAGAGCCAACAGTCAACACAATCAATCACATGTGCAAAGCACAAGTCCAAAGCAAGTGAGCTAAGCATCCTACAAAATAGAACAAGTTAGTTCATAACAATCAACCAAACTCAATCAACTTGCATTAATCTCCTTAAAGCATTTGCTTCTTAACCTGAAAAGCACATCCAAACGTGAGAAACAAGACCACTAGGACAAGCCTAGGGTCAAAAGGAGGTGAAAAATTCAAAACAGCAAGTGAAAATTGATCAAAACCAAGATTAAACAATTAAGAATCAAACCCAAGTGGTTCCACATTCATATCATTCATCATTATCATTTCATGAAAGAAAAGGCACCAAACATGCAATTTAGAACCTCAAAGGACCAAACAGAATGATCACAATCAAATCAATACCAAAACATTTCAATAAATTCCCAAAAAATTCATGATCAAACAGCATCCATAACATGTCAATCATACCAAATTTCAGCTCATTTGGACCAAGGGAAGCAAGTCAATGAAATTCATAAAGTCCAGACAAGTTCAAGCAAGCTCATACATGACATCAAAACAAACATCAACTTCCATCAATCATAAAACAGAAATAAAACATGATAAATGAATGGGACTAAAACCATGGAAAACCTCAAGATGTCTACAATACTCATGCCAAATTTCACATCCGTCCAATTAATAACCGGAATTTCACAAATCAAATGGAAACATGTCTCACAAAAGGTCAACAAATGACTAAACAGCAAATAAAATCCCAATCAAATAGGAAATGCCTTCAAAAATTCCAGAAACATTCACATGTATTCTCAACATCCATATGATAAATCATGCAAAAATCCAGCTTAATTCAAGTTCAACAAGCATAGAAAATAAAATAAAGAAAATGCACAAAACATGGCATGGCATAAAATGTAACACCTCCAAAGATCATGTCATAACTCTCAATCCAGGAACTCAAAAATTACAAACCATATATCAAAATTCCCAGGAACATGTCTACAATATGCACAAAAAATTTCAAGAATTTCTAATGAAGTATCATCATTTCATGAATTAAAGAGTGAGCATGGTGCACAAAATGACATGTTCAAACAAACCCTAGCCAATAAATTTTTCCACACGTGCACAATATTATTAAAAATCACTATAAAATCAAGCACATGACAAGGAGAATGATACAAAAAATTGCATCAAATTTGGATTAAAAACGAGTGCGATATGGATTTTTGATGTTGAGAAAAAAATAAAAAAATGTTGAACAAGCATGTAAAGCACATGAAAGCATATGGAAATTAAATAGGCAAGGCAAAAGGGAACCGCTGTACAGCGGGATCGAACCGAGGCCACGATTTGAATAAGGCCAGCGCGCGCTACTGTTCATAACAGCATCCGCACGGCCAAACACGAATTTGAGGATCAAACAGCCTATTTTGGAAAATATTTCAAGTGTTCTTCATGTGTTCATACATTCATCACCACATTCATCACTCAAGAACTTTTTGTCACCAAATTGCACAAACCATACATCAATGGAAAGGTCTTTCAATGTACAGTCACAATCTCAAATTAATTTTTCCTAATTCTTGATAAATAAAAAAAAATCGAAGCAAAACATGTTTGTGCACAAAACTTCAAATCATCATAACTTCCGCATTTCTAAACCAAATTTAGTGGTTCAAAGTGCATAATTCTCTACTAAACAAGATCTATCCAAGCATCAATCAATTTCAAGAATCGTTGAAGTCGAAAACTCACCTTAATTTGAGGACAATTGCTAAATCGCGCGTTCTAGGCCTTGAAATGTGAAAACAGAACTTCTATGATGCTTGTAGAAGTGAATGGAACAAGTCTTGTTGCTCAATTACGCACGATCTTGATGAAATCTTGAATTGTCATTGTTGCACCTCACTTTAACAGTCCAAAATTTGGCTTGGAAATGATGAAATCTTGCTTCAATTAGCTTCAATAATGCATGTAGATGATGAATTGATGAAGAACAATGCAATGTTTATGCAAATTTTTGGAAAAAAAGTGAGAGAAAAAGTGAAGAGGTTTTGGAGATCTAGATCTAGAATGTTGAATTCTGTTATGGTTAATAAAAAAACAGTTATGATTAGGCTTTTATATGTTATGTTAATGATGATTCTAATCCTAATTAGTGCTAATGAAATGGATTAGTGAAAATGCACTTTTATGCTAAATGGCAATTTGGTCAATTCACCCTACTTATGCCAAACCAATGTAACAGTAGAATTTTTTTGTTGCAGCAAGTTTCAAATGCTATATGTGAGCTAGTGCAAAAGGAACCATGTGAAAATAATGAATATTTCTCAAAAACACCTTTTTCCCTCCACTTTTTAAAATTGGTTCACTTGAAAAATGGCCTTTTTATGTGATGAGTTTTGATGAAATGTGATGATGGATCATGATAGAGGACATCAAAAGAATTTTGCTCAAAGAAACCTCACTCTATTTGGCCTTGTGAATCAAAAGTTATGCCACTTTGAAATTCAACTTTTCTTGACAATGATCAATCCATAACTTGCCAACCACAAATGAGAAACTCATGTTTTTGGACTTTTTGGAAAGGTGAGAGCAAGATCTACAACTTTCATGTTGGACAAAATTTCATTTGAAGCATTTTTGGACATGTAATTTTGAGGTGAAAAACTTTCCATTTTTGGCAGTTTTCAATTACAAGTCACTTTCTATTTTTGGAAAGTTTCCATCTGATTTTATTTTCTTCATTCTTGATGTTTGAAATGTCAAATGAAACTTGTTTAGACATGAATGAAGTGTCTCTTACTCTCTCCCACCTCCAAATCCATCAATTCAGGCACAGTTGACCACAGTTGACTTTTTCTGACTGATAGATGAATTTTAGCTTGACTGTTGAACTTGAGCTTCAAACTCCTGATGAAATGGCTCAATGATGAAACCCTAGCTTCCATAAGCTCAATATAACCATATGATGATCCCCATATCCATTGAAAACCTCATCCCCTTCACAAGCCCTGATTGGCCCAATGCAGTTGATTAGGGTTGACCAGAGGTCAAAAACCCTAATCTCAAGGTATCTGATCAAGCAATGAATCCCTTGGTGATGATAAGACCATGATGATGATGATGTATCATTTCAACCAAGATGAAACTCAATCCCCTTGAGGAGCCATGAAACCCTGATTTGAATCACCAACCCTCAGATGATTAGTGATCAATCCAATGAAACCCTTAGCTTGAATTTCAACCTCTTATCTTCTGACCAAGACCTAGGAGGATGACTTGCTCAATGTAGCCACATGATATGCAATTATGCAATGCCTAATGACCTACAAATGAAATGCAATATGTTAAGCTAGTCCCAAGAGAGGAGGGCAAATTTTGAGGTGTTACAGCTGCCCCTATTCAATCCACTGTGAACCTGTCGATATGAATAGCCTCGGCTTTCAGATGATCAGGATGAAGAGTGATTGAATACCAAGAACAAACGAACAATTTGCACTCTGATGGGAAATAATCAACAACGCCTGTCAGAATCGGCAAAGAAACAATCTCGAAGAAAAATCCGCTTGGTACAGAGAAAGTCGGCCTGAATACCGAAACAGAAATATGTCGGAATCACAGAGATAACCATGGCCTGGACGCCGCTTGTCAGTCTGCATACTGAGCATTATAATATGAGAGTATCAATGTCGGTCGGAACACCGAGAGATCGGCCTGAATGCCAAGAGATCGGCCTGAACGCCCCTTTGGTCTGAACACCACTTTGGTCTGAACACCACTTCGGTCTGGATACCGCCTCGGTCTGGATACCGGGAAACTGGCCTGACTGCCGCAAGCTGCATCGATCTAATCGTCGGAAGCTTCTTCGATCTGAAAATCGGAACTGGCCTGAACGCCACATCGGTCTGAATACCCGCCTCGGTCTGAATACCGGAAAATTGGCCTGGATGCCACAAGTACTTCGACCTGATCATCGCAAACTTCTTCGATCTGGAAATCGGAACTGGCCTGAACACCGCATCGGTCTGAATACCCGCCTCGGTCTGGATACCGGAAAACTGGCCTGGATGCCACAAGTTCTTCGACCTGATCATCGGAAACTTCTTCGATCTGGAAATCGGAACTGGCCTGAACGCCGCATCGGTCTGAATACCCGCCTCGGTCTGAACACCGGAAAACTGGTCTGGATACCATAAGTACTTCAACCTAATCGTCGGAAACTTCTTCGATCTGAAAATCGGAAACTGGCCTGAACGCCACCTCGGTCTGGATACCGCCTCGGTCTGAACACCGGAAAATTCTTCATGCCTATCAGCATCGGCGAAGATAACAAAACAGTGATAAGTGAGTCGGCACGCATGCCAAAGACCCATGCTGGGGATAACACGCCACGAACTGGCTATTCTTTATTCTGCCCTAGCACACGAACACTTCGCGTTTAGCTGGGGATTATTCTTTCTTGTTTTTTCTTTTTTGGACCCCGAAAATTTCTTGATTAACATTCCCATCTCTGCTCGACAGAAACCCTTCCTCCAGTATCGCACTACTGGGGAATACCTTTGATTCAAATTCATGATGTTAGACTCCTCGGAGTAACACCTTCCTCTTCGGGCACAACCACCTCTCAAACGATAACCACGGCTTGAGACTAGCTTTATGCTTGCAATATGATGCATGATTTATTTTTCCGCGTAATGCTCCATAATTATGGAAATGCTACGCGATTTATTACGCAATATGATATGCTTAGTCTATATGATGAATGTATAAAAAGGCATCCCCCTCGAGGGACTCTTCCGGGGAGTTCGAGACACTCTGCTGAGGAACTCGTCAACACTCCAATTTCCACCCTGCTGGGGAATAGCATTGCTGCTAGGAAAAGGCAACCCTTGCTGGGGAAAACCTCCTTTGCCCCCGATCCGCTTGGGGATATCACTAGGGATAAGAACCACCCACACTCTCTGTGGGGAAACAACAGTCTTTGACTTGCTAGGGATATACATCCTGACTCTGCTTGGGAAACCCTCACAGATACCTCCGCTGAGGAATAACAACCTCCAGGCCTGGCAACTGGGGAAGCATCAATCTAAAACCTGCTGGGGATAACCATCCTGACCCTGCTAGGGAATCCACAGACCTTGAATCTGCTGGGGAATTAGTCATTCTGACTCTGCTTGGGGAGGAGGACAGTCTGGTACTGAACACCCGTCGACTCGTCGAACCATGGCATTCATATCCAACTCCCATGTCAGCTTTCCAATTTTGAGAATTCCCAGACTCGTCTGGACTTTTTCTTCTCCATCATCTTGTATTCCCGACCCGCTCCGTGCTCGACAGAGAACGAACTCCTGGGATTTATACAAACTTTTCAATCTTCCGACTTTGAAGAGTTTTCTTGATTAATTCCAAGGATCGTCGTGCGTATCGCCGTCTTTTTTCATCATTCCTCCATTCATTCGCTCGTCCCTGATCGGACTCCATGGGGATTGTTTTGTCAAAAGCTTCCACATCACAACCTGCAAGTGAGGGAAAATATCTAACAGTTCCTGCAGAAGAGATCGTTAGATAAAACCGTGCCCCAGGCGTGTCAAGATTTCAACACTTGGGTCACTCAACCTTCCGAATAAGATTTAAAGCTTTCAATCTTATAAACATGCATTGGAAGGGACCTGTATGTCTTAAAATGCAAAGATTCATTATCAAAAATAATCGGATGTTTTCGCAATCAAAGCGGTAATGAAAAACAAAAACAAAATTATTTGACTGAATATGCATTTTATTGATTGAAAAAGTGTGGCTCAAATGAGCAATACAAAGAAGCAATTCCTGAAAAGGGGTAATTGCGCACAAAAGGAAAAATCTATCCTAATGACAATGTGAAACCGTGATCTCATCGAGTTCCAACTCGGTTACACCCCATATGTCCTCAGACTCTCCGTGCTTTCTACCTTCTGAACAAGACAATTCCGACTGATCCCTACCGGGTATTATCCATGATGCCATAAACAAAACACAAACGATCATGCTGAACGCAGTTGTTCGTTTCAATCCCTCTTTTACCTGGACCGCCTTTTCGGGTTTTCAGTCCACCGGGATACCCTTTTTTGCCCAAGTCGCCTTTTCAGGTTTTCGACTTGCCGGGTGTACATTTTTCTTTCTTATCCCTAATTTTTGCCCGAACCTTTCTTTCTGTTTTTTTGGTTCGCCTGGATGCCCATTTTTGCATGGACTATTTTATTCTTTTTGTCCAGCGGGTCAATTTTTTACGAAGTGTCTTTTAACTGCGTCCGCATCTGTAGGGGATGGAAAATCCTCGCCACTCATGGTCGTTAGCAACAAGGCTCTGTCAGAGAAAACCTTCTTGACCATGCTGGGGAATCGTGATTGGGTGTCCACTTGCCCCTACGATCGTTTTGAGGAGGAAGGATCCTTTTCAGCACCATATCACCCACGTGATATACCCGAGGTCGTACCTTTCTGTCAAAAGCACGCTTCACTCGTTGCTGATACAACTGCCCATGACAGATGGCTGCCAGCCTCTTTTCCTCAATCAGGCTCAACTCTTCATACCGGGTCCTCACCCATTCCGCCTCTTGCAATTTCACGTCCATCAGGACTCTCAAAGAGGGAATTTGGACCTCAACCGGTAGCACCGCTTCCATTCCATATACCAACGAGAAAGGTGTTGCCCTAGTAGATGTGCGCACCGACGTTCGGTACCCAGGATACCAGCTTCCTACTCAATCACCCTTGCTGGTACATTCAAACGTTATCCGGGCAACAAAAGGAATGTGGGATCCTTTCAGTGTAACCAAAGCAGTACTAACTCCTTCTTCACATTAACCCCGTCAGACATCAGAATCCGTTCGGATTTGGGGTCGGGCCCCTCCTCCGGGATCGGTTACTCTCAATCTTTCGATTAGAGTACCTCGAGATGTCCTCATCAGGGAACTCAAACTTCACCGGTTGATAATCCTCTACGGGTTGTGGGGCGATGTAATCAGACAATACACCCCTTGATTGCTTTCTGGGAATATCCCAAATCAGTCAACCTTCTCTTGCACTCTCACAACCCGTCCGGCCAATGCTGGCTTTTTCAAAAATCTACCTGATCAGATCCATCTCGAAATCCACAAAGTGGTATGAACCAGCATACACTGTCTCGGTCGGCGAGCAGCCTATGCCAAAGTACAACAAGTTTTCTCGAGCAGTGAATGTATTGTTTCATAGTCGGTAAACTTTTTGCTAAGGTAAATTGCATGCTCTTTTCGACAAGACTCGTCATGCTGACCCAATACACCTCGTAGACCCCTCGAAGGCTGTCAAGTACAAAATTGATGATCTCTTTTTTTTTTTCAACAACTTGAGTATAGGTTCACACGTGGCGGTTAGAGGAGATGTGAACCATGACATGTAGTTCAATCTACCTAGGAGACCACGAACCTCTTTTTTGTTCTCGGTTCAGGCATTTTTTTTTTTTGCATCACTTTTTTTTTTTTTTAAGCAGGATCAACCTCGATTCCTCTCTTACAATGAACCCCAACAGCTTACCGGACCGCACTCTAATAGTGCACTTATCTGAATTCAACCTCCGTTTGAATTGTCTCAACCGGTCTACTCAGCTTGGCCAGATCTGCCAGATGCCCCCCTTCTGTCTGGGACTTTGCTATCATGTCATCAACATAGCATTCAATTTCATGATGAATCATATCATGAAACAAAGTCAATAGGGCCCTCTGATAAGTAGCACCGGCATTCTGCTTCTCTAGAGGACAGTCTTCTCTCCATGGTAGCTTGTGCACAACGACATCGATATCCGACCCTGGCTTATCCTGACACGACCAGGCGAAGGTATCCACATGCTCCTTCAACAAGGCTACCATTCTGCTTTTGACTCGCCTCTGAAGCGGCCCCCAATTTTCACTTCCTTTCTGACCTCGGTGGTATACCGGTTAACAAGCTCAACTCGCTCTTCACACGGCTGAATCACCTCCTCCTCTTATTTCAACAACCTGGCTAATTCCAGCAGATCACAATCTTCTTCGCCTTCTTCTTCGGCATGATAGATCAGATTGTCGACGTCATATGAGGTGTAACCAAATTGTTGTCAATGAGATCCGGAGAATTACTTTTCGAAGTCGGAACGAGACAAAACACCAGGAAAGAAAATGAAAACAAACATTGCCATTTTTATTTGTTTTTAAACTGCAAAAATAAATGAAAAATAGGGAACACCGCTTTTAATTGAAAAACATCCATTTATTAATGATGCAAAATGTTGCAAAATGAAACATGAGGTGGCCCTTACAATGGACCATTACGTTTCGGGCAAAACGTATGGCTTTCATGCAAACAGAATTGAAAACAGAAAATATTACTCTTCCGGATGAATGACAGTGATGATCTTTTTAGGCTGTCCAGTTCTGGACTTCCATCCCTGGTACGCACAGTTTTATCTACGAGTCAAGTTCACAGTCACTGTCAGTCTCTTCCCCCACCGTACAGACATGACCGGAATCTTCGGCAATTGCACCCACCATCATCTGACCATGCGCCGACATGGGATTAGCACCAACATTCAGTGATGGTGCAAAATTGATGGCCTTAGAATCCACCAGGTCTTGGACAGCATGCTTAAAAGCTCTACAACCCTCAATGTTATGTCCAGATGCACCAGAGTGGAATTCACACTTGGCGTTCTCATCATAGTTGGGAGGCTTCTGATCTGATCTCAATGGAGCTAACGTCCTCAATTGTACCATTCCGAGATCTTTCAACTTCTTCAACAGAAGAGCATACGTCATGGGTGGCCTATCAAATTGACGATCCATCCCCTTTCCTCTCACTTTGCACCCAGCACTCTGTGCTCTCTGTTGAGTTGGCTGATGTTGCTGTTGTACCGACCGATTACCAATAGGAATCATTACCGCAGCAGTATGCTGGTAATAATGACCCCTACCGTGTCCTCTCTGAGCATGGACATTCACAGCACTCGCGCCATCCTCCTTCTTATGCTGACCATCACCAAAGGATCTCTTCGTTCCAGACGACGAAGCATTTCCTGGTATTTTCCCTTCCTTCAACCAGTCTTCAATCCTCCCCACCTTCTCGGAATGACTTTCTGCCCCAAGGCAAGCTCCTGCATGACATTGATCAGCTCTCCCATCCTCTCTTTCAGCTCGAGAATGTCTGTGTTGGGTGGATTCATCATTCCTGTGTCAATCAAACAGGTTAGAAACTAACACCTGCAAAACAGAAGACAAGTTATTATGGTTCATGCATGAATGCAGTGTTTATCCACATGAGGAACACTTTGTCTCTTGATCCTGGCTTCATCGAGACAGATAAAAATCCGGCGGCAACATTCTGACATTCATCATATGATTTCATCATACGGATCAGAAATATATGATTTAGCAAAATACCCCCAACCATGTGTGTGTTGTGTGAGTGCATACGGGAAAGCAAATAAAGCTTGAAGATCGATCACTAAATGAACATAACCATCACATAGCAAAATACACAATAAGTGCCATAGTCATACATCAAAACTGATACAATTCTCCAGAATCGGGAAAGAAATACAAGCAAATGAATTCCGTCAACATGCCTGACGGTAATCCAACACAAATGACAAAGGCCTAGCCTGATGAGGGTCCCACAGAAGGCCCTATGTCATCAACCATCTTCGCGAACTCTGCGGCGAACCTGAGCTCGGTGTTCTCTTGCTGTAATCTCCCCACCTCTTTCTGGTGAATCTTCATCTGCCTGAAGTAATGATCTCTCTCAGCAATGTAGTGATCTCTCTCGGCGATGATCTTCGCTTTCTCCACTTCCCACTCTGCAGCAAAGGTTCTGGCTCTGGCATCTCTCTGATCTCTCACAAGAATTTGCCTCCTCTTCTCATCTTCAAGGACCTTTGAGGCTCTGGCTAGCTTCTCCTTCGTGATGTCATGCTCCCTTGTGGATGACGCTAAGGCTTGGCTGATCTTCCCATAGTAGGCAGTATCCATCTCAAAGCGCTTTGCTTCCAGGGCATGTCGCTTGTCCTGATCTTCCATCTTCACTCTGATCTCCTGGTTAGCCATCTGAACCTGAGCGACGCTCATCTCCAATTCCGTTTTCTCCGCAAGCAACTGATCTCTCTCCCGCTTCATCTCCAGGAACTCTTCCATACTAACAGAAGAAGGAGATTCCTCAATCAACGGATACCACGGATCCACCATAGGAAACGGTAGACAAGTAAGCTCCACTCTCTTACTGAGCCAGTCATTGAACGGAGGAAAAGACCTGTTATTAGCTCTACCCCAAGAAGACTTGCCTTTCCTTTGAATGCTGCGCCACACATCAGAAACCTGTCTCAACTTGGCCTGATTGCCCTCAACCGGGAAGTACACAGTTTCCTGAACCTCGCTCTTGAACGGAGGAAGCTCCATAGCGAATCCCATTTGTCTCTTAAGAAGTGTCGGGTTATAATTAATGCAACCCTGAACTCCTATAAGTGGCACATTGGGAAAACCCCCACAACTGCAGATGAAATCTTGCCCAACCCCACTACTGTGATTCCAAGCTATGTCTTTGGCCCGCAAACCCATCAGCTTGGTCGCCCAATTAACAGTCTGGTCAAGAAGAACAAAAGCGCCCTTGGACGGCAAATATCCCATAAACCACTTGTATAGCAGCTGAATGCAACATCAGATCAATCCCTCACGCCTCTTCTCGTTCCGATTGTGGACCGAGTAATAGACATCTCCGATCAAGGTAGGAATAGGATTCCTCTGAACAAACAAACGGATGGCATTAATATCTACAAAGCTCTTCTGATTAGGAAACAGAATAATCCCATAAATGCCCGCAGCAATCAAAGCACAGACAGCTTCCCAGTTACCCAACTCAGCCTGCTCCTTAGCCTTAGCCTCTAGGAAACTCAGATGGAAACCAGGCAACTTCCCCTTCTCTTTTAGACTCCCCTTAACCATCTCCAGACTCAAATAAAGAGCACGGGAAATCCCTCCAATATCAGGCTCTTCCTTAGTAGCATAGAAAGGAACCTGATTTCTGATCTGAATGCCCAAAATATCAGCATAATCCTCCATCAGAGGCCCCAATAAGTAATCTGGGAAAACGAAGCACCTCAAACCAGGATCATAGAACTGGAGGAGAGTATGAATGGCGCTCCTATCTCTGTCAGTGAGTCTGAAAACCGTCTTCAGAATACCCCCATATGCCTCTCGAAACATCCCCACATGGTCGGGTGTAATCAAAGCTATCATATCCTTCAACACACTGATCTCTGGGTCAAAGAAGCTATAAGCAACATCGTCCTTTAAACCGGGCCTCCTCATGTCTAAGAAGTCTCTCAACCAGGATCTCGATCAAAAGGGTCCCTGCATATGGGTAAACATGTGTTAGATGCAGATAAATGCAAAATGTAATGATGCTGATGAATGAATGCAATGCACTGCCATCCTCCAAGTCATCTGAACATCTGTTGCTATAAATCACAGCCCTGATCTCTGAACTGATCACAAATCCAACTCAAGGGTTCCGAAATAAACGGAAGATACATCACCATCATCATCAGACAATCTCTGAGCAGATCACCATAACCATCTGAATCGGCCCGGGGAATCCCGAAATAAACGGATCCCCACTGATAAATAACTCGGACAGCGCTCCGGCGTCTCGGAAATAAATGGCCATAAATCCGACTTATAAATAGGACTCTGATCAACGGAACCAATAGTCACCATCAAAGTCACCAACATAACAATGCATCTGTAAGAATCACCCTCCCCTCACAGGTAAATTCTAATCAGGTCATCCTAAGGCGAATAATAGTCTCGACAATCGGGCAGAGATACTCAATGGGTTTGCCCTTTCGGGTGTGCCATTGTAGCTCCCTTAAGATCGTCTAAACCAAAGATCCGGGAAATGATCGGTCACCGAAGTCAATAGCTCAAAAAAGGTAACCCAACCAAAGTGGAAAACCCCACTGAGGAAGAGCACTCTCAGATGAACCTCGTCCGGCTTGTGGTATGTCACGTCGCAACAGCATGCCCAACCGGCATGTGAGGAGCGTGAGACCACACTAATCCTAGGTGTATACTCGGGCCTGGGTTTTAGCCCCACTCAGAACACCCACCCCAAAACAAGGAACCACCTGCACAGAGGACGGCAACATGATAGTATGATGCATGCAAATATTTATGCAAATATATACAGTCAGAATAATAAATGCAATAAATAAAGCGGCACAAGCAACCTAAACTATCCTAGAACGCTAGGAGAGACTCACTTAGGGAAGATGGACCAGCAACATGTCAACTTCTATGTCCCCAGCAGAGTCGCCAGTTGTCGCATCCGCGAAAAACAACCGGCGGGCTGAAACAAAACAACACAGAGCCGCCACCGTGCGTTATTTATCCCAAAAGAGGGAAAGGAAACGCTCAGAGTAAACCTGGGAAAAGCATGGTCTCGCGACCAAAGAGAATGGGATCGGGAGTCGGTTATGCGAAGGGAAGGTATTAGCACCCCTACGCATCCGTCGTACTCGACGGGATCCACGCTCTAAAAGAAAGAATAGGTTGCTAAAACAAACATCACACACACACTGAAGACAACACAGGTGGAGGAAGATGGAAGAGGGCTCGCTAGGATATTGCATCCTATGCCTACGTATCTCGTCTGGAACGAGAATCAGAGTTGCCGTAGTTCGGCTCACGCACGCCAAACAAGACACACATAAAACAGGCAAACATGGAACCCGAACGCCAATCGCTGGACTTACATCAGCTTCCGAACCAAACAAACACACTCAGGAAACCAGATTCTACTTGATGGACTTCTACCGGACTCCAAGCATACAACGAGAGGATACGGAATGCCAATGGCTGGGCTTACATCCATCTCCTACACACACAAGAACAAACAAGCAACAAGCTACTAAGGAGTCGGGAACTCGAGCCTAGCAACTGTCAAGCAAACACACACACAAAGAAAAAAGGGTGCCCGGAGAGACCTCGCACGGTCTCCTGCCTACGTACCTCATCTGGTATGAGGATCAGAGTGACGTAGTTCCCCTGAACGGGAAAGAAATTCTAACCAGATACAAAGGGAGACACACTACTAGGGAGCTGTACTCGAGCCTAGATGTTATCATGCATCATTGCCCTATGTTATGGTTTCTATCTACTTGCACAACAGCAAGCTAATCCTAACCAGGAAAAAGCAAAGCATGCAAGCATAAACAAAACAAATCAAACATTCACAGTTAGCACACACTATATACAGACAGATGTGGGCTCAATCAAGGGTTAAGTTGCAAAAGCAACACAACTGTGTCAGGGTGGTGTTGGCTCTTAACCCTGACATTGAGAGTCAGGGTGAAGCCAGATGAAAGGTGAGTGAGGGGTGTGCCTCACAGCTCTTATCCCTGGCCAGGGAGAGCTTCAGACAAAGAAGTGTGGGTCCAGAAAGTGGGAACCCTTCTACACTTATGACACTGACTCAACTGTACAACTGTACATGGATCTTGGGTTAGGATCCACAAGGCATCAACATGTGATGTGAGCCAAGGGACGACTCAACAAGAATAGCAAGAGGTGGACTACACACCTCTTGTGTCTGCCAATTTCCTTAACAAAGGTCTTTTCCTGCTTGGGGACAAAAGTAAACAAGCACAGGCATTGCCTCTTAAGGAGGACTTCAGACAGGTGCCTGGCCAAGTAACAGGCCAGGTCTTCCAGACTACATGGAGAAAAGAAATTCTACCTCAATTGGTTTATACAACCAAGCAGCAGCACAAGCGAGTTCTCAAGGAACTATTAGCAACTAATGTACCTGAAATCAATCAAGTACAGTCAGTATATCAATCACAAAGTCAAAACAGACAAGATAAGAGCCAACAGTCAACACAATCAATCACATGTGCAAAGCACAAGTCCAAAGCAAGTGAGCTAAGCATCCTACAAAATAGAACAAGTTAGTTCATAACAATCAACCAAACTCAATCAACTTGCATTAATCTCCTTAAAGCATTTGCTTTTTAACCTGAAAAGCACATCCAAATGTGAGAAACAAGACCACTAGGACAAGCCTAGGGTCAAAAGGAGGTGAAAAATTCAAAACAGCAAGTGAAAATTGATCAAAACCAAGATTAAACAATTAAGAATCAAACCCAAGTGGTTCCACATTCATATCATTCATCATTATCATTTCATGAAAGAAAAGGCACCAAACATGCAATTTAGAACCTCAAAGGACCAAACAGAATGATCACAATCAAATCAATACCAAAACATTTCAATAAATCCCCAAAAAATTCATGATCAAACAGCATCCATAACATGTCAATCATACCAAATTTCAGCTCATTTGGACCAAGGGAAGCAAGTCAATGAAATTCATAAAGTCCAGACAAGTTCAAGCAAGCTCATACATGACATCAAAACAAACATCAACTTCCATCAATCATAAAACAGAAATAAAACATGATAAATGAATGGGACTAAAACCATGGAAAACCTCAAGATGTCTACAATACTCATGCCAAATTTCACATCCATCCAATTAATAACCAGAATTTCACAAATCAACTGGAAACATGTCTCACAAAAGGTCAACAAATGACTAAACAGCAAATAAAATCCCAATCAAATAGGAAATGCCTTCAAAAATTCCAGAAACATTCACATGTATTCTCAACATCCATATGATCAATCATGCAAAAATCCAGCTCAATTCAAGTTCAACAAGCATAGAAAATAAAATCAAGAAAATGCACAAAACATGGCATGGCATAAAATGTAACACCTCCAAAGATCATGTCATAACTCTCAATCCAGGAACTCAAAAATTACAAACCACATATAAAAATGCCCAGGAACATGTCTAGAATATGCACAAAAAATTTCAAGAATTTCTAATGAAGTATCATCATTTCATGAATTAAAGAGTGAGCATGGTGCACAAAATGACATGTTCAAACAAACCCTAGCCAATAAATTTTTCCACACGTGCACAATATTATTAAAAATCACCATAAAATCAAGCACATGACAAGGAGAATGATACAAAAAACTGCATCAAATTTGGATTAAAAACGAGTGAGATATGGATTTTTGATGTTGAGAAAAAAATAAAAAAATGTTGAACAAGCATGTAAAGCACATGAAAGCATATGGAAATAAAATAGGCAAGGCAAAAGGGAACCGCTGTACAGCGGGATCGAACCGAGGCCACGATTTGAATAAGGCCAGCGCGCGCTACTATTCATAACAGCATCCGCACGGCCAAACACGAATTTGAGGATCAAACAGCCTATTTTGGAAAATATTTCAAGTGTTCTTCATGTGTTCATACATTCATCACCACATTCATCACTCAAGAACTTTTTGTCACCAAATTGCACAAACCATACATCAATGGAAAGGTCTTTCAATGTACATTCACAATCTCAAATTAATTTTTCCTAATTCTTGATAAATAAAAAAAAATCGAAGCAAAACATGTTTGTGCACAAAACTTCAAATCATCATAACTTCCTCGTTTCTCAACCAAATTTAGTGGTTCAAAGTGCATAATTCTCTACTAAACAAGATCTATCCAAGCATCAATCAATTTCAAGAATCGTTGAATTCGAAAACTCACCTTAATTTGAGGACAATTGCTAAATCGCGCGTTCTAGGCCTTGAAATGTGAAAACAGAACTTCTATGATGCTTGTAGAAGTGAATGGAACAAGTCTTGTTGCTCAATTACGCACGATCTTGATGAAATCTTGAATTGTCATTGTTGCACCTCACTTTAACAGTCCAAAATTTGGCTTGGAAATGATGAAATCTTGCTTCAATTAGCTTCAATAATGCATGTAGATGATGAATTGATGAAGAACAATGCAATGTTTATGCAAATTTTTGGAAAAAAAGTGAGAGAAAAAGTGAAGAGGTTTTGGAGATCTAGATCTAGAATGTTGAATTCTGTTATGGTTAATAAAAAAACAGTTATGATTAGGCTTCTATATGTTATGTTAATGATGATTCTAATCCTAATTAGTGCTAATGAAATGGATTAGTGAAAATGCACTTTTATGCTAAATGGCAATTTGGTCAATTCACCCTACTTATGCCAAACCAATGTAACAGTAGAATTTTTTTGTTGCAGCAAGTTTCAAATGCTATATGTGAGCTAGTGCAAAAGGAACCATGTGAAAATAATGAATATTTCTCAAAAACACCTTTTTCCCTCCACTTTTTAAAATTGGTTCACTTGAAAAATGGCCTTTTTATGTGATGAGTTTTGATGAAATGTGATGATGGATCATGATAGAGGACATCAAAAGAATTTTGCTCAAAGAAACCTCACTCTATTTGGCCTTGTGAATCAAAAGTTATGCCACTTTGAAATTCAACTTTTCTTGACAATGATCAATCCATAACTTGCCAACCACAAATGAGAAACTCATGTTTTTGGACTTTTTGGAAAGGTGAGAGCAAGATCTACAACTTTCATGTTGGACAAAATTTCATTTGAAGCATTTTTGGACATGTAATTTTGAGGTGAAAAACTTTCCATTTTTGGCAGTTTTCAATTACAAGTCACTTTCTATTTTTGAAAAGTTTCCATCTGATTTTATTTTCTTCATTCTTGATGTTTGAAATGTCAAATGAAACTTGTTTAGACATGAATGAAGTGTCTCTTACTCTCTCCCACCTCCAAATCCATCAATTCAGGCACAGTTGACCACAGTTGACTTTTTCTGACTGATAGATGAATTTCAGCTTGACTGTTGAACTTGAGCTTCAAACTCCTGATGAAATGGCTCAATGATGAAACCCTAGCTTCCATAAGCTCAATATAACCATATGATGATCCCCATATCCATTGAAAACCTCATCCCCTTCACAAGCCCTGATTGGCCCAATGCAGTTGATTAGGGTTGACCAGAGGTCAAAAACCCTAATCTCAAGGTATCTGATCAAGCAATGAATCCCTTGGTGATGATAAGACCATGATGATGATGATGTATCATTTCAACCAAGATGAAACTCAATCCCCTTGAGGAGCCATGAAACTCTGATTTGAATCACCAACCCTCAGATGATTAGTGATCAATCCAATGAAACCCTTAGCTTGAATTTCAACCTCTTATCTTCTGACCAAGACCTAGGAGGATGACTTGCTCAATGTAGCCACATGATATGCAATTATGCAATGCCTAATGACCTACAAATGAAATGCAATATGTTAAGCTAGTCCCAAGAGAGGAGGGCAAATTTTGAGGTGTTACACCTATCTTACTTCCACCCACTCCCAAATTACCCACTATAAAACCTGTTACAGAAACTCCTCAAGTTTCTGAAACTTTGTCACAATAATAACAACAGATACCATCACCACCATCTTCTTCATAATTACAAATTTAACCCATTCCACCATCATTTGTTTTTTCTCCCCAAACAGAGAATCCAAATTTCACAACTCCCAAAACACCCCCTTCAAGAGTTTTTAACGACCATGTATATGAAGGCACTCCTAAGGGTATGATCAACTACGATCCTGAATCCCCTCCTATCACCACTCCCTTAAATCCAACAATTTTTGGTCCTAATTTTAATGAAACAAAAATTGACCTCAATGTTAGCTTCCCCAAACCACCAAAACCCTCTCCCAACATTGGTAAGATTCTGAGGAAGTTTGATCAGAATCCAGAAGTTGTCTGCATGAAGCAATGACAATCAGTCGTTCTTCAGCAAATTCGGCTGAGAGTGATTCTGCTTGGGAAACTTATAGAAGATGGATGAATTCCAAGATCTCTAGGCTGAAGAATTTTGGGTACAAAGTTTCTGAAAGAAACTTCGTCTCTGGGTTTATTCCCTTAATAGAAATCTGGAAATTACGAAACTCCCAGTTACCTCTTCCTTCTCTATAGGTCAAGGAAGTTACTAAATATGTTGCAGTTGTTTTTGGACATCAGGATTGTGTAATGGAAGAAGTTGCTGCTCAAATTGTTGTTTCTGAAACTCAACAAGTTGAAGTTTCTGTTTCTCAACCGTCTGTAGAACTTCATCTGGAGATATTCCTGTTGGACTTCTGAAGACCATTGAGGAAATCAAGGCTGATAATGCGTTGGTCAAAGAGCGTTTGGACAAACATGACTTGATGTTTTAATTGATTCTATCCAGACTTCCTCTGCCTCCTCCTCGGAACCCCTAGCCCTTTATTTTTTAAATGCTAGTTGTATCTTTTCTGCCTTTTGGCATCATCAATGAAAATCATTTTGTTTCTTTCTCATTATTTTATTTTATTATTTTGTCTATATATTTTTGATTGATGACAAAGGGGGAGAAACATATCTAAGGGGAAGATTCATAGTTATTTTGATATACCTAAATCCCATAAGTAAGAACCGAAACATTGAATAAAGTTTTGCTAACAACTACTTCAAAGAATAGTTTATTAAATGATTTTTAGGGTTATATTTCAAGAATAATAATGGTTATGAATAAACATCAGAATTTCTTGAAGTTTCAAAAATCAGAATAAAAGTTACTAGTTTCTAATGAAATGGTTTTTTATCTGAGTCTGTACAACCTTTATGTTGATGATTGAGAATCAAATTCAAATGCATGAACCTTCAAGGAATTAATATCCATGTTCTAAACCTAGAAAAATAAGTACTTGGCATCAAAGTTCTTCTGAAATTTCTTTTTTGAAGAATCGTGGCATTGGCATCTAGCTATAAGGAAGAGTTTCCTCTATAGCAATCAGGCTTGAAAGTCAAGTTTCTTTAAGAAGATAACCATCTCTAAAGCATCTTCAAAAGAACTCAACAAGGCTTCTGAAGTGAAGCTTATCAGAATGTTGATGTTAGCAAACTAGTTCTCTGGACAACATCAATCAACTTCTGAAGATAAACCAGATCCTGACTGAAAATTTACTCTGGTACTTCAAAAAGGTTAATTAGGAAAGTGTTGTTTCATTCTGGTTTTATCCTTTTAGGATTATACATCTCAAGGGAAGCTTTGTGCTTCTGTAATATGTATTCTTCTATGATTACCCTATACAAAACTGTTCATCAAAATACATGTTGTCATCATAAAAAAGAGGGAGATTATTAGAACAAGATATGGTTTTGCATCTATACCTTGATTTTTGATGATAACAATGTTATATTTGTGTGAGCATAATTTTGGCACCCTAATGATTTGTTATTGTGTATCTTTAATAGCCAGTTCTTATTCTGATTATATCGCATGTAACGTCATCACTTTCTAAACAATACGTTCCAAATTTGCTTATGCGTCGACTATTAGAAGTTCTAAAAAGATGTTCTATATTGCTATTGCAATGATCTTTCTGCTTCTATGTTGAATCACTCATGAGAAGCTTCTAAGGATACATTATGTTATTGCTACAATATTCTCTCAATTCATGCTTTTGGACGTGACTCTGATCACCAAGATTCTAAAGAATGGCAAGCTTCTAAAGTTGTGTTATGTAGCTGAAGATTCTGAAGATCTCAAGCTAAATGATTGAGGTTATCAAGGTTATGACTGTAGATTCTAAAGACTCTGAAGATCTCAAGCCAGACTACTGATGTTGTCAAGGTTCTAACCAAAGATTCTGAAGATTTTGAATCTAGCTCTATGTTTCTTCATTTCATGCTTCATCAACTTTCATCATAAGCCAATGAACCTGAAGATAAGATCAAATGGGAACATTATCAAACATACATAATACAAATTGAACATCCTCACCACTACCTGATTTCATGGGCAAGGATAATACTATACATCACACTTGTCATTGATTTTGTGGGCGAAGCATAGTATGCAGTATCACTCCTCTCTCATCCAATAGTGGATAACCACTCTATGAGATTTTCCTATTTTCCCTCCAATGGTCTTCTTCTTATGATATATAAGTGAGACTTAGAGACTTGAAGAAAACGCCGGTGAGACAATATTTTGACAAGTTATTTCTTTGTGAAAAGCTATCATTTGTTTGTCATAATTTTTCTTAAGTGTTTGTTTATCATTTATGTAAAATTTGCTTGTATAGAAGCATCTTGTAACACACAAAAGTATTATTCAAACTGGTTTTTTTTATTCCTTGAGGAGGCTATCATTGAGAAGACAAAGAAGGGTGTTCTTTGTGAATCCTTAAGGAGACTAAGGTATAGTTGGATCCTTGAGAAGACAAAGAAGGTTATTCTTTGTGCTTATTGTAATCTATTGATTATAGTGGATTAAGTCCTTGTGTATAAGGTAAAATCACCTTGGCGGGTGGACTGGAGTAGCTTTGAGTTTCAAGCGAACCGGGATAAAAATACCTGTGTCTTTATTTATTTGTTATTAACCTATTAGTGGTGTTCGTGTTTTAGAAAAAAACTTTTTCTTGTAAAACCAAATTCAAACCCCTCTTTCTTGTATTTTTCACACCTTCGTGTAAGTCATTCTAAGCTTGAATCTATAATTAATCATCTTATTCTCAATTACAAAAAGCTTTTGAAAATCTACATAGAGAAGCCGTAGACGCTTTTAAAAGATTAGCTTCAAACAAAAGAATATTTTCACATTTAGAAGCTAAAGTTTAAGAAATCAAAAATAAAATGGAAGCTCTTAAGTAATCTATGGTAGATATTCAAAAAGACAAGAATGAAGATGAAAAACCTTCATGGTTTGGGTGTGAAACTTGTCACATTTGGCAAAATGAGGTAAATATTCTTAAAGCTAAATTGGAAAAGGCATTACAACCAAATATTATTTTTTCTATTGATACTACAAAATATAAAATACCTTCTTATAATCCTGATAGGAGGTATAGCCTTTTTGAAAAGGATAAAAATAGCAAAAGTCACCCTTCTCACCATTTAACTTATCGTTATTGTTGCAAGAAAGGTCACACTATTGAAAAATGTAAGTTTATGAGACATTTTGTTCTTAAAGGTGCTTTTATATGGTTATCTAAATTCAACCAAGGTTTCACTGACCCTCAAGGATCCAATGAAGATTGGGTACCTATAACTTTTTGTTTATCTTGCAGGATAAATGCCTTTACTCTATGAAGAGAGTATATGATCTCATTTGTGGATGCTCAAGACATATGACAGGCGACATCTCCCTATTTCATTGACTTTCTGGCAAGGAAGAATGCTTGTGTGACCAAGGAAGACAATAACTAGTGTTCATTAATTGGTAAAATATGTATAGATTACGTTTAAAGTTTCCTATCCGAGAAATGTTAGAAAAGGTATTTCATTATGATGCAAGTGTATCTTCAAAAAGACATACTCAAGGACATCGAGTAAGGGATTGATCAACCTAAGACAATGAAGATTGAGGAGGAGTAAGATAACTATCATGAAAATGACAAGAGTGAATGTCCAATCAAAAGGATGATCATCAAATCAATAACTTTGTTGGACATATTACAAATCACATTATCTGGTACTTTGTCAAAAGGTTTTGTGGCACATTTTGCATTTATTCCAACTTTGATTCGAGATTTCCTTGTGGAATGCAAGTGCATCCTCCATCATTCGTACGGTGAGGTGATATCGTTTCAATTTTCGCTTTGTAAGTAAGTCCTTTCTTTTATCTGTTGATTTTTCAAAGGTATATGATTTACTTTGTGTTTGATATGTGTTATGAGTGTTCGTTTCCAAAAAATTTAATTGATAACCATTGTGTGTGTAATTTAATATGCTTATAGTGACCTCATATAAATATCTTCACATGTTCTCTATATTGTTTTTATTGTATGCTTACATTTGTATGTTTACATGTAAATGACTAGAAAATCATGAAAAATAATCATTTTCGTGTCTCTAAAAATAAATTCACGTGTGTTTCAATTCTAGTATTTCAAAGTTGACCCAAAACCTTATGTTTCATATTTTTTTCAATTTTTGCACCTCATGTATCGACTCATGTATCATATAGGTCGGCACATGAAAATAATTTTCAAAATATTTCAAATATGTTTAAGTGTGTGTCAACACATGTGTTGACTCATGACCTATTCAGGTCGGCACATGCTTCTAGCAGGCCGACTCATAATACATTTTTGGATCATTTCACTTTATTCCTCTTCATTTCTCATTATCCCCACATACATGTATTCATATCCAAATATTTTAAACTCTTCTTGAGTTTTGAAATATTTTATATTATCATTAACTCCTCCACTGTACCCTTGGATTCATTCACCATAACTCATTGATCATTCCATTCTCCAAAATTTCATTAAGCTCATTCGTTATCCTCACTTCCTCTTCTAAAACTCTCATCCACACAAATTCTCCAAAACTCAAAATTTGCATTCAATTCTTAGTTTTCATTGAAACCTTTGTGTGTTTTTGTATCTGTTTCTCTGATTTTTCTTGTTGGGTTCTCATATATCTTTCAAACAACTTCAGTTCCTGATCACACATTTTGTCAAACATTTGGCGTGTGAGATCTGTTTGAATAATTCTCCATGGCACCAAAGCTTACAAGAACCAAGGGTGATTCTAAGGGTAAGGGTAAGGCTACCACATCATCTACAGTTCTAGAAACTACATTTTTATTGGTTTCGCCTAGGTGTGTTGAGGAATTTAAAGAGAAATACCAACATCGTCTTGTTGTGAAGCAATATGCTTAGAAACTTGTTATTGATGGCTGCTTGGATATTCCAGATGTTGTTCGTCTTGTCGAGCCTAAAAAAATTAACTACTTCTTGAAGCTTTCACATGACTATAATTAAGATCTCATTCGTGTGTTATACTCTGGACTGCATGATAGACGTGGCTCATCCTTCAAGTTAACGATAGGTAATACAATTTATGATTTTACTGATGATCTTCGAAAGTCACTATTTGGAATCATTATTGTTGGTGCTGATGTTGAGTCATTGGTGACGAATACCAAACTTTATCATGACTTTAAATGGAACATTCATTTGAATGAGTTACTTAGGCCTCTCTGTTCCGATGATTGCTATGATCCTATAGCAACTGGTATGTTGAAGATGGTTTTTCGGATTTTTCTTTAGCTTATTTCTCATGTGTTCCGCCCAAATAATGGTGGGTTCTCAAGGATTGATAATGTTGAAATTCACCTTGTCTACATTCTTTTGAATAAGATTCGGATGAATTGGGCAAATTACTTTGTGTCTCGGATGTTGTCCATCAAAGATTGCAACAAAGGAACTTCATTCTGTTATGTTTCTATAATTTCCAAAATCTTGAACTATTTCAACATTGGGATACCAAATCTTCAGTATAAATCTATGAGTATGGCTCAAGAATTCTCCCAGTGCATTTTAACTAGCATGGGATACTTTTCGGATGAAAATTGTATGGTGTATTACTTCCATGTGGGCAAGAATGGTAGGAAAATATATTATTTTGATGATCCTGATGAGTTTGTTGATGCAGCTACTGAGCAACATGTGGTTGATGATCAACCTATTGGTGCTTCTCATGGTGTTTCTCAAGGTGATGCTTTTATGCAAGATGTTGATCATAAGGATGGTCAAGGTAATAGGTTTAGTGTTGAGTATGAAGATCAGGCTTCCATTATGTCTATGCTTCAAAACATGCAGTTAAGGCAAGATAAACATTATGAAGAGGAATGTCTGAGGCGAGATGCTTTTGAGGCAACTCAAGTGGAAAGATTTCATCTCCTACAAGAGCACATGACAACAGAATACTCCAATTTTGAGGCCTTTTCCTCTTATGTGACTGAAAGCCTTATCTCTATATGCAACGAGATAGATGTTAATCATGCTTCCACACTTGCTAGGATTAATCACATGATTTCTTCCCAAAATGAGAACCACTACCACTATACGAAATTCTATTGAGAGATGTGCGATTTCTTGGATCATCACTTTGGAAATGATGGACAAGGTTAGAATCATGGAGTGAGACCAATGCCTAGAGGTCGTGGAGGACGTTGAAGTGTTGAGTTGTTATGTTTTTGGGTCAAACATCTTGTGGAACATTTCTCTCATGCATTTAATACTTTGATTCATCATGCACTTTTTATTTTTATTTTGGTTTGTTTGTTTTATGATTATGTCTTGACAATGTTACTACTTGTTTAATGTAAGAACATGGTTATGATATGTGACAATATTGTAATGTTGTTTATATTATCTTATATTTATGTTGTGTTAAATTCTATTTGTGTAACTTCATGTATGTAGTGTATGTGAGTGCACGATCTTTCTTTGCAAACGCCTCTATGTGATATATGGTATATGTGACAGGTTGTATCTATGCGATACTTCTAATGACTTGCTTTGTTTCTTTTTGATATTGTCAAAGGGGGATAAGCATATGCAAGCTATGAAGCTATGATGCACACACTAAGGGGGAGCCTTCATGAAGACATAAAATGCATCGTCGTAAGTTTTGCCATCATCAAAAAGGGGGAGTGTGTGAGTGTCCTTCTTACTATAATTATTTTGTATGATCTCAAAATTAGGGTACTTTAGCGTTTAGCATTAGGAAATATAACAAAATTTTGAAATAGTTTAGAAAAGGTTTGAAAATATTTCATGCATTAAAAACTAATTTTCATGTGAAAAATAGGTTTATCTGTCAACACATACATGATATGAGTCGACACATAGAAGAAAATTTCCCTATGTGTCGATAGATACGAATTACAGGTCCACACATCTAAGTCATTTTTTAAAGCCTGTAGCTATTGTTTGATGTGCCACCTCTATAGATCGACACACACATCATATGTGCCGACACATGACTTGTATAGGTCTACACATGCATCAAAAATCTTTAAAAATTGCATTATTTCTAAACCTCTTGCATTCCTTTTGCTTCCAACATATATATATATATATATATATATATATATATATATATATATATATATATATATATATATATATATATATATATATATATATATATATATATATATATATATATATACTTCATGCAAGCATCATTTCTAGTAAGGTTTTAGATTAAACCTACACGAAACTGGGATTTTGAAGATTTCTCATCATCTTCAACCTACATTCTATACATACACACAAACAAACTACACATAATCATTCTTTGTTTGAGTGCCATCTAGAATCAATTTTGATAACGTCCAGTTTAGGTCGTTGGATTGTAAATCGGGTCAAGATCTTATAGGATTTCAAATAAGAAAACCAAGTTGGGGGTTTCCTTCAATATCTATCAGGGATTTGAAGGTTTTAGACAATATTACTCAATTTGGATCCGATCGAGTGAAGACTTTGAAGAAATGAAGGTTTTTATAAACGAGTAGCATGAGACGGTGAATCATATTGGTAAATATTAGGTTATAACAATTCACAATTTTGATTCGATCGAGTGAAGGCTTTGAAGAACAGAAGGTTCTTGCAAAGGAGTAGCGTGAGACGGTGAATCAAATTTGCAATGTTAAGTGACTTGATCAAGCTCAGATCAAGAGAAGGAAAAGTGTTTGAATTAATATCAAACATAGGGTTTGTAGGGTTGGATTGCTACATTTCTCTTGTATACTAGTTTTACAAAGTAAGCTAATTTAATCATCTTTATTTGAGTTCGAATTGAGGGAAGACATACCAATAGCGAGGCATATTGGAGAACTTCCTAAATAAATCCGTGTGCACTCTCTCTCTATCTCTTTTACGTTTCATTTATAAATTGTTGAATTCATCGATTGTGCGATCAATATGTTTGGTTAAACCTTTTGATAATCATTTGAAAAAGGTTTTGTTGAGTTGATCACAATCTATTAGATTGTATTTGGATTTGAAGATCAACAAAACCATACAAATTTTTAAACGAAATCAATTACATACAAGGTGTTCGATAATTTGTCTCCATTATATTTGTGTGTATTTTATCATTGGGAATAGACTCTACTTGTAGTATAGAATTCAATTTGTTGTGGTTGAAATTATTTTGATCAAATTTGTGTTCATTATCATACTTTGATTGTAATTACGCATATCTGAGCGTTTCGATATCGGTTCAGTTTAGATTATTCGATCCGGGTCACCTCCACTAGCCATAATAATTTTCAAAACAAATTTTGTTAAGTTTTTAACTTGTGGTCTATTCACCCCCTCTAGATCGTTTCCTATCGTCTAACACAATTTTGATGGGTCTATTGCAATACATAAGGAAACATTAGTAGATCGAGGGTTTATTCAGAGAGAAGGAATCAAGTACTCTGAAGTATATGCACCAATAGCAAGATTGGAGACTGTCTGATTGGTGGTAGCCTTGGCATGCAAGCAAGGTTGGTCAACATTTTACTTAGACGTGAAATCAACATTTTTGAATGGTCTACTAGATGAAGTCGTGTATGTCACACAACCTCACAGGTTTGTGATACAAGAGGAAGCAAGGAAAGTATACAGGATGCACAAAGCACTCTATGGCCTCAATCAAGCACCTAGGGCATGGAACAAGAAGATTGGCTCATACTTGGTCGAATTAGGATTCATCAAATGCAAATCTGAGTATGGTGTCATTGTCCAGGTTGTGGCACAAGATATAAAAATCATCTTCTTATATGTTGATAACATGTTAGCAGTTGGAAATATCTTGGAGAACTTGTTGAAGTTCAAAGAGATGATGAAGAAGGAAGTTGTAATGTTGGATTCTTTACTTGTGAATTTCATAAACAAAACAAGTTTCTATTAATACTTAAAAGATCAAACTCGAAAATATCCTGGAATATATTTGTGTGAATTACGAATTTTAAACATATTGCTATCGAAATTGAAATGCAACGTTTGAGAGATGATGATATGAACTTGAATAGCATCGAAATGTAAAGGCTTTAAAATGAAGTGATTGAAATTGAAATGTACAGAATTTGAACGTAAAATGACTGAAAATAACTTAAATGCAGGAATGACTTTAATGAAAAATGCTTGAAATTTATAAATGTGGAACGCATATGTAAATTTCCTCACTCGTTTCTCAATACCCAATTACTTTGGGTTTGAAGGATTTTAGTACAATTACAGACCCTTACAACGTAAGAAAACGTCTACTTATATACTAGTCTAAAATAACTACCCACAACAGTTGACTAGACACATCACACCATATTTTTGCTCCCATGCAACCGTTATCTTTGATAGACTTCCACGTGTCTTTGAAGAACCACTTGATCCTATTCGAATCTGACTCATTCGAATGATCAAAATAACCAACCCAAATATTGGAAATATCGCTAAGTCCAGATTTTACAAATACCCCCTGATGTTTTATTATAGGGTTCGACTGACAAATTGCCAAATCACCTTTCTCCAGGTCGAAATGTATCAAACTAGCCCATGGTCTCGATTGACCATGTTTGACTTCAAACCTCACCATGGCATGCCCTTGTGTCTTACTTACCATTAATATCTATGTCGAAAATCCAAGGTAACAAATTGCCCCTTAAAATTCCATATTTTGATTTAGATAAGAAAAGAGAAAGGTGGGATTTTTTAGTGTACTTTCGACACTGTTTCAACTTCACCGCTGACGTCATCGTCATCATTACCACTTTATTGTATGTTGTCATTTTTCATAAGATTTTCTTAGAATCTCATCAACACTCCTAGATTCTATGAGAACGTGAATGCACACATCTTCACTAACTCCTCCACTCACATTAATGCTACCACTTCGTGATACATGAAATCGTTCCATTACCTCCACGTGTATGCCATGTATCTGATTCTGACTAGAAATTAAGACTCTTTAAATACCTAGCTTCATTCTCTTTCTCATCTTCTTCGTTCACGGATGTCCTTGATCCTCTCTTTTGCGCAAAAAACCTTTCGCTTTATCTTTCAAAAAGCTACTAACTACAACAATGGTAGCCAAAACCTCAACTCTAAAGTTTGACACTGGGAAAAATCCTCCGACATTCAAGATTTTTCAAGAAGAAAATGAACAAGGCAGAGATTTCGTACTCGAACCACCATTCTCAAAGGACAAAATCTTCAACTAGGCAAACTATGTACGTATCCTTTTTTCTTTCTCTGTAAAACTCCTTGCATTCTTAGGGACTTACCCGACTGCAAAGTTGCATTCTAGGAAAGTTAAGAACTTCTTTCCAGGTTCCCCAGCTACAATGCCCTCAACGTTCGAAGAACACACTCTCGATCTATCTTGTATGGACAAACCTACGCATGTTTTTTGATCTACGCCTTCGACCCAAAACAAAGAATACCTCACTTGGCTCGACAAAGTTCAGCACCAAAGAAAAAGCAATTGCAAGAATTGGGTATCTATGACATGATTAAAATCTATAGAACTGGCCCTAGATATAATCCAACCATGTTTTTAGCGTCGATATTTTTCTGATAAGGTTCGACCAACACTTTTCAATTTCCTTGTGGCATGCTAACACCAACCTTATTCGATGTGGTAGCCATCACGAGACTAAACCCTTTAGGATAAAACTTTACTCTGACCTTAGAGACAACCAATGAATTCACTATCGAACGATTTAGTTTAAAGAACTTTATCATTGATAATCATAATAAGAAATCTACGTAAGTCTCTAACCAGGAGCACATTTCCTTTTTAACCCTTTGGCTTTCCTACTATGTTTTTTGCTCCAGTTCCTTACAAGTAGCCAAGAAATATGTACCTTTACCTATTCAGCTTCATGAGGGTGGAAAGATCTCATTAAGCAAACTCCTTTTGGATAACCTTTATCAATCACTTGGTGGAGCTTCCTACAAACTGAAACACCTTCTTGAGACTATGTAGCGGTAAATTCATGACCATCAAGCTATGGATAAACTTAACGTCAATAAAACCAGAGTCACCACCATGCTTTTATTGTTTCCAAAGGAAAAGAGAAAAGTATGAAAAAAACCCAAAGATAAGAAGTTTTCAAATCAAAACTAATAAAATGCTAGATATTATAGGTAAGGGGGTTTGTTACACAGAGGGAAGGTGTTAGCACCCAAAGTGTCCTAGGTAATCCTAGGGAGCCCTTTTTTATGTGTATGTATTTTTTGGTATAAAAAGATGTATGCAATAATTAGTGTGTGAGGATGAGAAAAGAATTCATTAATCATACTTTTGTATTTGACAAGACCTTCGGACTTGTGCCTACGTACCAACAAAAAAATGAGGGATAAAAACCTCGTAGTTCGTCGTATCAATTTCAAAAATGAGTGGAATGCTTTTAATCAAAAAAATTAAGTTTAAAAGAGGCATAAAGGAGCCTAAGAGAGTTTTAATGAGTGTTAGTTTTTTTTGTCTTTTGAAATTTTAATTCAATTTGGTTAAGTTCATTTACAAATTTGATTAGGAAAAGAGTTTAAAAATGAAATGGCATAAGGCCAAAGTTTCTAGTTTGCAATAAAGTCAAAGTTTTGAAATTTACATGCAAAGAAAGGTTTTAAAAAAAAGGGGGGGAGATTTTGAAATTTAAGAAGTGGGAGGAGATGAAAAGACTAATCCTAAGCATAAAATTAAAAGTTAAGGGTTGAAAAGATTTGACCAATGAGATGCAATCCAATAGACAAGAATGTCATATAAAAAACCCACTTTTCCTTTGGACTTTGAATCAAGCAATAAACAACTAGCAATTAGTAATATGAAGAGAAAGATATCAAATAAAGATGGCCACATCCAAGCAAGCAACTTCACAGCTAACAGTCTTCTTTGTCTCCTAATGCATCAGATGATATACTCCTTGATTATCTCAGAATAAGGCATTAGACACAGGTTCAAAGTAACAATTGCATCAAGACCATGTGGCAGATGAATTCATGTGGATCCCAATACTTGCATCAGATGAAAGCTCAAATCATAATAACTTGGTTGGCCAAGTCCTTTTGCATATGGAATGTTGTCTAATTCTAAGTCCAAAAGCTCAGATGAAATCCAATAGTCCACACAAGTATTTTTTTAGGTTTTTTGTTGTTTATTAAGTATTTTAAGGTCCTATGACCACAAACACAAACAAAATACACAAACAAATATATACAATCACAATATGTGGCTCAAATGAGCAAAGTGAAAATGACATAAACATAAACAAATTAAATGTTATGTAAATGACAAATGGAATGGTAAATGACTTGAATTTAAATTGTATAAAGTAAATGACTTGAAAATAAAAGCAAGATTAATAAAAGTTAGTAAAATGTTAGTTGATTATATGTTAGTGATGTTTTGCTTTTCAATTGATTAAGTCATTCTTTGGAGAACACTCAACCCTCTATTCACAAGCATAGATCCTTGAAGCAAGACATCTTCCAAAGGAAGGTAAAAAGGCCAAGTTTCCATACAATAACATGAAAGGGGGGAGACTTACAATCTCACTTACTAGAATGCTATGCTTTTAGGGTCAAAATTTAGCTCTATGTTAAGAAATCGTAATTGGACTTATGTAGAAGTCACAACTATCTCAGACCGGGCAATATAAATTTTGGTGTTAATGTATGTTAGAGATATGGTATAATGAACCAATCTCCTAAAACATACCACACACAAAAATAAAACAAGATGAAAAGGATGGACCTATCTCATCCATACTTGTATTGGTTCATCTAACACAAGGTTATTGATGAACCAATTAGCCTTAGGATTTTTGAGACTTCATTGGTTAATGGAAAGGATGGGAGAGAATGGGAGTGATGATGAAGAGGGAGGGGAGATGAGAGGAACAAAAATTGGTCATGGGAGGAATTTTATCAAATTAAAATCATTCATTCATTTTGGGAGATGAAACGTACATTTCATCAATCCCCTAAATCCAATTATTTTAAATTAACAAAAGTCAATTCAACCTTGACCAAGGCCCAAACACATAGTCAAACATCAGCAGTCAATAAAAATGACTCAACATAATTTTTACACAACTAATCATTTAAAAATCAAATTAAAAATGCATTTAAATTCAATTTAATTTGGTCAAAACCTAAAATCTCTTCAAAACACCAAATAAATGGCCAAGATATTTATCCTAGGTCACACAAGTTAAAAGGACCTTAGACAAAAAAATTCATAATTTTTGAAAAGTCAGAAGTATTTTTAAATAATTAAAAATATGCACAAAAACAATTAATTCATGAAAAATATCAAACTTTATCCAAAAATAATTTTAATTTAGAAAATAAAAGAGGAAAATATTTAAATATTTTTGGTGAAATTCCCATATTTTTTGGATTAAAAATGAAAATAATATGAATTAATAAAGATAAATGGATTAAATGAAAAAAAATCAGAAAATATGGAAAATCAGGGGCCATCAGATCTCCCTCATTAATTGATGTGGCAGATCTGATGGCCACGCACGTGCTATCCACGGTGGACTTGAGTCAAAGCGCCACACGCGTGATAATCAAAAGCAAGGGTCCTATTTAAAATGTGAAACCAAGATCAGATGATCTGAGTGATACCAGCACACCACCGGAGCCCTAACTCCGGTCATCTTCTCCGGTGATCACCACCGGTCTGGTTCAAGCTCAACTTCATGAAAAATGAAAATTGAATACACTAATTCGAAGTAAAAATGCTCAGGAGCACGAATCTGGCCTCAATTTTCTCCAATTCCAAGTATATAAAAAGATACATGGATTTGAATTTTGAGGATCATGAACTGAGTTTCTTCGATTTGACCTCAAAGCAACTCAATCTTCTTGCCTACATTGATAGGACTTCAAAAAACCAAAAATCACAAAGAATGGTGAAGAATTGAGAATCGAAGAGATGGAGTTTCTGAAAGTTCACCTTCAATGGAGCTTCAAACTTGCTCGATCTTGATTCCAATTGTGCTTGGCCTTGCTTCAGAAGCTTGTTGGAAGTGATTAGGATCAAGAAATGGTCTGGACTCTTGGAGTTTCAATCTCAAAACAGATGGAGATTTGAAACTCAATTTTCCAAAGAAAACCTTCAAGATTATCCTTTAATGGAGAGGGTTTGGATTTCAGGTTCAAGGCTTGGGCATGAGGTCTTTAATTCTGAGCAATTAGGATTGTATTTATAGCCAAGGAGGTTCATTTCCACACACTTCCAAAAATGGCAAAAATTGAGTAATTCAGTTACGTGCTTGCATGGGCATGTGATAGGCCCATCAAGTGATGCATTCAGGTCCAAAAATGAGAGGATCATACTGAAATCAAGTCATGTGGCCATGCAATCGTGTATGAAATGTGGAAGTGAAAATCATCCAAATGGTTCCTCATATTGCACCCATGCGCAAGTTCTTCATTCTTTGGCCAAATAAGATGAATTTGGACTTTTTGGAAAGGTGAGATCAAGGGGAACAACTTTAATGTTGAACAATTTTCATTTGAATCTTGGATCATAATGAATTTTGAGGTGTAAGTTTGGGAATTCAAACATATTTGAAAATTTTCTAAGTCCCAAGTCAAATGTTCACTTCTTCCACCTTGAATAACTTTTTTTATGGACTTCAAATGAGAAAAGTTCCTTCATCAAAGTTGTAGCTATTTTAAACCTCTTAAATTTGGTCACAAATTTGTCCTCATTTGGATTTCGCATGAAGGATTTATTCATTTAGAAGTTGAGGAAAATCACTTGTTCAATGGTATTGGCCCGAAATGACCTATAATGTTTCCTCTTGGAACGTGCATTTTCAAGTTGAATTTGAATATCCTCCAAACATAAAAGTTGAATTAGACATATTTAATTTGATCATGGAATTTGAATGGATTTCATATCACAAAAATTGAGCAAGTTATGATCTTGGGAAGTTGACCTCCAAACTAAGGTTCAGACAAAATGACCTATAATCTTTCACCATAAAATTGACTTTCCAAGAAAAACTAGATCTTTAATTCAAAATGAAAGTTGTTTATAATGTCATTTTGAGTAAAGTTTCTCTTGGAATCATTTTCATATGACAAAGATTGTAGGACATAGGATCTAGGGAACCCCAGTTTTGACTAGTTGACTTTCTCTGGTCAACCACCATGAAACATCTTGCTAGCTTGATATTCTATTGACTTTTGGGACTCATGGAGGATAATATACGTTTAATATAGTGAAATTTTAAGTATCCCTTGAAATATTTGATCAAATGTTGAAGAAACTTGTTGAAGAAGTCACATAAGATACCTAGATGAGTTAGCATTTCCAAGGCAAACAAACTCCAAACTCTTAATGGTTTCTTGATCAAAATGATATCTGAAGATCATGGGGATCCACATATTATGCTTAGATCCAATGTGAATTAATTCTTGATTGCACTCCTTACATTGAGGGTCTTAAACCCTAGATATGAGCTTGATAGAGCATAGGTGAGCATGCACACTACCTACAAAAGCAACAAACTATACATGGACATATTTTTGTTATTTTGGTTTGTAAATAATGAAAAACAAAGTATGATACAATCAAAAGTGGTTGGTGATCTCTCCCAATGCAAACCCAATGAATGAGGGGTAAGGAGGATGCCAAGGTGTGATCCCAAGGCTAATGCAAATGATGAGATAACATGAGGGATCTTATGGTCAAAATTGGGGTCTTACAGACTAATAAATCGTTTATGCTTTCTGGTCCCTTATGGTTCTACAACTTTGGTTGAATGCCTTATTTGAGCCCAAAGTTCAAATAACTGAATCCTAAGCTTTGATAGAACAGACTGGCTGCAGAGTCATCGACGACACAAGGCTTTCTCTAACCACTCTTTATGATACCCCCTCACAAATAACATTGATGAAATATATAGAATTGTTCTTCGAATCGACTACTTTTGTTTCGAACATGGCTACTGTTATGGACCGATGTGTTGGCCCATCTTGGTTCAAAAACATATTTCCTGGTGTGTTGCCCTCAGCTGCTGCCATGTCAAATTTTGTCGGGGCAACTTTTTTACTCCCACACTCCTATCTTTTAGAATCGAGACTAGGACGTCTAGTTATGGCTTTGTCGTCTATCATGCCAACTTAGTAGATAGGAAATTTGGCTTCAGCCAATTACTATCACATTCACTCTACACTCGAGAAACTAACATTTGTTGGTCTAAAATAAAATTCAGTATCAAAGACTACAAAGCTTGCATGACATTTGCTCGCAATCAAGTACTCAAACTTCTTACTTTCCAATACCAACCATCCTATTACATGATGGTCGAATATCATAATTTGTGGACACAATACTTTGAAGGACACTTTCTAGGGGAAAAATCAAAAAAGATTATCGACTACCTTCTACACCATCCCAGAACATCCATAACAAAAAGGTAGATACTTACCATTAACTTCAAATTATTATATATCTTTCATTTTCTCATATTTCGAATTGTAGGTGAACCTGAAACACAAACTAACACCATTTTCGAAGGACCTTCTGATGTCGACGAAGTTAAGAAAAATGAATAACCCAAGAAAAAGGTAAGTCTTTTCTCTTATGATTATTTTAATCATTGAAAGAATTTTGACACGGTTTATCTTTCAGAATCGGAAACGTGATCTCAATTCTCCAATGACTACCAAACCCCAAAAGAAGAAAAAGTCTAAGACTACTTTAACACAGGTATACCACTAATTTAGAATCCCTTTATGGCTTTTGATGATTCATCTATCTAATTTAGCTAAAAATCTCTAGACCACTACCACTCCAAAACCAAAGGACACTTTGGTCGAAAACGAAAACTCTGAGGACATTGAGGAACCTCTCATCTTTCCAAGGTTTAAACCTATGGTTTCTCCTAAGCCAATTGTAAGTCACGTGAAGAAAGGAACTCCCCAGAAATTCAAATCCAAAAAAGAAATTGTTTCTTCGATCGTTGGTCCTTCCCACAAAGGAAAAGGAAAAGAAACGGAGATAGAAGCAGAATAATAAAAATAAAGAGAAGAAGAGAGACAAGAGATAAATCAAGACCTCCCTCCTCCTAATAATCAAATACCAGACGAACCTCAAAACAAGTCGGTCGGAGAACCAGGAAAAATTGACCCTATGGTGATTCTCGACTTACCTTGTAACTCTTACTGTATTTCTTAATTTGGACTTCGACTCACTATCTTTTATTTTTTTAGGAAACAATGGAAACGAATAAGAATGAGGCAAAAAATCATTAGGAATCCCTCGTTTATTCCTTCTGAAACATTTTCTCACATACATTGGTCAAATTTTCTTGATTCTAGTATTTCATTTGTCCATCCAACCACCAAGTCAATCAGCGACACAACAAATGCCTCTCCATAACCACAACTTGAAGCAGAAGTTAACATCGAACAACTTTCCCCATAACGTAATGAGGAATTGGATGATACCTTTGCCTTCATCCATGAAAATATAGTTTCATATAACCATAAGCCCAATAGTCCAGAAAAAATTGATGAAGACCAAACCATGCCAGATATCGAAACTTCCCCGGCCAAAGAGAAAAATCAAACTACCACCAACGAAAAAGAGCAAGAAAAAGAGAAAGCCCAATCCACCGTTCATGATTCAATGTCGAACACCTCTTTGATCCAAGAAGAAATTCTTTCTCTTAAAAGAAAAAACCCAATTGAGTCTCTAAAAAGGCTCCAAAAATTGCGTAAGGTTTCGATAGGCTCAAAGTCTAGCCACTCCTCTGATGCCCCATTGGCTGACATAGAAAATGACTCAATAAACCTCCTGATCCAACAATTAAAAGCCAATATCTTTGAGGTCGGTCTCCTTAATGATATTGAAGGAGATACTCGACTTGGCATTGATGTTTGACAATTGCTGGCTGAACTCAATAAACACCGGATGTATGTCTCTATGGTTCAATTCCTTTTTGAGTTTGATTGTTACTTCGATCAAGTCTACAAGGATATTAATCTCAAAACTGACTAACAATGCTCGACTTCAACAAGTGAAAGACGCCATGATTATGGCTTGGGACCTAAATAGTGCATATGAGCAGGAAGTTGACAAGCTTGAAAACAAGCTCCAGGAATACATTGACAAGAAAGCTTTACTTAATGATAAAATTGCACAACTTCGAACAAATATTACAGATTTGAACAAAGATATCGACAACCTGGAGAAGGAGAGAGTTGAGCTTGCATGGGAAAAGTCACTTCCTACTAGAGAGATGATTGATGAAGAAGCCACAAAAGGCATCGAACACGCTGAGGCTGCCCTTAACCTGGGGCTCAAAATCAACTCTCTAGAATAAATATGTGATCAACTAACTGCCAGACTCAAGTTCTCTAAGACTAAGCTTGAAGAATTTAAGTCGGAACCTTTTAATTTAACCTTCTTATTATAGGCCCTGACAACTCACTTTTTTTATCTTATCAAGATATCTAGCACTGCCAGCCTTTCCTCATTCAAATCGACCAATTCATCCAACATCATACTCGAATAATGGTCGGATGGAATCTCGTCATGCCTTTAAATTCAGACTGATAGAAAATAAATTTTGACAGGTAGTACAACATCATGTCCATACGTTAGCCAAAATGGAGTAGTACTCGTTGCTTCTTTAGGAGATATTCGACATGCCTATAAGACTTGGTCTAAAGTTTTATCTGGTTTCTTCCCAACATATTTCTTGATCAAACCAATAATGACCTTATTCGCTTCTTGTACCTGGTCATTTTCCTGAGCATAATAAGGCGTCAAAGTTAATAACTTAATTCCCATTTCAAAAGGAAATTACTGCATCTTTCGACCAGTGAATATCGACCCTTGAACTGTTGTAATGGTCTCAAGAATCCCAAACCTATATTGAATATGTTTCTGAATAAACTCTATTATAGTAGCTTGGTCAACATTAACTAAAGGAACCACTTCTATCCACTTTATTAAATAATTGATGCTGAATTTCCCCAATCAAATCCAAAGCCCGTCCTCTAAATGGCCATGGCTTCACAGCTACATGCAATTCACTTATCGGGACATGTTAAATGCCTTAGTGTACTTCACACTCTTGACAACCCTTGGCAAAATCAATACAATCTTTCAACGTTGTAAGCCAATAGGCACCCTGGCGACAAAGCAACCATCTAATCTTATCCCTCACTTGATGGGCACCACATGCCCATCATGAATATTCGATACAGCTAAGTATGCCTCACTTTCACTAAGGAATTTAAGTAAAAATCCTTCAGGCTTTTTCTTGAATAAGTCATTCCCTATAATCACGTAACTTAGAGATTTGTACTTCATCTTTCAATCAGTTGACCCAGTTGGATTCTCCAAGTATTCAACTGCTAGTCTTCTCCCATCGGTATCAACCAGAGTTTCAATAGCAAATACTTCAAAGTTTTCTGGATATGCCGATACTAACTTATTTATTTATAAATCTGACGGCGACAACCTTGTCGACTTTACCCTTCCTCGAACTTCAATCAAATATTTTAGTTTTTCTCTTGCTACTTTATACCCTGAGGAAATTTGCGCCAACTTGTCCGCCTCTTGATTCTCAAGTCGAGGAACATGTTGAATATCTACAAAGTCGAAAGACTTTATTAGTCGATTAACTATAACAAAGTACATTATTAGGTACTCCTTAGTACATATATAATCCTTTGTTACTTGCTTCACCACTAATTCAGAATCTCCTCTTACTTTGACTCATTTTGCCCTCAAATCTAACAAGATCTCAAGACCAGCTATCAAAGCTTTGTACTCGACCTCGTCATTTGAACAAGTGTCATCAATTGTATATTTGAACTTGGTCAGAATCTTATTTGGAGAAATGATTAAGATTCCAATTCCAGGCCCATTCTTATGACTAGAACCATCGAAGTATAACTTCCACGTTTCTGGCTCTAAGTAGTATAAAGGTGTCTCGACTATCGAATGATCCACGATAAATTTGGCGACCACCTGCCCCTTCATGGCCTTTAAAGGAACATATGTTAGGGAGTATTCTTATAAGGCAAGAGCCCATTTCCCAATTCGACTATATAAGATTGGTTTAAACAACATATGCTTAATAACCTCGAAATGAGAAGATAGATACACATCGATCGATTTTATATAGTGCTTCAATTTCATACATGAAAAATACAACAAAGGAACATCTTTTCTATAAGACAATACCTGGTTTCCACATCATTCAAGACTCAACTGAGGTAATATATGGCCCTTTTGACACTATTATCATCCTCTTGTGCTAACATACTCCCTATAGTCAAGTCTGAGGCTGAAATATACAACCTCATGCACCTATTTCTAATCGGAGGGGGCAAAATCAGAGGTTTCATCAAGTAATCCTTTATTTCGTCAAAAACCATTTGATGCTCTAGCTGCCAAATAAACTATTCCTTCTTCAGGAGGAGTAACGACGAGAATGCTTGAATCTTGCCATTTAGGATTAAAGTGAACCTCCTTAGAAAATTAATTTCCCCAAAAGATATTGAAGATATTTCTCAGTCGAAGAAGGTTTAGTTTCCCTAATAGCTTTCATTTTATTCCTGCTAATCTCAATGCCCTTCTTATGGACAACGAAACTAAGAAAGACCCCAGCCTTCACACAAAAAGCACACTTAATAGGGTTCATTTTTAGTCTGTATTTCCTCATCCTTTCGAATGATTGTGGACGGTGGTCAAGATAACCATTTCCTTACACAGACTTAATGATTATATCATCCATATATACTTGCATAAACATTTTGATACAATCATGAAAAATTGAATTCATCACCCTCTGGTAAGTTGCCCCAACATTCTTCAAGCCAAATGGAAACACTACCCACTCGTAGGTACCTAAAGCTCTTGGGCCACGAAATGCCATCTTTGGCACATCTTCATCTGCAATGAAATTTTGGTTATAACCAGAATAACCATCAAGCATACTGAGATATTTGAAACCCGCTGCTGAGTCGACCAATATCTCGGTGACATGCATGAGGTATTCGCCCTTTGAGGTTGCAACATTCAGATCTCTAAAATTGATGCATACTGATCAGTCACAAATTCCTTGTGTTTTCTGACACTCATTCGGTACATTTGTAAGGAATCGGTAACACATTAGTCACTTATTTTATTGTTTTGTTGAGTTATTCATATGTTTGATATTGTTGCCTCGAATTATGGAGCACATATTATATGCATCATCATACTCCATTTTATGTCATTTTGTGGTAGTTCTTTTGGTTTCAAGTATAAACAAGTGCACCGGAGGGATAGACAAGCAAAACAGGCGTTCCGGGCCCGACAAAAGAAGAAAAATGAACTTACAGTAACCCTGACACGGCCACCCGTGTTGGCCAATAGGGGCCGTGTCAGGAGAGAAGGCTGAGAAATGGAAAACAGGGAGCTGACACGGGTGCAATGATTTTAATTTCACTTAATATATGTTATTTGATTTTAATTTCACTGTATGATTTGCGTAATGCTTTCTTTTTGGCAAAAATTAAGATTGATGTATGGTTAACGATTAGCAGGACTGCAATGGTTAAGGTTTTCATACAGTGAAACCATATTAGAGATCACCTAGGACTAGGGGTACCCTATGGTCACCGGATTAATCTTGTTAATTTAAAATGCTTGGTTTCATCATAATCACTTAAGGACTTAGAGGTTAGATTGAATACCAAAGGTTTCCCTCCGAGGACTTGGAGGGAAATAATCTTAAGATGCGGTAATTGAAATAATATTCAGTATTAAGGAGATATACACTCAAAGGGTCATTACACTAGATGTTTACACACCTTCCTTGGCATATCATATTAACTTGTGAAAATATTTATTTGTTATATTTTTCCTTACAGTGAATTCTTCAAAACCATAATTATAGCTTTTGTTCAATTGTGTGGCTGTTTACGTTTATATTATTGTGCAATCTTCGAGATCGATCTTTGGGAAACTTCCCTCTTATTACTACATCGGCGAAAATAGTACACTTGCTATTTTTCTGAACAAGTTTTTGGCGCCGTTGCCGGGGATGCCAAATATAAATTTAAAAATTATCTCAATTTAAATTTTGTTGCTCTGCAACTAAAATTTATTTACCATATTTTGAATATTTTATTTCAATTATATAAACTAATTTGTGTCTGATATTTGTATGCGAGGTAAGACCTCAACTAATTTTCCTTTTGATGCAGAAATGAGAGAACCTTGCGGACAAGACTCAGACAAGCTCGATTATCCAGATTGGAATCGGACGAAGAATAACTTTCCATCCATTCAAGCTCAGATTCAGGTTTCGATAGAGAGATCGAAACCATGGCTGCTGTTCCACCGCTAGCAGAAAGACTGTTGGGAGACTACGGAGGTGCAAATGCACAAACCGACAGATTAACTATTGTCAACCAACCAGTGAACATGGCTAATTTCCAGTTGCACCCGAGCACCATTAATCAGCTTGAAAGGAAGCATTTTATGGGAAAAGTGAATGAAGATACAAACAAGCATTTGTAGAGGTTTCTGACCATGAGCAACACTCTAAAAATTGATGGTCACACTGAAGAAGCCAAGAAATTAAGAATGTTCTCATTTACCTTAGCGGAAGAAGCTAAAGAATGGTTTTATTCTTTACTTGCCGGTAGCATCACAACTTGGGAAGAAATGGAAAAAGCCTTCCTGAATGAGTATTTTCCAGCATCGGTGTTTCTGCGGAAGAGGTATGAAATTCTAAATTTTAAGCAGAAGGATGGGAAAACTTTGGGAGATGCCTACAAGAGATTCAAGAGAGTCCTGGTAGCCTGCCCAACTCATAATATGGATGCAACTAAACAAATGCAGATGTTTGTGAATGGTCTTAAAATAAAGACCAAATAGTTGATTGATATTGCAGCCGGTGGTTCCACAAATTTTTCAACAGCCACCGGTATTAAGAAGATCATTGAAGCTATTGTTGCCAATGAGCACATGGAGTTGTACGATGGGTGTCAAAGCAAACTAGAAGGGGTGATAGATTTAAAGCTGGAAACTACGAAAACCCGTATTGAAGATACTATAGCTTGTAAGACCCCAATTTTGTCCCTAAGATCCCTCATGGCATCATAACATTGGACTTGCATTGCCTAAAGGATCATTAGCATCATGGTTCCCTTTGCCTTTGGGTGAGACTCCTTGTGAGTGGTTTGAGATCACCAAAGCATGCTTAAATTGTATATCATTGCTTTTCATATTTTGTTTACTAACCAAAAGCACAAAAATATGTCACTAACATCTTTTGTTTGTAGCTTGAGCAATCACAAGGTTCAAAGCTTCTAGGAGGTCATCTGTGCAATGACATGGCCAAGTGGAGTTAATAGCAAGCATGGTAATGGTTCCCAAAGCTTTCATCCATAAAATATGCCTCCCTAGTATCTCAATTCATCATTTTGATCAAAGCAAGTCAAAGGGTTTGAGGTTTGTGCCCCAAGGAAACCCTAATTCATCTATGCACCACAATGCCTTGCTCTTGAAGCAACCTCAGCCCATGGTCAAATACAATCAAGGGAAGTTATTTAATTCATCATTTAATGCATATTTGAACTTATTTGAGTGTCCTCAATCATCAATTCATTAAGATATGAGGCATGGACTTGAGATGTTGATCAGTCAATTCATCTGACTATTTTGAAATGCACTGAGACCTGACTTTTTATGTGTTAGTCAAATGGAGATGGTTCCAAAAGAAAAAATGTTCTTAAGGACAATATGAACAACTTTCATGTTCATCAAAAATTTATTTGGAGCTTGGAAGACCATCTGTCATTCCAATACATTATAGGTCATTTTGACTGAAACCCTAATTATGGGCCAACTTCCCAAGGACATAACTCATTCATTTTTTATGATTTTGAGGTGGGATCAAATGTATTGGAAAGATTACGATGTCTACTTAAAATGTTATGTTGAACAAAATTTCAAAATCGCAAAGGAAATACATGTGATATTGCAAGACATTATAGGTCCTTTTTGACCAAATGCATTAAAAGGCAAAAAAGTCCAACTTCAAGTGCCCATAACTTCTTTATAAAAAATCCAAATAATGAAAAATCTAAGTCCATTTTTATTGTCTTGAAAAGATCTACAAGTTTTATGTTGAATATTGTTTCATTTGAGGCTTGCATCATCAAAACAAAAGGGCTTGAACATTGGCCAAATTTGGAAATTTTGCATTGACATGTTTTGCACATCACACTTTAAACTCAAATTTCATAAATTTCCACACTCCAAATGGATTTTTTCCCAACATAACAATTGTTCCTCACATCAAAACCTTTCCAACCATTACTCACATGACCATATTTGGATTTGGCAAACATCATTTTCGAAGAGGAGAACTTTTAGTGCATTTTTGAGAAACTTGATTCAATTGCCATGCATGAGCTGATTACATCCATGTTGCACGTCCATTTCATTCATTTGTGATCTCAGCTTGCCAAATCAAGTGGAATTGGGCCCTCCATGTGCCTGTACAGGCCCATGCATGGAGGCCCTCTCCATTCATGCAAATTTGAAATCACACTTTCATATTGGCTTTAGCTATAAATACATGGCATATAAGCTCTCATTTCACACCCTGATTCGACCTGAAATGCTGCAGAATTCTCTCCATAACCACCACTAAAGGAATTTTCACTTTTCTCTAAAAAATTCAGATCTGAATTTCAACTTCCTTGGTTGATTTTCAGACCTATAATTCCTCAGCCTTGCTTCCTCTTTATCACTATATCTCATTGCAAGCCTTGGTTGTGAAGAATTGTGCTTACAAGACCTGCATTTCAAAGGTGGATAACAAAACTTTTCCTCTTCGAAACTCTTTGATCCTTGCTTATTTCTTGTGTTTCTTGGTTTGGCTGAAGTCCTCTCAATAGAGGCATTTGATTTGTGCTTTCAATTTTGCAAAAACATGAAGTTCATGATGAACACCATCATACTTCCAGCTCTGATTTCTCCATTTATAGGGATCTAGAGTGGAAGTGCATGGTATAGGAGTGATGTACATCACTTCCTCTTTCGATTGGTATATAGATTGCTCCATTTGGTTGGGATTGCCATGTCTGCAATTCTCACCGGAACTGGAGGTCTCACCGGAGAAGACGGTGGCTCCGGTGGCCATCCCAACTCCAGATCCAATCACAGCCGTGCGTTTCCATTCCCAGATTCGATCTGATCCGTTCAATGTTATGACCAAATTAATGGCTCCATGTGGTTGCATTGACTGTGGACTACACTAGGCGCGCGCTTTTGGACGCTTGGATCTGCCAGCTCAATTAATGAGCTCAGATCCGAGGGCTCTCGTTTTTTGCCATTTTTAATTTCTGGTTTTATTTTCTTTAATTCCAATTATTTTCAAAAATCAATATCTCTTTCATTTTTAATCCAAAAATTATGGGACCAATTGCATTAGTTTATATTTTTTATTTTGTCATTTGATATTTTTTGTGAATTTTCTCTTTTCTGGTTATTTTTAATTCATTTTAATTAGTTTTTGATATTCAAAAAATACAAAAATATTTTCCTAACCTATTTGAATGATGATGGATCTATGAAAAATATTCTCATCAATTTTCAAATTGATTTGAGATTTATTTGAGATTTTAGTTCAATTAGGTTATTTTTTATTCATTTTTAATTGATTAAAAAAAGTTTATGACTTTTAAAAATGCTGAAATTTTTTGTCAAACTTAGTTTGACCTTGTTGAACTTGGGATAAATTACTTGGACCTTTCAAGGTTGATTTGAAGTGATTTTGAAGTTTGACCTTTCCATTATGTTTAATTCAAGTTTATTTTAATATTGAAAATGCCAAAAATATTATGCTTATTATTTGATCTCCAATCTTCATCTCATTTCTGATATATCATTGTTTGACTTTGACTTTCAATGTCATTTGGTCAATACATATGGATTGGTACATATTATTTCATCTTATGCATTTTGATCTTTCCATTTCCTTATCCTTTCTTCATCTTCTTCTTCTTTCCTTTTGATCAATGAGTTGAAGGTTGATAAGTTGGCATTGATTAGGGAGACTTAATCTTCCTTGATTCAAATCTAATTCATCTTGATCAATTGATCAAGTGAATGGTTTTGCATTAAGGATAGATTGTCTTCTAAATCATGCAAAAGGCTTAAACCAATACAAGATCATATCTCATTTTCTTTTTGGCATGGAAAGTTGTTTGAACTTGGTTCACTAATCAAGACTTCTAACTTGTGTTGTTGCCTACATTATTATTGACCGGCCTCAGATAGTTGTGACTTCTACATAAGTCCAATTACGATTGCTTAACATAGCGCTAAATTTGCCTTATGGCACCTTAACCATTAACTCCTAACACTAACTACTAACAATTAACATTTACTTTTTGCTCTTTACTTTTATGCAATTTACTATTCTTGTACATATTATCCATTTGCTTTTCTCTTTGCTCACTTGAGCACATGTTTATGTTAATGCCATTTGCCTTTTGCTCACTTGAGTACATAATTGTGTATATATTATTATGCTTGTGTTGTGTTTTGATTATTGTGAACCAAACGCAAAGAAATGGACTTAGTTCTAGGACTTTCCCTATGCAAAGAAATGGAGAAATTAACTTAGATTCTAGGACATTCCTTATGCAAAGTTGGATAAAGGGATCTTAATGATGAAGATGGATTAGAAGGACCAAATCTCTAAACTCACTCTTGTCCATTCTTGTTTTACTTCATGGAACTTTTGATGTGTGTGATTTTGTGCTAGGAGTTTCCATTTGAGCTTAATTGGAGGACCATTGCCATGTTCATCCAAGTGGAAGATACAAGATACATTGAGGATCTCTTATGAGACTTGTTTGATTGCTTATGCTTTGTGGTTGCTTATTCCAAAGGATGGGAGCTACTTGGATCATCAATATGATCTCAAGAGAGGGACTCCATTGTGGTTTTGATTCCTCATCTCTCCTCTTTTTTTTGTGTTACTTAGGACTTAGCCCTTCTTCTTCTTCTCTCCACTCTAACCCAAGCCAAAACCTTTTGTGCAAACATTTAACTATTGTTTTCAAACATTAGAAACCTAAGCCTTATGCTTTTGATTTTCAAACTTTCTTTTTATAATACTTATTTTGAATTGAATCCTTAAGTCAACTTTGACCATTTTTGTACATACTTCCAATTGGTAAATATAACCCATTTAAATGTATTTTGTGGTTCCAATGGCCACCTTCTTAATCAAACTTTTCAGAACCTTTAGCTATTAGGTTTGAGTTATCCTTGAGGTAGATATAATGCTCACCTATATCCTTAGTGATGGACAATGTGTCTTCCATGCTTATTATAGGGTTAACCCCTCATTAGCATGTTGAAGCTATCCTCACATGGTGGATTTGTGGTTTTGGTTTGAGTTTTCTCCCTTGGATAACAAAAGACCTTGAGGCTTTTGGACCAATCAATTCACCAACTTGTTTTGAGATTTTTACCCCGAACTACGAGGTTTTGATCCTAATCTTTTTTAAGATGGTACGTAGGCAATGGGTTCATCCATCCAAACACAAAATGTAAATAAACTTGTATATTCTTTCCTCATCTCTCCAATCATGATTGCAAAAACAAAATTTTCACAAGACAACAACCTTTACAACAAGTATGAAAAGGGCTCCCTAGGATAACCTAGGATGTTTTGGGTGCCTAACACCTTCCCATTGCATAACCAACCCCCTTACCCAGATCTCTGTTTCTTTTACTAGTTTTGTTAAAACTATTAGGTTTTTGTTCGCTTTCTAACCATTCCTTTGGATAAATAGAAGTGAGGTGGCGACTCGACTTGTATGATTTAAGTTGGATTTAGTCAATATCTCTAATGGTAGCGAATACCCCGCTACAGAAAAGTGGCGACTCTGCTGGGGATGCGTTTGCCTAGTGGGTTTTGCCTACTTTTCATGCTTGTTGTATTGTATTGTTTTGTGACATATTTTTTGTGCAATTTGGGATTACTGTATTGTATGTAATGATTGATTTGCTTGATATTAATTCTTTGTATGCTTGGTGATCTTTGTGAGATGAGTTCTATACCCGGACTCGAGTGCACTTAGGATAGGAGAATGGCATAGTCTTGTTGACTTGTGTGGAGTTATTCCTTAGCAAGTTGACTTGCAAGTCCATTCACTTGGTGGAGGTCATGTTGGGATCAATAATGTCACACAAGTAAGTTGTGGTTAGACATTACTCTTTCCAATATAGACCTTAGAAGCCAAGGACCTTAGTTTACCAAGCCCATCTTGGCCTATTCTTAGGATGTAGTGCGAAAGTCGTTCAAGTGTAAGATTTGATACGATTGTTACACGATACTACACTCATAAGAGTCTCTCTTGAGAATATTTTTGGAATACGAGTAGTCGTTTCTTCGATAATATCCGAAAGATGGGATGATGACTATGGGAACCTCTTGTAGAACATGTTTGGCAGGTTTAAACCCTAGTACATTCCCTTTGGGTGTTTCTTAACCAAGACTCCATGCTCGTGACTTGCAACAAACCCTTGATTCATGGTTGATCCGATCATATATCCTTAATAACTATGGAACTTGGGTGTCGATAAGGTGTAAACCATAATCCACCAAAATGGATGATTGATATTAAGGATAACATGATCCATCCCATGACCTTTGTTTGGTGTGCTTTGCTTGATCCTTGAGTGTGATTGTTGCATTCATGCATTCATGCACCCATTTGCATCCATATCATCAATAATAAGAAAATTTTCAAGGAACTTAAGGGGGTTTATTTGCAAAATTTTCAGACATGGAAAGACAAAGAAGAAATACAAAGAAGTACAGTTTCAGACAACCGGATTTGAAAGAGTTAAGGAATCTGACATCCTATGTACTAGATCCCTTGGGTTTCAAAGCTCATTTTGGAAAGCTTCTTCCTCTATTGACTACTCAGGTGGACGAAGGGTTGATGAGTGTATTGGTGCAGTTTTATGATCCTTTGTATCATTGCTTCACGTTTTCGGACTTTCAGCTTTTGCCTACACTTGAGGAGTATGCTTATCTTATGGGTATACCTATTCTGGATCAGGTATTGTTCAGTGGCTTGGAGAGTATTCCTACTTCTCAAGAGATAACTGACATGTTGCACATAGATGAATCTCTGGTTGGTGCTCATATGACAACCAAAGGAGGAATTCAAGGTCTCCCTTCTGAGTTCCTCATTGCTCAAGCTACTATGTATGGGAAGGCCATGAGTGAGGACGCCTTTGAGGCCATATTTGTACTTCTCATCTATGGGTTAGTGTTATTCCCCAACATCGACAAGTTTGTGGATGTGAACGCTATTGGGATCTTCTCTGCTCTTAATCCCGTTCCTACTCTGTTGGGTGACGCTTATTTCTCTTTGCATATGAGGAATGCAAAGGGTGGTGGCGCCATTGTGTGCTGTTTGCCTCTGTTGTATAAGTGGTTTATTTCTCACTTACCTCAGACGGTCGCTTTCAAGGAGAACAAGGGATGTCTACGGTGGTCCACGAGACTTATGTCTCTCACTAATGATGATATCTCTTGGTACAATCGTGTGTATGATGGTGTGCAGATTATCGACTCTTGTGGTGAATTCTCCAACGTACCTCTTCTTGGTACATGTGGTGGGATTAACTACAACCCTATTTTGGCATGTCGTCAGCTTGGGTTCCCCCTAAAGGATAAACCTAATAATATTTTGTTAGAGGGTATATTCTTTCAGGAGGGTAAAGATCCCCAAAACTTGAAGGGTAGGATGGTCCGCGCTTGGCGCAAGATTCATAGGAAAGGAAGGAAGGAGTTGGTCCCTAAGAATTGCATTGCTTTGGAGCCTTACATTGCCTGGGTTAGGAAGAGAGCGTCTGAGTATCTCATGCCTTACGAGTATCCGAGACCTACACCTATGATTATGGTTGGGCCTTCAACCCTCCCTAATCAAGGAGTAGAGGAGTTGAGAGACGAAGACCGATCACGTCCCTGGATCCATGAAAGGGAAGAGTTGCTTCAGCAGATCAAGGAGAAGGATGCTTTGATAGAATTCCTTGAGCATCAGGTTATTGATGATCCTGATGATGCGTGGACTTCTCTACTTCCTCAGTCTTCCCGGTTCTGGAAGAGGAAGTATGATCGACTCTGTAGCGGGGTATTCATTACCATTAGAGATATTGACAAAATCCAAGGTAAATCATACAAGTCGAGTCGCCACAACACTTCTATTTATCAAAAGGAATGGTTAGAAAGCGAACAAAAACCTAAAAGTTTTATCGAATCAAAAACTAGTAAAAATGTCAGAGATCTGGGTAAGGGGGTTGGTTATGCAATGGGAAGGTGTTAGGCACCCAAAGCATCCTAGGTACTCCAAGGGAGCCCTTTTCACATTTGTTGCAAAGGTTGTTGTTTTTTTTTTTGAAAATTTATTTGTGCAAACATGATTGAAGGGATGAGAAAAGCGTGTATGTTTATCTAATGTACTACTTACTAAAAGAAGGGTAAAAGAAAATGACTCGCACGGACGTCGCATCCACTACATACGTATCTCATCTGAATATGAGAATCAGAGTCTTCGTAGCTCGGCTACCTATGGGTTAAAGAGGAGTGTGCTCGCTAAGACATCGCGTCTTATGCCTACGTATCTCATCTGGGATGAAAATCAGAGCAGAACGTAGTTCGACTACCTATGGGGTAAGGGTTGTGTTTTGGGGTGAACGACGTTACTACGCAATCTACCGGATGCTCGACCTTTGGAGACTTACTCGCCTGTAGTAGAAGGAGATAACGTGTTCTTAGGAGAAGAAAAATCAATGAGTTTGGGGGGTTTAGGGATGCTCATGCAAAAAGGCAGTCCTAGATGAAGGAACCGCGCTACCTTAAATGACATGCCACGAGAGGCTATACGAAACCTAAGAAATCGGTAACATGCGGGAAAAGTAAAGGGATCGAGAGATCTATTGTACAGATAAAGATCCGAAGTAACAACAATTAGATAAATAAGAAACCCAAAGACTCTTCCAAGCTAAACACCATCAAAGAAAGCGAGTCAGTACAGGTAATCGGAATAAACCTCCAGGTGGTATCCCACAAATAAAGTGGAACATCAGGCAAGCCATCTCTGCAAGAGTCATATGAGCCCTCACAAAACAAAACTCAACAAACAGGTTAGAGAAACAAGATAGGGTAATCAAGAGTTGCCCCCAAATAAAAATGTAACCACATGAATCATGCCATTAAAATTCACAAAAAGCTCACCAAAAGCAACCAAGGGTAGGAGGCCTAAACTTCTTGTCAAACACATGCATCCAAAGGGTATCAAATTCACCCATAATACCTCATACATTCAGAGCATTCAAATTAAAAGCATAAAGTAATGGGAATAAGGCAAACCTGACTGGAGAGATCGAATGAAATTGAATTGCCCGGTTGGGTTTGCAAAGCAATCTGAGGGTTTATATAAGGGGGAATTGGTTCTTTGCCGATGAGTTCCCTTCAGTCTCTGGAGGTTGCTCTGAACTCTGTTAACTCTTCTCTCACTATCTTTTTCCCTGCCAGGGTAATACGAATAGAATGAAATTTTGTTTCACTGAAACTCTGAATTTATAACTTGATTTTTGTGGACCTGTGAGCTCAAATGAGAGAGGCCCAAGTCCAAAAACTTTCTGTTATATTTTATTTATTTATTTATTATTATTAATTTTTTTTTCTTTTTTTTTTCGTTTTTTTTAAACACGTGGGCTTCGCCTAGCGAGCATGACAGTTCAAGAAATTCCTCTGAGCGTAGGCGATTCTGGTGGCTTTTCTTGGGACTCGCTAGGCGACCCATTCTGCTCGCCTAGCGAGCATGACAACTCATGAACAAACTTTTTCTCCTCCAAGATTAACGTTTTGACTGACGAATAGACCCCATTTGAACCTGTTGGAAGTATCTCAAGTCATTCCCTTGTGTTGACTGATCATCTAAATAGAACCCACAAAGTGTCTTGGATGATACTCAAGCTTCAAACAAAAGATGTTAGTGACACATTTTTGTGCTTTTGGTTAGTAAACAAAAGTAAGAGAAACAATGATGTATAATTCAAGCATGCTTGGTGATCTCAAACCAATCACAAGGAGTCCCATCCAAAGGCAAAGGGAACCAAGATGCTAAAGATCCTTGAGGCAATGCAAATGCAATGTTATGATGCCATGAGGGATCTTAGGGTCAAAATTGGGGTCTTACAGATGCCCCTATTTAAGGTCATTCTAGCCGGAGAAGTGAAGGTTAAAATCTTCGTCTCGACGGGGTAGAATGGGCTTAAATAATAACAAAGAGACGAATTTTGGTCCCTAAGAGACCTCATGATGCAAATGTAGGTATGAAAAATGGTAGCACTCTGTGGAGATATGTGTCCACAAAAGCAAAGATATCAGAAGCCACTGATAATCCATATGAGCAATTCACTCCATGGGACCAAGACCCTGGGGACTCTCCTGGGGATAGAAAAGGGATAAAAATGCGCGAGCAGGTCACGACTCAAAGCGTGGGAAACAGAATTCCAAAGGGACAAGATCCAATGGAAAGACTCAAGCTGACTCGAAGATGCATGTATTGGGGAATATGCCAATACAGCAAAAAATTATCCACAGCCGATACTTCGGATAAAATCCAGATGAAAACAATCCACTAAGGGACTTCGCTGGGGATGTCCATAAGGACACTCCTGGGGAAGCAGCGGGACGAGGTATTACCGGTTACTGGGTAATAAGCTCAAGGAGACATGTGATCTGAACGCCAGGTATGAGGGTGAGAGATACAACATGCTCAGGAAGAGATGAATATCCAAGACCGGTATAAGGGTGAGAGATATCAAAACTTCAAAACGTCTGAGGAAAACCTAAAAGGTATACTTCAACTCAGGGATTCTGACTCCACAAGGGACAAAAAGTCATAATAGGGAGCAGAGAGGAAGGAACACCAAGGATACCGGTTACTGGGCATATACTAGGTGACCAACCAAGGCGTGAATTGGGGAATATTCCCAAAACACTCATCATCAAAAAGAGGGCTAAAAGCAAACTCGATTACAGGATGGATATTCGACTCCACAAAGGGGATAGAATCTTACTCAACTGGGGAAGAACAAAAGGCTTCAGACCCGAGAGTGCATGAGATATACTATCTATTACCGTCAGAACGTAGATAATATACTCGCATGGACGATTATCCACAACCGGTTACTGGGTTAGTAAAGGATAAATCGACCGAAAAGAAAAGGCATCGGGATACCGAAACTAGGTATATAATGATGACCAATTCAGGGGAGGAACAATCGTTAACAACAACAATAAGGTAGATGAGAGATGACCCACTGGGGATAAATTGCGTAATCAGGGCAATTATCCAAGCAGATGAGGGGATATCATCACCGAATACTGGATGAAGATAACTATCACCAATTAAAGATGAGCAAAAATAGTTACTCTGCAAAAAGGGAAGAAATAGGGTTTACAACTACCGGTATGAGGGTAGAGAAACATAGACTCCGCCGGAGATAATAATTACTAATTATTGAGCAATTATTCATTTACCACGGGGAAACAGGAAAAGAGTCTCAAGAGACCGATCTAGGATCAAACTAGATAGGCACACCAAATCAAGACTTGTCTCGGTTTGGATATAACTCAATGGGGAAAACCATCCCAGTATATGTGTTAGGAAGGAACAAAAACAATCAACATCCACGAGGATATAACCCGGTGGGGAATATGGAAGAAAGGATAGACGCTTTCTGCTTATGGAGCTGATTCTATATGGAGAGATCAGACACACACATCTGCTCGGGGAAGTATATCACCAAATAGCAGGAGACAACAAACAACGATATATGGCAAAGAATGCAACACGAATATCTGAATGTTATAATTATGCATGTATATGCGTGGTTTATGTATGATGTATGCTGACAGACAGACATATCTAACACAACCAGGACCAGGAATCAACCACCCGGTACTACATCTCAAGAGAGAAAGCCAAGTTCACCGAGGAGTATCCAATCTGCTGGGGATCAGAGATACCAGGAAGCAAAGAACTCTGCAGGGGATGAATCATCAATCATTCCAGCTGGGGACGAGAGTTATCACAGACAAGGTCCACCACACCAACAACTCTACTGGGGAATCTATCTGAGGAGATAAAGGATTTATTGGGATCAACCACCAAATCCCGCTCTTGCCCAAAGAGATCCAAGCTGCTGAGGAAGAAAGATTGCTACTCTGCTGAAGGGAAGAGAGGTGATTCTCAACAAGCAATCCACTTGGTAGGATAAACCACAAGGGGTTCCGGAGGGAGGAGATACAGTCATGCCAGGAATATGGACAAAAATCTTACCCTGTTGGGGATCGTACCACCCTTGGGAGAGCACTGAGGATCTCCTAAGTATCCTTTCGTCATTGTGAATGTTCACTTTGTTTAAAAATAAATTATAAAAAATTTGATCGTTTAAAACAATGATATTTTCTTAATCAAAACATGCAAAACATTTGTTGAATAGAAATAGATAAGAGTGCCAATAATTGGATAAAAGGCTCAAATTTATTTGATAGAATGGTAGTCTGCGAATGGCAAGACTCCATAGATCTTTACAAATTTGAAATTGGTGATATATATTGGAATAGGGCTACATTGAACATAATGACCATTTCTCCACCAATTCTGAATCCGATGTATTTGAAGCTTTGGTTGATAATGAGCGACGATCTCTGACGGCCGACAGTTGTAGAACAAAGTCTTGCCAGGATGCAGTTACTTGCCAAATCCTTAATTTTTGCCTAGATTGCCCCAGGGTGAGGTACTCAGTCTAGCGGGATACATACATCATTATTTATTTTTTTGTCTCTAACTTTTGCCTGGATCGCCCTTTCGGGTTTTCAATCCACCGAGACGATCATTTTTTCCTAAGCCGCCCTTTCGGGTTTTCAACTTAGCAAGCTATTCAGTTTTTATTTTTTTATTTTTTTAGGCGAAGTATTTCTTGACTGCATCTGAATTCACAGGACGACTGAAATCCTCCCCATCCATAGTTGTAAGTATCAAAGCACTGCCTGAAAAGGCTCTCTTCATTATCTGTTGATATAACTGACCATGGCACATGGCAGTCAATCTCTTCTCTTCAATCAAATTCAGCTAGTCATAACGACTTTGAACCCATTCAGCATCAGTCAACTTGGCTTCCATCAGGACTCTCATTGATGGGATCTCCACCTCTACAGGGAGTACAACCTCCGATCTTGACTTAGCGATCATATCGTCAACGTACGCCTCAATCTCCTTATACATCATGTCATGGAACAAGGCAGTCATAGCTCGTTGATACGTGGCTCCGACATTCTTCAAACCGAAGGGCATCACTCGATAACAGAATGTTCCCCAAGGTGTGATGAATGTTGTCTTCTCTATATCCTCGGGTGCCATTTTAATCTGATTATATCCGAAAAGTCCATCCATAAATGAGAAGACTTTGAATTTAGCTGTATTATCTACCAACATATCAATATGTGGTAGAGGGAAATCATCTTTCGGACTAGCTTTATTCCAGTCTCTATAGTCCACACACATCCGGACTTTTCCATCTTTCTTAGGCACGGGCACAATATTGGCCACCCATTAAGGATATATAGAAGTCACCAGGAACCCAGCATCAATTTGCTTCTGAACTTCCTCTTTGATCTTCACTGCCATATCAGGATGAGTTCTTCTGAGTTTCTACTTCACAGGCATGCACTCAGGCTTTAGAGGTAGGAAATGTTGCACAATATCAGTATCTAGACCAGGCATGTCTTCATATGACCAGGCAAAGACGTCAACATATTCTCGTGGCAACTTAATTAACCCCTTCTTAACAGATTCTTCCAGAAGTGCTCCAATCTTTACCTCTCGCACACAATCTTCAGACCCCAAGTTGACTATTTCCAGATTCTCAAGATGCGGTTGAATGATCTTTTCTTCATGCTCAAGTAGACGGGTAATCTCGTCAGGAATCTCTTCAACATCATCTTCCTCTGCCTCAAATACAGGGAATTCAAAATTGGGAGATGGTGTTGGGTCATTATGTTCAATGGGTTTAGAAATCAACCTGCATAATGATTTTGGATATGAAAAGATTTAGAATTCAAACAAGGCAAATCATTATGCAGATGAAAAGATTGATTTTATTCCATTTTGAGGTTTTATGTGATCACCAATTTCATGCAAAAGCGAAAAGGGAAAATAAATGGAAAAACAAACATTTAACATGAATTTATTGAATGAAAATATCATTGTATTTATGCTCCATCAATGTCATCACTCCTCCTTTTGGCATGGGAGAAGGGTTTTTAAACAAAGTGATCATTACGTTGACTTATGGACAACTGTTGGAATATCCACAGCGACCCAATTGTTGCAGACCCCTCCAGGAATGATGAAATTGCCAGAATCCTTTGTATCTTCTTCTAAAATGACAGCAGCCTCCTCATCTAGACCAGTGTGGATGAAACCTCCACTCTTGAATAACCCTTGGTTGTTGAAAGTACCAGAAGAAAAACCTATGCCAGCCCGGGACTCGTTATCTTCTAACTCAATCATTTTTCCTAAACCAGTGGTTGCACCACGCTCAATGACCAACTTTGCATCTTTGTAGGAAGCAAATGAAGGAGTTCTCTTCTTAATAGGCTCAACTATAGATAAAGCTTGGAAAGGAGTTCCAATTTCAACCTCAGCATCTATATAAGAGAAGGAAGACAAATGGCTAGCCAGGAGAGCCCTTTCTCCCCCTACCACCACCAGCTTCTTGTTTTTCACGAATTTCAATTTCTGGTGTAGGGTGGACGTCACGGCGCCTTGCCTCGTGAATCCATGGTCTGCCTAAGAGACAACTATACGATGGGTGAATGTCCATAACCTGGAAGGTAATCTGGAAATCACTTGGTCCGATCTTGATTGGGAGATCAACTTCCCCAATCACAGTTTTGCGAGACCCATCGAAAGCTTTCACAACTACTCCATTCCGCCTCATGGGAGTCCCTTGATATGATAGATTTGAGAGAGTGGACTTTGGGAATACGTTCAATGATGACCCGGTGTCCACCAGCACATTGGACATGGCGTCGTCTTTGCAATTCATAGATATGTGTAAAGCCAAGTTGTGGTCTCTTCCTTCCTCAGGGAGATCAGAGTCACAAAAGCTCAGGTTGTTGCAAGCAGTAATGTTTGCAACAATGCTATCGAATTGCTCCAAAGTGATATCGTAATCTACATATGCCACATCCAACACCTTCTGCAGAGCCTCTCGGTGTGGTTCTGAATTTAAGAGTAAGGATAACACAAATATTTTGGATGGCGTTTGTAGAAGTTGGTCTACAACATTGTACTCGCTCCTTTTGATGAGTCTCAGCATCTCATCACAGTCTTCTTTCACATTGCCACTCGGGCCAACAGAAGTAAGAGTTTTCAGTACGGAGGAGGGCTTAACAGCAAGTGCCGGATTCAGAGAATTCACAGCATTCCCGATCGGGCGTTCAACAAAATCAGCATTAATTTGAGGCTTCGGCGGTGCTGAAAATACACGACCACTACGGGTCAAACCGCTAACATCGGCAATATTCACAACAAAAGAAGAGGGAAAGGACACCTCTTTCCCATTCTCTACTGCTACGGCGTTGTAGCGATAGGGAACTGCCTTTTCAGAGGAGTAAGGCACAGGACCAGCAGGCTTAATAGTCAGAACTGGAGAAACCTTCTGTTTGCTACCATCATACTTGATAATAACAGGCTCGGGTATCCGGAACACTAGGGAGATCACATTGACCTCAGGCTCATCTTCATCAACACTCTTGTTTTGAAGGATCTCAATAACTCCTTCGTCCAGCATTTCCTGAACATCCTTGCGCACCTGGCAACAACCCAAGCGGTTAACAGAACAGACTCGGCATCTATCATGGTCGTGCTCATAGTGATTGTAATCACATAGCAAACGGTGCATCTCGACCAGAGACTGTCGAATATGACTGACATATTTGACTTTGTACTTGCCAGGGCAGCCCTGGACCATGTTGACAGACTTCCCATGCTCGGGCAATGGGTTCTTCTTAACATTAGGACATATGTCCTCAAAGCACAGAATACCACACCTCACAAGGTCTTGAACCTTGGTCTTCAAAGGGTAACAATTCTCCACGTCGTGGCCGGGAGCACCAGAATGGTATACACAATGTAACTCAGGCTTATACCACCACTGGGGGTTAGCAGGTATAGCCGGTGGATCTCTCGGAGTAATCAGCTTCCTTTCTATCAAAGAGGGATATAACTTTGCGTACATCGTAGGAATAGGATCGAAGGTGACCCTTTTCCTCTCGTAACTCGTGCTGGTTTGATTACTGTTTCGAGGTTGGTAGGCCTGCTGCTGCGGTCGGTGCTGTTGTGGCTGATATTGCTGAGGTGGTTGCTGATTGTTGTTGTGATGCTGGTACTGTTGATTATCTCTAAAGACAGGTGCTATATGAGCCACCTGGTGCTGGTTACTGGAGGGACGCACAGTCTTCCTCCTCACAGAGGGTCTTCTTGGTTTCTCATGGGAGGTCACAACATGTGCCTCTCCATCTTTCTTCTTTGCAAACGTCCCATACCGCTTGGCAGAAGAGCCTTCTTCTCTGGTTAACCATCCTTCACAGACCCCTTCTTCTAAACGCATCCCCATATTTACCATCTCGGTGAAGTCAGAAGGAGCGCTAGCAATCATCCGCTCATAATAAAAAGAACTCAAAGTCTTCAAAAAGATCTTAGTCATCTCTTTCTCTTCTAGCGGAGGCACGATCTGTGTTTCCACCTCTCGCCACCTCTAGGCGTACTCCTTAAATGTTTCTTTATCCTTCTGGGACATGGCTCTCAATTGATCTCTATCGGGAGCCATATCCATGTTGTACTTGTACTGCTTGACGAAGGCTTTGCCGAGATCATTGAAGGATCGGATGTTCGCGCTGTCTAAACCCATGTACCAAAGCAAAGCGGCACCGAACAGACTGTCCTAAAAGTAATGGATGAGTAGTTGGTCATTATCGGTTTGAGTCGACATCTTCCTGGCATACATGGCCAGGTGGCTGAGAGGACAAGTATTTCCTTTGTATTTTTCAAAATCAGGGACCTTGAATTTCACAGGGATCTTCACATTTGGAACCAAGCAGAGTTCGGCAGCAGACTTGCCGAAAAGATCCTTCCTTCTGAGAGTTTTCAATTCCTTGCGAAGCTCAAGAAATTGAACGTTCATAGCATCCATCTTCTCATAAACATATGGACCCTCAGACGGCTCAGAATTATAGATGGTGTCGTCTACCCTGGGCAAAGTATGCACGACAGGAGGAGGAACGACAAGGACCGGGCTAGATGTTGGCAGAGAAGCAAAGGTAGGAACAGGACCCTCAGGCATGAAATTGGGAGGCATCCCCCACGGGAACCCGGTTGGCATGGCTATTGGAACAAAGTGTGCACTGGCAGCGGGCACAGTAGAGGAGACAATCTCGGAGATAACTGTCCTCTAGGGAGGAGTTGAAGGTGTCAGAGAAGACTGGCTCTGGGCAGCCATGAGTGACTATATTAGGGCAGTCAATCTGGCCACTTCCTCTTTCAGCTCGCGGTTCTCTTGCTCTAAGTGATCCATCAGTCTTGAAATGTTGGCTCTAGTGTAGTACCGGTGAGTCATCTTGTCTTCAAAATAAATGAAGGACACAGAGTTAGACCACGGGGCAAGGGACCAGAAACAAAACCTGCTTATGCATATGATGCATGCAATGCTTGTGCATATGATTTGTTTTTTATTTCAAAGGAACTTTAGAGTTTTATTTGCAAATTTTGGAAATACCAAGCATTTTATCACATGTGGAAATATCTCATCAAATAATATCAGGGAAAAGAAGTACAATATTGTTAATCATATACAAGAGAAAAGGAAAATAATCATCCTATGGATCCCTAGAAATAATCATCTAAAGCTCAGGACACAGGAAGATAAGATGCACGAAGCCTCTTCACCTCCCTCTCGTAGGCTGCCTCCATATCGGCCTTCTCTTTGGCGAGTCGATCATACTTCCTCTTCCAGAACTTAGAAGACTGAGGAAGTAGAGAAGTCCATATATCATTAGGATCATCAATAACCTGATGCTCAAGAAACTCAATCAAAGCATCCTTCTCCTTAATTTGCTGGAGCAACTCTTCACGTTCACGGATCCAGGCACGTGAACGGTCTTCGTCTTTCAACTCCTCTACTCCTTGATTAGGGAGGGTTGAAGGCCCAGCCATAACCACAGGTGTAGGTCTTGGATACTCGTAAGGCATGAGATACTCAGATGCTCTCTTCCTAACCCAAGCAGTGTAAGGCTCTAAAGCAATGCAATTCTTAGGACCCAACTCCTTCCTTCCCTTCTTATGAATCTTGCGCCAAGCACGAACCATTCTAGCTTTCAAGCCTCGAGGATCTTTACCCTCCTGAAAGAACACACCCTCTAACAGAATGTTATTAGGTTTATCCTTTAGGGGGAACCCAAGCTGACGATGTGCCAAAACAGGGTTGTAGGTAATCCCACCACATGTACCAAGGAGAGGCACATTGGTGAATTCACCACAAGAGTCGATAATCTGCACACCATCATATGCACGGTTATACCAAGAGATATCATCATTAGTGAGAGACATAAGTCTCGTGGACCACCGTAGACATCCCTTATTCTCCTTGAAAGCGACCGTCTGAGGTAAGTGAGAAATAAACCACTTATACAACAGAGGCAAACAACACACAATAGCGCCACCACCCTTTGCATTCTTCATATGCAAAGAGGAATAAGTATCGCCCAACAGAGTCGGAACGAGATTAAGAGTAGAGAAAATCCTAATGGCGTTCACATCCACAAACTTGTCGATGTTGGGGAATAACACTAAACCATTGATGAGAAGTACAAATATGGCCTCAAAGGCGTCTTCACTCATGGCCTTCCCATAGATAGTAGCTTGAGCAATGAGGAACTCAGAAGGGAGACCTTGAATTCCACCTTTGGTAGTCATATGAGCACCAATCAGAGATTCATCTATATGCAACATGTCTGCTATCTCTTGAGAAGTAGGAACCCTTTCCAAGCCACTGAACGGCAACTGATCCAGAATAGGTATACCCACAAGATAAGCATACTCCTCAAGTGTAGGCAAAAGCTGAAAATCCGGAAACGTGAAGCAACGGTACAAAGGATCATAAAACTGCACCAATACACTCATCAATCCTTCATCCACCTGAGATGTCAGAAGAGGGAGAAGCTTCCCAAAACGAGCCTTGAAACCCAAGGGATCTAATACATAAGATGTCAAATTCCTTAACTCTTTCAAGTCTGGTTGCCTGAAACTGTACTTCTTTGTATTCCTTCTCTGTCTTTCCATGTCTAAAATTTTTGCAAATGGACCTCTTAAGTTCCTTGAAAATTTTCTTAATTATTTTGATGATATGAATGCAAATGGGTGCATGAATTCATGAATGCAACAATCACACTCAAGGATCAAGCAAAGCACACCAGACACAGGTCATGGGATGGATCATGTTATCCTTAATATCAACCACCCATTTTGGTGGATTGTGGTTTACACCTTACCAACACCCAAGTTCCATTGATATTAAGGATACCTGAACGGATTAACCATGAATCAAGGGTTTGTTGCAAGTCACGAGCATGGAGTTTAGGTTAAGAACCACCCAAAGGGAGTGTACTGAAGTTTAAACCTGCCAAACATGTTCTACAAAAGGTTCCCATAATCATCATCCCATCTTTTGGATATTATCGGAGAAACGACTACTCGTATTCCAAAAATATTCTCAAGAGAGACTCTTATGAGTGTAGTATCGCGTAATAATCGTATCAAATCTTACACTTGAACGACTTTCGTACTACATCCTAAGAATAGGCCAAGATGGGCTTTGTAAACTAAGGTCCTTGGCTTCTAAGGTCTATATTGGAAAGAGTAATGTCTAACCACAACTACTTGTTTGACATTATTGATCCCAGCATGACCTCCACCAAGTGAATGGGCTTACAAGTCAACTTGCTAAGGAATAACTCCACACAAGTCAACAAGACTACGCCATTCTCCTATCCTAAGTGCACTCGAGCTCGGGTATAGAACTCATCTCACAAAGATCACCATGCACACAAGGAATTAATATTCAAGTAATTCAAACATTACATACAATACAGTAATCCCAAATTGCACAAAAATGTGTCACACAAAAAAAATACAATACAATACAACACAATATGAAAAGTAGGCAAAACCCACTAGGCATTAATCCCCAGCAGAGTCGCCACTTTTCTGTAGCGGGGTATTCGTTACCATTAGAGATATTGACTAAATCCAAGTTAAATCATACAAGTCGAGTCGCCACCGCACTTCTATTTATCCAAAGGAATGGTTAGAAAGCGAACAAAAACCTAAAAGTTTTATCGAATCAAAAACTAGTAAAAATGTCAGAGATCTGGGTAAGGGGGTTGGTTATGCAATGGGAAGGTGTTAGGCACCCAAAGCATCCTAGGTACTCCTAGGGAGCCCTTTTCACATTTGTTGCAAAGGTTGTTGTTTTTTTTTTTGAAAATTTATTTGTGCAAACATGATTGAAGGGATGAGAAAAGCGTGTATGTTTATCTAATGTACTACTTACTAAAAGAAGGGTCAAAATAAAATGACTCGCATGGACGTCGCATCCACTGCATACGTATCTCATCTGAATCTGAGAATCAGAGTCTTCGTAGCTCGGCTACCTATGGGTTAAAGAGGAGTGTGCTCGCTAAGACATTGCGTCTTATGCCTACGTATCTCATCTGGGATGAAAATCAGAGCAGAACGTAGTTCGACCACCTATGGGATAAGGGTTGTGTTTTGGGGTGAACGACGTTACTACGCAATCTACCGGATGCTCGACCTTTGGAGACTTACTCGCCTGTAGTAGAAGGAGATAACATGTTCTTAGGAGAAGAAAAACCAATGAGTTTGGGGGGTTTAGGGATGCTCATGCAAAAAGGCAGTCCTAGATGAAGGAACCGCGCTACCTTAAATGACATGCCACGAGAGGCTATACGAAACCTAAGAAATCGGTAACATGCGGGAAAAGTAAAGGGATCGAGAGATCTACCGTACGGATAAAGATTCGAAGTAACAGCAATTAGATAAATAAGAAACCTAAAGACTCTTCCAAGCTAAACACCATCAAAGAAAGCGAGTCAGTACAGGTAATCGGAATAAACCTCCAGGTGGTATCCCACAAATAAAGTGGCATATCTGGCAAGCCATCTCTGCAAGAGTCATATGAGCCCTCACAAAACAAAACGGAACAAACAGGTTAGAGAAACAAGATAGGGTAATCAAGAGTTGCCCCCAAATCAAAATGTAACCACATGAATCATGCCATTAAAATTCACAAAAAGCAACCAAGGGTAGGAGGCCTAAACCTCTTGTCAAACACATGCATCCAAAGGGTATCAAATTCACCCATAATACCTCATACATTCAGAGCATTCAAATTAAAAGCATAAAGTAATGGGAATAAGGCAAACCTGACTGGAGAGATCGAATGAAATTGAATTGCCCGGTTGGGTTTGCAAAGCAATCTGAGGGTTTATATGAGGGGGAATTGGTTCTTTGCCGATGAGTTCCCTTCAGTCTCTGGAGGTTGCTCTGAACTTTGTTAACTCTTCTCTCACTATCTTTTTCCCTGCCAGGGTAATAGGAATAAAATGAAATTTTGTTTCACTGAATGAGAGAGGCCCAAGTCCAAAAGTTTTATGTTATATTTTATTTATTTATTTATTATTATTATTATTATTTTTTTCATTTTTCGTTTTTTTTTTCGTTTTTTTTTTTTTTTAAACACGTGGGCTTCGCCTAGCGAGCATGACAGTTCAAGAAATTCCTCTGAGCGTAGGTGATTCTGGTGGCTTTTCTTGGGACTCGCTAGGCGACCCATTCTGCTCGCCTAGCGAGCATGACACCTCATGAACAAACTTTTGCTCCTCCAAGATTAACATTTTGACTGACGAATAGACCCCATTTGAACCTGTTGGAAGTATCTCAAGCCATTCCCTTGTGTTGACTGATCATCTAAATAGAACCCACAAAGTGTCTTGGATGATACTCAAGCTTCAAACCAAAGATGTTAGTGACACATTTTTGTGCTTTTGGTTAGTAAACAAAAGTAAGAGAAACAATGATGTATAATTCAAGCATGCTTGGTGATCTCAAACCAATCACAAGGAGTCCCACCCAAAGGCAAAGGGAACCAAGACGCTAAAGATCCTTGAGGCAATGCAAATGCAATGTTATGATGCCATGAGGGATCTTAGAGTCAAAATTGGGGTCTTACAGACTCGCCAAGGAGAAAGCAGATATGGAGGCAGCTTACGAAGAGGAGGTGAAGAGGCTTCGTGCATCCTACCTTCCTGTGTCCCGAGCTTTGGATGATTGTTTCTAGGGATCCATAGGATGATTATTTTCCTTTTCTCTTGTATATGATTGACAATGCTATACTTCTTTCCCCTGATATTATCTGACGAGATATTTCCATATGTGATAAATGTTTAATATTTCCCAAATTTGCAAATAAAACCCTAGAGTTCCTTTGAAATAAAAAACAAATCATATGCACGAGCATTGCATGCATCATGTGCATAAGCAGGTTTTGTTCCCGGCTTCTTGTCCTGTGGTCTAACTCTGTGTTCTTCATTTATTTCAAAGACAAGATGACTCACCGGTACTACACCAGAGCCAACACTTCGAGACTGATGGATCATCTAGAACAAGAGAACCGCGAGCTGAAGGAGGAAGTGGCCAGACTGAATGCCTTGATGGAATCATTCTTGGCTGCCCAGAGCCAGTCTTCCCCGACGCCTTCAACTCCTCCCCAGAGGACAGTGATCTCTGAGATTGTTTCCTCTATTGTGCCTGCAGCCAATGCACATTTTGCTCCAACGGCCATGCCAGCCGGATTCCCGTGGGGGATGCCTCCCAATTTCATGCCTGAGGGTCCTGCTCCCACCTTTGCTTCTATGCCGGCATCTAGCCCAGTCCTTGCTGTTCCTCCTCCTGTCGTACATACTTTGCCCAGAGTAGGTGACACCATCTATCATTCTGAGCTGTCTGAGGGCCCAGATGTCTATGAGAAGATGGACGCTATGAATGATCAATTTCTTGAGCTTCGTAAGGAATTGAAAAGTCTCAGAGGAAAGGATCTTTTCGGCAAGTCTGCTGCCGAACTCTGCTTGGTTCCCAATGTGAAGATTCCCGTGAAATTCAAGGTCCCTGACTTTGAAAAATACAAGGGGAATACTTGTCCTCTCAGCCACCTGGTCATGTATGCCAGGAAGATGTCGACTCAGACCGACAACGATCAATTGCTCATCCACTACTTTCAGGACAGTCTGTCCGGCGCCGCTCTATGTTAGTACATGGGTTTAGACAGTGTGAACATCTGATCCTTCAACGACCTTGGCGAGGCCTTCGTCAAGCAATACAAATACAATGTGGATATGGCTCCCGATAGGGATCAATTGAGGGCCATGTCCCAGAAGGACAAGGAAACATTTAAAGAGTACGCCCAGAGGTGGCGAGAGTTGGCAGCACAGATCGTGCCCCCGCTAGAAGAGAAAGAGATGACTAAGATCTTTTTGAAGACCTTAAGTTCTTTTTATTATGAGCGAATGATTGCTAGCGTTCCCTCTGACTTCACCGAGATGGTGAATATGGGGATGCGTCTAGAAGAAGGGGTTAGAGAAGGGCGTCTGACCAGAGAAGAAGGCTCTTCTGCCAAACGTTATGGGGCGTTTGCAAAGAAGAAAGATGGAGAGGCACATGTTGTGACCTCCCATGTGAAACCAAGAAGACCCTCTGTGAGGAGGAAGATTGTGCGTCCCGCCAGTAACCAGCACCAGGTGGCTCATATAGCACCTGTTTTCAGAGACAATCAACAGTATCAGCAACATAGCAACAATCAGCAACCACCTCAGCAATATCAGTAACAACAACACCGTCCGCAGCAGCAGGCCTACCAGCCTCGAAACAGTAATCAAACCAGTACGAGTTACGAGAGGAAAAGGGTCACATTTGATCCTATTCCAATGACGTACACATAGTTATATCCCTCTTTGATAGAGAGGAAGCTGATTACTCCGAGAGATCCACCGGCTATAACTGCTAACCCTCAATGGTGGTATAAGCCTGAATTGCATTGTGTTTACCATTCTGGTGCTCCCGGTCACAACGTGGAGAATTGCTACCCTTTGAAGACCAAGGTTCAAGACCTTGTGAGGTGTGGCATTCTGTGTTTCGAGGACGTAGGTCCTAATGTGAAGAAGAACCCATTGCCCGAGCACGGGAAATCTGTCAACATGGTCCAGGGTTGTCCTGGCAAATACAAAGTCAAATATGTCAGTCATATTCGACAGTCTCTGGTCGAGATGCATCGTTTGCTATGTGAATACAATCACTATGAGCACGACCATGATAGATGTCGAGTCTGCTCTGTTAATCGATTGGGCTGTCGCAAGGTGCGTAAGGACATTCAAGAAATGTTGGATGAAGGAGTTATTGAGATCCTTCAAAATAGGAATGTTGACGAAGATGAGCCTGAGGTCAATGTAATTTCCCCAATGTTCCGGATACCTGAACCTGTTATCATCAAGTACGATGGTAACAAGCAGAAGGTTTCTCCTTCTCTGATCATCAAGCCTGCCGGTCCTGTACCGTACTCGTCTGAAAAGGCAGTTCCCTATCGCTACAATGCTGTAGCGGTGGAAGGTGGGAAAGAAGTGTCTTTTCCTTCTTCATTTATGGTGAATATTGCTGATGTTAGTGGTCTGACACGTAGTGGTCGTGTATTTTCAGCACCACCAAAGCCCCAAACTAATGATGATTTTGTTAAACGCCAGATTGGGAACGCAGTGAGCTCTCCGAATCCGGCACTTGCTGTTAAGCCCTCCTCTGTACTGAAAACTCCTACTTCTGTTGGCCCTAGTGGCAATGAGAAAGAAGACTGTGATGAGATGCTAAGGCTCATCAAAAGGAGTGAGTATAATGTTGTAGACCAGCTTCTACAAACGCCATCCAAAATATTTGTGTTATCATTACTTCTGAATTCAGAACCATACCGAGAGACTCTGCAGAAGGTTTTGGATGTGGCATATGTAGATCACGATGTCACAATAGAAAAATTCGATAGCATTGTTGCAAACATTACTGCTTGTTACAATTTGAGTTTCTGTGACTCTGATCTCCCTGAGGAGGGAAGAGACCACAACTTGGCTTTACATATTTCTATGAATTGCAAAGACGACGCCGTGTCCAATGTGCTGGTGGACACTGGGTCATCACTGAATGTATTGCCAAAAACCACTCTTTCGAAGCTGTCATATCAAGGGCCTCCCATGAGGCAGAGTGGAATTGTTATGAAAGCTTTCGATGGGTCTCGCAAAACTGTGATTAGGGAAGTTGATCTCCCAATCAAGATCGGACAAAGTGACTTTCAGATTACCTTCCAGGTTATGGACATTCACCCATCGTATAGTTGTCTCTTAGGCAGACCATGGATTCACGAGGCAGGCGCCGTGACATCCACGCTACACCAGAAGCTGAAATTTGTGAAGAATAAGAAACTGGTGGTGGTAGGGGGAGAAAAGGCTCTCCTGGTTAGCCACTTGTCTTCCTTCTCATACATAGATGCTGAGGATGAGATTGGAACTCCTTTCCAAGATTTGTCTATTGTTGAGCCTATTGACAAGAGAACTCCTTCATTTTCTTCCTATAAAGATGCAAAGTTGGCCATTGAGTGTGGTGCAACTGCTGGTTTAGGAAAAATGATTGAGCTAGAAGACAATAAGTCTCGGGCTGGCATAGGCTTTTCATCTGGGGTTTTCAACATGTAAGGGCTGTTCAAAAGTGGAGGTTTCATCCACACTGGTCAGGATAAACAAGCTGCTGCTGTCTTGGAAGAGGATGCAGAGTATTCAGGAAATTTCATCATCCCTGGAGGGGTCTGCAACAATTGGGTCGCTGTGGATATTCCTACAGTTATGCATAAGTCAACATAATGATCACTTTGTTTAAAAACCCTTCTCCCATGCCAAAAGGAGGAGTGATGACATTGTTGGCACATAAATACAATGATGTTTTCATTCAATAAATTCATGGTAAATGTTTGTTTTTCCAATTATTTTCCCTTTTCGCTTTTTTGCATGAAATTGGTGATCACATAAAACCTTAAAAATAGAATAAAATTAATCTTTTCATCTGCATAATGATTTTCCTTGTTTGAATTCTAAAGCTTTTCATATCCAAAATCATTATGCAGGTTGATTTCTAAACCCATTGAACATAATGACCCAACAGCATCTCCCAATTTTGAATTCCCTGTATTTGAGGCGGAAGAAGATGATGTTGAAGAGATTCCTGATGAGATTACCCGTTTACTTGAGCATGAAGAGAAGATCATTCAGCCGCATCTCGAGAATCTGGGAACAATCAACTTGGGGTATGAAGATTGTATACGAGAGGTAAAGATTGGGGCACTCCTGGAAGAATCTGTTAAAAAGAGGTTGATTGAATTTCTACAAGAATATGTTGATGTCTTTGCATGGTCATATAAAGAATATGTTGATTTCTTACCTTTGAAGCCTGAGTGCGTTCCTGTGAAGCAGAAGCTCAGAAGAACTCATCCTGATATGGCAGTGAAGATCAAAGAGGAAGTTCAGAAGCAAATTGATGCGGGTTTTCTGGTGACTTCTACGTACCCTCAATGGGTGGCCAATATTGTGCCCGTGCCTAAGAAAGATAGAAAAGTCCGGATGTGTGCGGACTATAGAGACTTGAATAAAGCTAGTCCGAAAGATGATTTCCCTCTACCACATATTAATATGTTGGTAGATAATACAACTAAATTCAAAGTCTTCTCATTTATGGACGGATTTTCCGGATATAATCAGATCAAAATGGCACCCGAGGATATGGAGAAGACAACATTCATCACACCTTGGGGAACATTCTGTTATCGAGTGATGCCCTTCGGTTTGAAGAACGCCGGAGCCACGTATCAACGAGCTATGACTACATTGTTCCATGATATGATGCACAAGGAGATTGAGGTGTATGTCGATGATATGATTGCTAAGTCAAGAACGGAAGTTGAACATGTAGAGCACCTGTTGAAGCTTTTTCAGCGCTTGAGGAAGTATAAGCTTCGCCTGAATCCCAACAAGTGTACATTTGGAGTCCGTTCTGGCAAGTTATTGGGCTTTATCGTCAGTGAAAGAGGTATTGAGGTTGATCCTACAAAGGTCAAAGCAATACAAGAGATGCCTGCGCCCAAAACTGAGAAGCAAGTCCGAGGTTTTCTTGGCCGCTTGAATTATATTTCCAGATTCATATCACACATGACTGCCACGTGTGCGCCAATATTTAAGCTCCTTCGGAAAGATCAGTCTCATGATTGGACCGAAGATTGCCAGAAAGCTTTTGACAGTATTAAAGAGTATCTGTCCGAGCCTCCGATTCTGTCTCCGCTTGTGGAAGGGAGACCTTTGATCATGTATCTGACTGTTCTTGAAGATTCAATGGGTTGTATCCTTGGTCAGCAAGATGAATCAGGAAAGAAAGAGTATGCTATCTACTACTTAAGCAAGAAGTTCACTGACTGTGAGTCTCGATACTCAATGCTTGAGAAAACATGTTGTGCTTTGGCTTGGGCTGCTAAGCGCTTACGCCAGTATATGTTGAATCATACGACTTGGTTGATGTCCAGAATGGATCCAATCAAGTACATCTTCGAGAAGCCTGCTTTAACCGGGAGGATTGCCCGTTGGAAAATGTTGTTATCTGAGTATGATATTGAGTATCGAGCTCAGAAGGCTATTAAAGGTAGTATTTTGGCTGACCACCTGGCACATCAGCCTATTGAGGATTATCAGTCAGTTCAGTATGACTTCCCAGATGAGGAGATTCTGTATTTGAAAATGAAAGATTGCGATGAGCCTACACTCGATGAAGGGCCAGAGCCTGGTTCCAGATGGAGTATGGTGTTTGATGGCGCTGTAAATCAGTATGGAAATGGTATTGGGGCAGTGATTATTACTCCTGAGGGCACACATATTCCTTTTATAGCAAGGCTAACTTTCTAATGCACGAATAATATGGCTGAGTATGAGGCCTGTATTATGGGATTGGAGGAATGCATTGATCTTAGGATCAAGCATCTTGATGTTTATGGTGATTCGGCCCTCGTTGTTAATCAGATTAAGGGTGAATGGGAAACGAATCAGCCTGGTCTCATTCCATATAGGGATTATGCGAGGAGGATTTCAACATTCTTTACTGAGGTTGACTTCCATCATATTCCTCGAGATGAGAATCGGATGGCGGATGCTCTTGCTACACTTGCTTCGATGATTGTGGTTAAACTTTGGAATGAAGTCCCCAATATCACCGTAATGCGCTTGGACAGACCAGCTCATGTGTTCGTAGTAGAAGAAGTGAAAGATGATAAGCCATGGTATTATGATATCAAGCGCTTCCTTCATAACTAGGTTTATCCGCCTGGGGCATCTGTGAAAGATAGGAAGACTTTGAGGAGATTATCAGGAAGTTTCTACCTCAATGGTAATGTGCTTTATAAGAGGAATTTTGACATGGTTCTGCTCAAATGCGTGGATAGACACGAAGCAGACTTGTTGATGACTGAAGTCCATGAGGGTTCATTTGGTACTCATTCCAATGGACATGCCATGGCTAGAAAGATGTTAAGAGCAGGCTACTATTGGCTGACAATGGAGTCTGACTACTGCAAATATGTGAAGAAATGCCACAAGTGTCAGATTTATGCGGATAAGATTCATATTCCCCTGACACTTTTGAATGTGATTTCGTCACCATGGCCTTTCTCCATGTGGGGAATTGACATGATTGGCATGATAGAGCCGAAAGCGTCCAACGGACATAGATTCATTCTCGTAGCAATTGATTACTTCACCAAGTGGGTTGAAGCGGCATCATATGCAAGTGTGACCAGGCAGGTGGTCGTGAAATTTATCAAGAATCAACTCATATGTCGTTATGGTGTGCTAGATAAGATCATTACTGATAAAGGATCTAACTTGAACAACAAGATGATGAAAGAGCTATGTAGTGAGTTCAAGATCGCGCATCATAATTCCTCTCCTTACAGACCTAAGATGAATGGGGCTGTTGAAGCTGCTAATAAGAACATCAAGAAAGTTATCCAGAAGATGGTTGTCACGTATAAGGATTGGCATGAGATGTTGCCATTTGCTTTACATGGATATCGGACGTCTGTCCGCACTTCAACAGGGGCAACCCCTTTCTCTCTTGTTTATGGCATGGAGGTTGTACTCCTAGTAGAGGTGGAGATCCCATCAATGAGAGTCTTGATGGAAGCCAAGTTGACTGATGCTGAATGGGTTCAAAGTCGTTATGACCAACTGAATTTGATAGAAGAGAAGAGATTGACTGCCATGTGCCATGGTCAGTTATATCAACAAAGAATGAAGAAAGCTTTTGATAAGAAGGTCAAGCCTCGTGTGTTTCGAGAAGGTGGCCTTGTGCTCAAGAAAATTTTGTCTTTCGCGCCCGATTCCAGGGGCAAGTGGACTTCAAACTATGAAGGTCCATATGTTATTAAGAGAGCCTTTTCAGGCGGTGCTTTGATGCTTACAACTATGGATGGGGAGGATTTTACTCGTCCTGTGAATTCAGATGCAGTCAAGAAATACTTTGCCTAAAGTAAAAACAGAATAGCTCGCTAAGTTGAAAACCCGAAAGGGCGGCTTAGGCAAAAATGAGCGTCTCGGTGGATTGAAAAACTGAAAGGGTGGTCCAGGCAAAAGTTAGAGACACAAAAAAATGATGAATATTTGTATCCCGCTAGATTGAGTACCTTACCCTGGGGAAATCTAGGCAAAAATTAGGGATTTGGCAAGTAATTGCATCCTGACAAGACTTTGTTCTACAACTGTCATCCGTCGAGGATTCTTGCTTATTCGTCATCAACCGAAGCTTCAAATACATCGGATTCAGAATTGGTGAAGAAATGGTCATTATGTTCGATGTAGCCCTTTTCCAATATATATCACCAATTTCAAACTTGTAAAGATCTATGGAGTCTTGCCATTTGCAGACTACCATTCCATCAAATAAACTTGAGCCTTTTATCCAATTATTTGCACTCTTATTTGTTTCTATTCCACAAATGTTTGGCATGTTTAAATTGAGAAAATATCACTATTTCGAAAAATGATTTTTTCATAACTTGTTTTTAAACAAAGTGAACATTCACAATGATGAAAAGGATACTTAAGAGATCCTTAGTGCTCTCCCAAGGATGGTATGATCTCCAACAGGGTAAGACATTAGTTCACATTCCTGGCATGACTGTATCTTCTTCCTCCGGGGCCTTTTGTGGCTTTCCTGCGTGTTGATATGTTCACCACTCTTTCTTTCAGCGGAGTAGCGATCTTTCTTCCTCAGCAGATGTGACCACTTTGGTGAGTACGGTACTTGGTGGTTGATCCCCAGAATCCCTTACCTCCTCGGATAGATTCCCCAGTAGAGTTGCTTATGTGGGAGATTTTATCTGTGCAATAAACTCCTGTCCCCAGCCGGATTGATCGATGATTCATCCCCGACAGAGATTTTGTTGCTTCCTGGTGTCTCTGATTCCCCGGCAGATTGGATACTCTCCGTTGAGCCTGGCTTTCTCTCTTGAAATGTAGTACCAGATGTTTGTACTCCTTGGAGCCATTTGTGTTAGAAATGTCTGTTTGTCAGCATTCATCATACATAAACCACGCATGTGCGCATATAATTTTCAAACATTCGGATATTCATATTGCATTTTTTGTCATATATCTTTGTTTGTTATTCTCTGCTAGGTGGTAATACATCCCCTAAGCAGATGTCGGCGTATGATCCCTCAATGTAGAGTCAGCCCCTTAAGCAGAAAGTGCTTATCTTTACTTCCGCATTCCCCACTGAGTTATATCCTCGTGGAAGACGATTGTTTTCGCTTCCTCCCAACACATATATTGGGATGGGTTTCCCTATTGAGTTATATCCTCACTGGGGCGAGTCTTGATTCAGTTTTCCTCTTTAATTTGATCCTAAATTGGCCTCTTGTGACTATTCCCTATGTTTCCCCGTGGTATAAGTGAATAATTGCTCAGTAATCAGTAATCATTCATCTTATCCCCGGCGGAGTCCGTGGTTTTCTACCCATATACCGGTAGTTGTAAACCTTTTTTCCCCCCTTTACAGAGTTAACCTCCTTGTTCATCCTAATCGATGACGGTTACTCTTCCGTAGTTTTCTACCCGGTATCCGGTAGATGTAATCCCCTCCTGGACGGTTATCATTATCCAATATTCGGTGTTGATATTCCCTTTTGCTCTTGGATAATTGCTCTGATTAGACAATTTATCCCCAGCAAATCATCTTTCATACCGGTTGCCGGTAATGTCTGTTGCTCCCCTTGAATGGTCATCATTATATACCTAGTTTCGGTATCCCGATGCCTTTCTCTCTCGGTCGATCTATCCTTTATTAACCCAGTAACCGGTTGCGGATAATCTTCCATGCAAGTATATTATCTACGTTCTGACGGTAATAGATAATATATCTCATGCACTCTTTGGTCGAAGCCTTCTGTTCTTCCCCAGTTGAGTAAGATTCGTACCCCTGTTTTGGGAATCGAATGTCCATCCCATAATCGAGTTTGCGTTTCGCCCTCTTTTCGGATGATGAGTGTTTTGGGAATACTCCCCAGTTCACGCTTTGGTTGGTCACCTATTATATGCCCAGTAACCGACATCTCTGGTGTTCCTTCCTTCTGCTCCCTATTATTACTTTTTGTCCCCTGTGGAGTCAGATTTTCCTGAGTTGAGCTATACCTTTTTAGGTCTTCCTCAGATGACTTGGTTGATTGATATCTCTCACCCTTATACCGGTCTTAGATATTCATTCTTCCCGAGCATGTTGTTCTCTCACCCTTATACTGGTGTCCAGATCACACGTCTCTTTGAGCTTATTACCCAGTAACCGGTAATACCTCATCCCCTTGCTTCCCCAGGAGATTTCTGTTGGGATCTTCCTCAGCTGAGTCCTTAAGTGGACATCCTCACCTGAGTCCGGATTTTTAACCGAAGTATCCGTTGTGGATAATTTTGGCTGTATTGGCATATTCCCCAATACGGACGTCTTTGAGTCAGCTCGAGTCTTTCCATTGGATTTATTTCCTTTGGAATTCGGTTCCCCAAGCTTTGAGTCGTGACCTGGTCACGCGTTTTCATCCCTTTACTCCCCCCAGGGTCTCTGTATCCTTAGTGAGTGTATTACTCCTTTGGATTTTTAGTTTCTCCAGATTTCTTTTTTCTTTTATGGACGCATATCCCCGCAGAGTATTACCATTTGCATGCATTCATCTGCATCATGAGATCTCTTAGGACCAAAATTCGTCTCTTTGTTATTATTTAAGCCCATTCTACCCCGTCGAGACGAAGATTTTAACCTTCGCTTCTCCGGCTAGAATAACCTTAAATAGGGGCATCTGTAAGACCCCAATTTTGTCCTTAAGATCCCTCATGGCATCATAACATTGCACTTGCATTGCCTCAAGGATCATTAGCATCTTGATTCCCTTTGCCTTTGGGTGAGACTCCTTGTGAGTGGTTTGAGATCACCAAAGCATGCTTAAATTTTATATCATTGCTTTTCCTATTTTGTTTACTAACCAAAAGCACAAAAATATGTCACTAACATCTTTTGTTTGTAGCTTGAGCAATCACAAGGTCCAAAGTTTCAAGGAGGTCATGTGTGCAATGACATGGCCAAGTGGAGTTGATAGCAAGCATGGTAATGGTTCCCAAAGCTTTCATCCATAAAATATGCCTCCCTAGTATCTCAATTCATCATTTTGATCAAAGCAAGTCAAAGGGTTTGAGGTTTGTGCCCCAAGGAAACCCTAATTCATCTGTGCACCACAATGCCTTGCTCTTGAAGCAACCTCAGCCCATGATCAAATACAATCAAGGGAAGTTATTTAATTCATCATTTCATGCATATTTGAACTTATTTGAGTGTAATCAATCATCAATTCATTAAGATATGAGGCATGGACTTGAGAAGTTGATCAGTCAATTCATTTGACTATTTTGAAATGCACTGGGACCTAACGTTTTATGTGTTGGTCAAATGGAGATGGTTCCAAAAGAAACAATGTTCTTGAGGACAATATGAACAACTTTCATGTTCATCAAAAATTGATTTGGAGCTTGGAACACCATCTGTCATTCCAATACATTATAGGTCATTTTGACTGAAACCCTAATTATGGGCCAACTTCCCAAGGACATAACTCATTCATTTTTTATGATTTTGAGGTGGGATCAAATGCATTGGAAATATTAAGATGTCTACTTCAAATGTTATGTTGAACAAAATTTCAAAATCGCAAAGGAAATACATGTGATAATGCAAGACATTATAGGTCTTTTTTGACCAAATGCATTAAAAGGCAAAAAAGTCCAACTTCAAGTGCCCATAACTTCTTCATCAAAAATCCAAATGATGCAAAATATAAGTCCATTTTGACTATCTTGAAAATATCTACAACTTTTATGTTGAAGCTTTTTTTCATTTGAGGCTTGTATCATCAGAACAGAAGGGCTTGAACATTGGCCAAATTTGGAAATTTTGCATTGACATGTTTTGCACATCACACTTTAAACTCAAATTTCATAAATTTCCACACTCCAAATGGATTTTTGCCCAACATAAAAATTGTTCCTCACATCAAAACCTTTCCAACCATTACTCACATGACCATATTTGGATTTGGCAAACATCATTTTCGAAGAGGAGAACTTTTAGTGCATTTTTGAGAAACTTGATTCAATTGCCATGCATGAGCTGATTACATCCATGTTGCACGTCCATTTCATTCATTTGTGATCTCATCTTGCCAAATCAAGTGGAATTGGACCCTCCATGCGCCTGTACAAGCCCATGCATGGAGGCCCTCTCCATTCATGCAAATTTGAAATCACACTTTCAACATGGCTTTGGCTATAAATACATGGCATATAAGCTTTCAATTTTGCAAAAACATGAAGTTCATGATGAACACCATCATACTTCCAGCTCTGATTTCTCCATTTATAGGGATCTAGAGTGGAAGTGCATGGTATAGGAGTGATGTACATCACTTCCTCTTTCGATTGGTATATAGATCGCTCCATTTGGTTGAGATTGCCATGTCTGCAATTCTCACCAGAACTGGAGGTCTCACCAGAGAAGACGGTGGCTCCGGTGGCCATCCCAACTCCAGATCCAATCACAGCCGTGCGTTTCTATTCCCAGATTCGATCTGATCCGTTCAATGTTATGACCAATTAATGGCTCCATGTGGTTGCATTGACTGTGGACTACACTAGGCGCGCGCTTCTGGGCGCTTGGATCTGCCAGCTCAATTAATGAGCTCAGGTCCGAGGGCTCTCGTTTTTTGCCATTTTTAATTTCTGGTTTTATTTACTTTAATTCCAATTATTTTCAAAAATCAATATCTCTTTCATTTTTAATCCAAAAATTATGGGACCAATTGCATTAGTCTCCAAATAAATTCTAGTTTCTATTTCTGATTTTTTATATTTTTTATTTTGTCATTTGATAATTTTTGTGAATTTTCTCTTTTCTGGTTATTTTTAATTCATTTTAATTAGTTTTTGATATTCAAAAAATACAAAAATATTTTCCTAACCTATTTGAATGATGATGGATCTATGAAAAATATTCTCATCTATTTTCAAATTGATTTGAGATTTATTTGAGATTTTAGTTCAATTAGGATATTTTTTATTCATTTTTAATTGATTAAAAAAAGTTTCTGACTTTTAAAAATGCTGAATTTTTTTGTTAAACTTAGTTTGACCTTGTTGAACTTGGGATAAATTACTTGGACCTTTCAAGGTTGATTTGAAGTAATTTTGAAGTTTGACATTTCCATTATTTTTAATTCAAGTTTATTTTAATATTGAAAATGCCAAAAATATTATGCTTATTGTTTGATCTCCAATCTTCATCTCATTTCTGATATATCATTGTTTGACTTTGACTTTCAATGTCATTTGGTCAATACATATGGATTGGTACATATGATTTCATCTTATGCATTTTGATCTTTCCATTTCCTTATCCTTTCTTCATCTTCTTCTTCTTTCCTTTTGATCAATGAGTTGAAGGTTGATAAGTTGGCATTAATTAGGGAGACTTAATCTTCCTTGATTCAAATCTAATTCATCTTGATCAATTGATCAAGTGAATGGTTTTGCATTAAGGATAAGTTGTTTTCTAAATCATGCAAAAGGCTTAAACCAATACAAGATCAATTCTCATTTTCTTTTTGGCATGGCAAGTTGTTGGAACTTGGTTCACTAATCAAGACTTCTAACTTGTGTTGTTGCCTACATTATTATTGAACGGCCTCATATAGTTGTGACTTCTACATAAGTCCAATTACGATTGCTTAACATAGCGCTAAATTTGCCTTATGGAACCTTAACCATTAACTCCTAACACTAACTACTAACAATTAACATTTACTTTTTGCTCTTTACTTTTATGCAATTTACTACTCTTGTACATATTATCCATTTGCTTTTCTCTTTGCTCACTTGAGCACATGTTTATGTTAATGCCATTTGCCTTTTGCTCACTTGAGCACATAATTGTGTATATATTATTATGCTTGTGTTGTGTTTTGATTGTTGTGAACCAAATGCAAAGAAATGGACTCAGTTCTAGGAATTTCCCTATGCAAAGAAATGGAGAAATGGACTTAGATTCTAGGACCTTCCTTATGCAAAGTTGGAGTAAAGGGATCTTCATGATGAAGATGGATTAGAAGGACCAAATCTCTAAACTCACTCTTGTCCATTCTTGTTTTACTTCATGGAACTTTTGATGTGTGTGCTTTTGTGCTAGGAGTTTCCATTTGAGCTTAATTGGAGGACCATTGCCATGTTCATCCAAGTGGAAGATACAAGATACATTGAGGATCTCTTATGAGACTTGTTTGATTGCTTATGCTTTGTGGTTGCTTATTCCAAAGGATGGGAGCTACTTGGATCATCAATATGATCTCAAGAGAGGGACTCCATTGTGGTTTTGATTCTTCATCTCTCCTCTTTTTTTTGTGTTACTTAGGACTTAGCCCTTCTTCTTCTTCGCTCCACTCTAACCCAAGCCAAAACCTTTTGTGCAAACGTTTAACTATTGTTTTCAAACATTAGAAACCTAAGCCTTATGCTTTTGATTTTCAAACTTTCTTTTTACAATACTTATTTTGAATTGAATCCTTAAGTCAACTTTGACAATTTTTGTACATACTTCCAATTGGTAAATATAACCCATTTAAATGTCTTTTGTGGTTCAAATGGCCACCTTCTTAATCAAACTTTTCATAACCTTTAGCTATTAGGTTTGAGTTATCCTTGAGATAGATATAATGCTTACCTATATCCTTAGTGATGGACAATGAGTCTTCCATGCTTATTATAGGGTTAACCCCTCACTAGCATGTTGAAGTTATCCTCACATGGTGGATTTGTGGTTTTGGTTTGAGTTTTCTCCCTTGGATAACAAAAGACCTTAAGGCTTTTGGACCAATCAATTCACCAACTTGTTTTGAGATTTTTACCCCGAACTACGAGGTTTTGATCCTAATCTTTTTTAAGATGGTACGTAGGCAATGGGTTCATCCATCCAAACACAAAATGTAAATAAACTTGTATATTCTTTCCTCATCTCTCCAATCATGTTTGCACAAACAAAATTTTCACAAGACAACAACCTTTACAACAAGTATGAAAAGGGATCCCTAAGAATACCTAGGATGTTTTGGGTGCCTAACACCTTCCCATTGCATAACCAACCCCCTTACCCAGATCTCTGTTTCTTTTACTAGTTTTGTTAAAACTATTAGGTTTTTATTTGCTTTCTAACCATTCCTTTGGATAAATAGAAGTGCGGTGGCGACTCGACTTGTATGATTTACCTTGGATTTAGTCAATATCTCTAATGGTAGCGAATACCCCGCTACAGAAAAGTGGCGACTCTGCTGGGGATGCGTTTGCCTAGTGGGTTTTGCCTACTTTTCATGCTTGTTGTATTGTATTGTTTTGTGACATATTTTTTGTGCAATTTGGGATTACTGTATTGTATGTAATTATTGATTTGATTGATATTAATTCTTTGTATGCTTGGTGATCTTTGTGAGATGAGTTCTATACCCGGACTCGAGTGCACTTAGGATAGGAGAATGTCATAGTCTTGTTGACTTGTGTGGAGTTATTCCTTAGCAAGTTGACTTTCAAGTTCATTCACTTGGTGGAGGTCATGTTGGGATCAATAATGTCACACAAGTAAGTTGTGGTTAGACATTACTCTTTCCAATATAGACCTTAGAAGCCAAGGACCTTAGTTTACCAAGCCCATCTTGGCCTATTCATAGGATGTAGTGCGAAAGTCGTTCAAGTGTAAGATTTGATACGATTGTTACGCGATACTACACTCATAAGAGTCTCTCTTGAGAATATTTTTGGAATACGAGTAGTCGTTTCTTCGATAATATCCGAAAGATGGGATGATGACTATGGGAACCTCTTGTAGAACATGTTTGGCAGGTTTAAACCCTAGTACATTCCCTTTGGGTGTTTCTTAACCAAGACTCCATGCTCGTGACTTGCAACAAACCCTTGATTCATGGTTGATCCGTTCATATATCCTTAATAACTATGGAACTTGGGTGTCGATAAGGTGTAAACCATAATCCACCAAAATGGATGATTGATATTAAGGATAACATGATCCATCCCATGACCTTTATTTGGTGTGCTTTGCTTGATCCTTGAGTGTGATTGTTGCATTCATGCACCCATTTGCATCCATATCATCAATAATAAGAAAATTTTCAAGGAACTTAAGGGGGTTTATTTGCAAAATTTTCAGACATGGAAAGAAAAAGAAGAAATACAAAGAAGTACAGTTTCAGACAACCGGATTTGAAAGAGTTAAGGAATCTGACATCCTATGTACTAGATCCCTTGGGTTTCAAAGCTCATTTTGGAAAGCTTATTCCTCTATTGACTACTCAGGTGGACGAAGGGTTGATGAGTGTATTGGTGCAGTTTTATGATCCTTTGTATCATTGCTTCACGTTTCCGGACTTTCAGCTTTTGCCTACACTTGAGGAGTATGCTTATCTTGTGGGTATGCCTATTCTGGATCAGGTGCCGTTTAGTGGCTTGGAGAGTATTCCTACTTCTCAAGAGATAGCTGACATGTTGCACATAGATGAATTCAAGGTCTCCCTTCTGAGTTCCTCATTGCTCAAGCTACTATGTATGGGTAGGCCATGAGTGAGGACGCCTTTGAGGCCATATTTGTACTTCCCATCTATGGGTTAGTGTTATTCCCCAACATCGACAAGTTTGTGGATGTGAACGCTATTGGGATCTTCTCTGCTCTTAATCCCGTTCCTACTCTGTTAGGTGAAGCTTATTTCTCTTTGCATATGAGGAATGCAAAGGGTGGTGGCGCCTTTGTATAAGTGGTTTATTTCTCACTTACCTCAGACGGTCGCTTTCAAGGAGAACAAGGGATGTCTACGGTGGTCCACGAGACTTATGTCTATCACTAATTATGATATCTCTTGGTACAATCGTGTGTATGATGGTGTGCATATTATCGACACTTGTGGTGAATTCTCCAACGTACCTCTTCTTGGTACATGTGGTGGGATTAACTACAACCCTATTTTGGCACGTCGTCAGCTTGGGTTCCCCCTAAAGGATAAACCTAATAACATTCTGTTAGAGGGTATACTCTTTCAGGAGGGTAAAGATCCCTAAAACTTGAAGGGTAGGATGGTCCGCGCTTGGCGCAAGATTCATAGGAAAGGAAGGAAGGAGTTAGGCCCTAAGAATTGCATTGCTTTGGAGCCTTACACTGCCTGGGTTAGGAAGAGAGCGTCTGAGTATCTCATGCCTTACGAGTATCCGAGACCTACACCTATGATTATGGTTGGGCCTTCAACCCTCCCGAATCAAGGAGTAGAGGAGTTGAGAGACGAAGACCGATCACCTGCCTGGATCCGTGAAAGGGAAGAGTTGCTTCAACAGATCAAGGAGAAGGATGCTTTGATAGAATTCCTTGAGCACCAGGTTATTGATGATCCTGATGATGCGTGGACTTCTCTACTTCCTCAGTCTTCCCGGTTATGGAAGAGGAAGTATGATCGACTCTGTAGCGGGGTATTCGTTACCATTAGAGATATTGACTAAATCCAAGGTAAATTATACAGGTCGAGTCGCCACCGCACTTCTATTTATCCAAAGGAATTGTTAGAAAGCGAACAAAAACCTAAAAGTTTTATCGAATCAAAAACTAGTAAAAATGTCAGAGATCTGGGTAAGGGGGTTGGTTATGCGATGGGAAGGTGTTAGGCACCCAAAGCATCCTAGTTACTCCTAGGGAGCCCTTTTCACATTTGTTGCAAAGGTTGTTGTTTTTTTTTTTTGAAAATTTATTTGTGCAAACATGATTGAAGGGATGAGAAAAGCGTGTACGTTTATCTAATGTACTACTTACTAAAAGAAGGGTCAAAAGAAAATGACTCGCACGGACGTCGCATCCACTGCATACGCATCTCATCTGAATCTGAGATTCAGAGTCTTCGCAGCTCGGCTACCTAGGGGTTAAAGAGGAGTGTGCTCACTAAGACATCGCATCTTATGCCTACGTATCTCATCTGGGATGAAAATCAGAGCAGAACATAGTTCGACCACCTAAGGGGTAAGGGTTGTGTTTTGGGGTGAACGACGTTACTACACAATCTACCGGATGCTCGACCTTTGGAGACTTACTCGCCTGTAGTAGAAGGAGATAACGTGTTCTTAGGAGAAGAAAAATCAATGAGTTTGGGGGGTTTAGGGATGCTCATGCAAAAAGGCAGTCCTAGATGAAGGAACCGCGCTACCTTAAATGACATTCCACGAGAGGCTATACGAAACCTAAGAAATCGGTAACATGCGGGAAAAGTAAAGGGATCGAGAGATCTACCGTACGGATAAAGATTCGAAGTAACAACAATTAGATAAATACGAAACCAAAAGACTCTTCCAAGCTAAACACCATCAAAGAAAGCGAGTCAGTACAGGTAATCGGAATAAACCTCCAGGTGGTATCCCACAAATAAAGTGGAACATCAGGCAAGCCATCTCTGCAAGAGTCATATGAGCCCTCACAAAACAAAACTCAACAAACAGGTTAGAGAAACAAGATAGGGTAATCAAGAGTTACCCCCAAATCAAAATGTAACCACATGAATCATGCCATTAAAATTCACAAAAAGCTCACAAAAAGCAACAAAGGATAGGAGGCCTAAACCTCTTGTCAAAGACATGCATCCAAAGGGTATCAAATTCACCCATAATACCTCATACATTCAGAGCATTCAAATTAAAAGCATAAAGTAATGGGAATAAGGCAAACCTGTCTGGAGAGATCGAATGAAATTGAATTGCCCGGTTGGGTTTGCAAAGCAATCTGAGGGTTTATATGAGGGGGAATTGGTTCTTTGTCGATGAGTTCCCTTCAGTCTCTGGAGGTTGCTCTGAACTCTGTTAACTCTTCTCTCACTATCTTTTTCCCTGCCAGGGTAATAGGAATAGAATGAAATTTTGTTTCACTGAAACTCTAAATTTATAACCTGATTTTTGTGGACCTGTGGGCTCATATGAGAGAGGCCCAAGTCCAAAATTTTTCTGTTATATTTTATTTATTTATTTATTTATATATTTATTTATTTATTTAATTATTATTATTATTTTTTTTCTTTTTTTTTTTCGTTTTTCGTTTTTTTTAAACACGTGGGCTTCGCCTAGCGAGCATGACAGTTCAAGAAATTCCTCTGAGCGTAGGTGATTCTGGTGGCTTTTCTTGGGACTCGCTAGGCGACCCATTCTGCTCGCCTAGCGAGCATGACAACTCATGAACAAACTTTTGCTCCTCCAAGATTAACGTTTTGACTGACGAATAGACCCCACTTGAATCTGTTGGAAGTATCTCAAGCCATTCCCTTGTGTTGACTGATCATCTAAATAGAACCCACAAAGTGTCTTGGATGATACTCAAGCTTCAAACAAAAGATGTTAGTGACACATTTTTGTGCTTTTGGTTAGTAAACAAAAGTAAGAGAAACAATGATGTATAATTCAAGAATGCTTGGTGATCTCAAACCAATCACAAGGAGTCCCACCCAAAGGCAAAGGGAACCAAGATGCTAAAGATCCTTGAGGCAATGCAAATGCAATGTTATGATGCCATGAGGGATCTTAGGATCAAAATTGGGGTCTTACAGATGCCCCTATTTAAGGTCATTCTAGCCGGAGAAGTGAAGGTTAAAATCTTCGTCTCGACGGGGTAGAATGGGCTTAAATAATAACAAAGAGACGAATTTTGGTCCCTAAGAGACCTCATGATGCAAATGTAGGGATGAAAAATGGTAGCACTCTGTGGAGATATGTGTCCACAAAAGCAAAGAAATCAGAAGCCACTGATAATCCATATGAGCAATTCACTCCATGGGACCAAGACCCTGAGGACTCTCCTGGGGATAGAAAAGGGATAAAAATGCGCGAGCAGGTCACGACTCAAAGCGTGGGGAACAGAATTCCAAAGGGAAAAGATCCAATGGAAAGACTCAAGCTGACTCGAAGATGCATGTATTGGGGAATATGCCAATACAGCAAAAAACTATCCACAGCGGATACTTCGGATAAAATCGGGATGAAAACAATCCACTAAGGGACTTCGTTGGGGATGTCCACAAGGATACTCCTGGGGAAGTAGCGGGACGAGGTATTATCGGTTGCTAGGTAATAAACTCAAGGAGACATGTGATCTGAACGCCAGGTATGAGGGTGAGAGATACAACATGCTCAGGAAGAGATGAATATCCAAGACCGGTATAAGGGTGAGAGATATCAAAACTTCAAAACGTCTGAGGAAAACCTAAAAGGTATACTTCAACTCAGGGATTCTGACTCCACAGGGGACAAAAAGTCATAATAGGGAGCAGAGAGGAAGGAACACCAGGGATACCGGTTACTGGGCATATAATAGGTGACCAACCAAGGCGTGAATTGGGGAATATTCCCAAAACACTCATCATCCAAAAGAGGGGTAAAAGCAAACTCGATTACAGGATGGATATTCGACTCCACAAAGGGGATACGAGTCTTACTCAACTGGGGAAGAACAAAAGGCTTCAGACCCGAGAGTGCATGAGATATACTGTCTATTACCGTCAGAACATAGATAATATACTCGCAGGGACGATTATCCACAACCGGTTACTAGGTTAATAAAGGATAAATCGACCGAAAAGAAAAGGCATCGGGATACCAAAACTAGGTATATAATGATGACCAATTCAGGGGAGGAACAATCATTACCAACAACAACAAGGTAGACGAGAGATGACCCGCTGGGGATAAATTGCGTAATCAGGGCAATTATCCAAGTAGATGAGGGGATATCATCACCGAATACTGGATGAAGATAATTGTCACCAATTAAAGATGAGCAAAAATAGTTACTCTGCAAAAAGGGAAGAAATAGGGTTTACAACTACCGGTATGAGGGTAGAGAAACACAGACTCCGCCGGGGATAATAATTACTAATTATTGAGCAATTATTCATTTACCACGGGGAAACAGGAAAAGAGTCTCAAGAGACCGATCTAGGATAAAAGTAGATAGGCACACCAAATCAAGACTTGTCCCGGTGAGGATATAACTCAATGGGGAAAACCATCCCAGTATATGTGTTGGGAAGGAACAAAAACAATCAACATCCACGAGGATATAACCCGGTGGGGAATATGGAAGAAAGGATAGACGCTTTCTGCTTATGGAGCTGACTCTATATGGAGAGATCAGACACACACATCTGCTCGGGGAAGTATATCACCAAATAGCAGGAGACAATAAACAACGATATATGGCAAAGAATGCAACATGAATATCTGAATGTTATAATTATGCATGTATATGCGTGGTTTATGTATGATGTATGCTGACAGACAAACATATCTAACACAACCAGGTCCAGGAATCAACCACCCGGTACTACATCTCAAGAGAGAATGCCAAGTTCACCGGGGAGTATCCAATCTGCTGGGGATCAGAGATACCAGGAAGCAAAGAACTCTGCAGGGGATGACTCATCAATCATTCCAGCTGGGGACGAGAGTTATCACAGACAAGGTCCACCACACCAACAACTCTACTAGGGAATCTATCTGAGGAGATAAAGGATTTATTGGGATCAACCACCAAATCCCGCTCTTGCCCAAAGAGATCCAAGCTGCTGAGGAAGAAAGATTGCTACTCTGCTGAAGGGAAGAGAGGTGACTCTCAACAAGCAATCCACTTGGTAGGATAAACCACAAGGGGTTCCGGAGGGAGGAGATACAGTCATGCCAGGAATATGGACAAAAATCTTACCCTGTTGGGGATCGTACCACCCTTGGGAGAGCACTGAGGATCTCCTAAGTATCCTTTCGTCATTGTGAATGTTCACTTTGTTTAAAAACAAATTATAAAAAATTTGATCGTTTAAAACAATGATATTTTCTTAATCAAAACATGCAAAACATTTGTTGAATAGAAACAGATAAGAGTGCCAATAATTGGATAAAAGGCTCAAATTTATTTGATTGAATGGTAGTCTGCGAATGGCAAGATTCCATAGATCTTTACAAATATGAAATTGGTGATATATATTGGAAAAGGGCTACATTAAACATAATGACCATTTCTCCACCAATTCTGAATCCGATGTATTTGAAGCTTTGGTTGATAATGAGCGAGGATCTCTGACGGTCGACAGTTGTAGAACAAAGTCTTGCCAGGATGCAGTTCTTGCCAAATCCCTAATTTTTGCCTAGATTGCCCCAGGGTGAGGTACTCAGTCTAGCGGGATACATACATCATTAATTATTTTTTTTTGTGTCTCTAACTTTTTCCTGGATCGCCCTTTCGGGTTTTCAATCCACCGAGACGATCATTTTTGCCTAAGCCGCCCTTTCGGGTTTTCAACTTAGCGAGCTATTCAGTTTTTATTTTTTTGTTTTTTTAGGCGAAGTATTTCTTGACTACATCTGAATTCACAGGACGAGTGAAATCCTCCCCATCCATAGTTGTAAGTATCAAAGCACCGCCTGAAAAGGCTCTCTTAACAACATACGGACCCTCATAGTTTGGAGTCCACTTACCCCTGGAATCGGGCGCGAAAGACAAGACTTTCTTGAGCACAAGGTCACCTTCTCGAAACACACGAGGCTTGACCTTCTTATCAAAAGCTTTCTTCATTCTCTGCTGATATAACTGACCATGGCACATGGCAGTCAATCTCTTCTCTTTAATCAAATTCAGCTGGTCATAACGACTTTGAACCCATTCAGCATCAGTCAACTTGGCTTCCATCAGAACTCTCATTGATGGGATCTCCACCTCTACAGGGAGTACAACCTCCGATCTTGACTTAGCGATCATATCGTCAACGTACGCCTCAATCTCCTTATGCATCATGTCATGGAACAAGGTAGTCATAGCTCGTTGATACGTGGCTCCGGCGTTCTTCAAACCGAAGGGCATCACTCGATAACAGAATGTTCCCTAAGGTGTGATGAATGTTGTCTTCTCCATATCCTCGGGTGCCATTTTAATCTGATTATATCCGGAAAATCCATCCATAAACGAGAAGACTTTGAATTTAGCTGTATTATCTACCAACATATCAATATGTGGTAGAGGGAAATCATCTTTCAGACTAGCTTTATTCAAGTCTCTATAGTCCACACACATCCGGACTTTTCCATCTTTCTTAGGCACAGGCACAATATTGGCCACCCATTGAGGATATATAGAAGTCACCAGGAACCCCGCATCAATTTGTTTCTGAACTTCCTCTTTGATCTTCACTTCCATATCAGGATGAGTTCTTCTGAGTTTCTGCCTCACAGGCATGCACTCAGGCTTTAGAGGTAGGAAATGTTGCACAGTATTAGTATCTAGACCAGGCATGTCTTCATATGACCAGGCAAAGACGTCAACATATTCTCGTGGCAACTTAATCAACCCCTTCTTAACAGATTCTTCCAGAAGTGCCCCAATCTTTACCTCTCGCACACAATCTTCAGACCCCAAGTTGACTGTTTCCATATTCTCAAGATGCGGTTGAATGATCTTTTCTTCATGCTCAAGTAGACAGGTAATCTCGTCAGGAATCTCTTCAACATCATCTTCCTCTGCCTCAAATACAGGGAATTCAAAATTGGGAGATGGTGTTGGGTCATTATGTTCAATGGGTTTAGAAATCAACCTGCATAATGATTTTGGATATGAAAAGATTTAGAATTCAAACAAGGCAAATCATTATGCAGATGAAAAGATTGATTTTATTCCATTTTGAGGTTTTATGTGATCACCAATTTCATGCAAAAGCGAAAAGGGAAAATAAATGGAAAAACAAACATTTAACATGAATTTATTGAATGAAAATATCATTGTATTTATGCGCCATCAATGTCATCACTCCTCCTTTTGGCATAGGAGAAGGGTTTTTAAACAAAGTGATCATTACGTTGACTTATGGACAACTGTTGGAATATCCACAGCGACCCAATTGTTGCAGACACCTCCACTCTTGAATAACCCTTGCTTGTTGAAAGTACCAGAAGAAAAACCTATGCCAGCCCGGGACTCGTTATCTTCTAACTCAATCATTTTTCCTAAACCAGTGGTTGCACCACGCTCAATGGCCAACTTTGCATCTTTGTAGGAAGCAAATGAAGGAGTTCTCTTCTTAATAGGCTCAGTTATAGATAAAGCTTGGAAAGGAGTTCCAATTTCAACCTCAGCATCTATATAAGAGAAGGAAGACAAATGGCTAACCAGGAGAGCCCTTTCTCCCCCTACCACCACCAGCTTCTTGTTTTTCACGAATTTCAATTTCTGGTGTAGGGTGGACGTCACGGCGCCTTGCCTCGTGAATCCATGGTCTACCTAAGAGACAACTATACGATGGGTGAATGTCCATAACCTAGAAGGTAATCTGGAAATCACTTGGTCCGATCTTGATTGAGAGATCAACTTCCCCAATCACAGTTTTGCGAGACCCATCGAAAGCTTTCACAACTACTCCACTCTGCCTCATGGGAGGCCCTTGATATGATAGCTTTGAGAGAGTGGACTTTGGCAATACGTTCAATGATGACCCGGTGTCCACCAGCACATTGGACATGGCGTCGTCTTTGCAATTCATAGATATGTGTAAAGCCAAGTTGTGGTCTCTTCCTTCCTCAGGAAGATCAGAGTCACAAAAGCTCAGGTTGTTGCAAGCAGTAATGTTTGCAACAATGCTATCGAATTGCTCCAAAGTGACATCGTGATCTACATATGCCACATCCAACACCTTCTGCAGAGCCTCTCGGTGTGGTTTTGAATTTAAGAGTAAGGATAACACAAATATTTTGGATGGCGTTTGTAGAAGTTGGTCTACAACATTGTACTCGCTCCTTTTGATGAGTCTCAGCATCTTATCACAGTCTTCTTTCACATTGCCACTCAGGCCAACAGAAGTAGGAGTTTTCAGTACGGAGGAGGGCTTAACAGCAAGTGCCGAATTCAGAGAATTCACAGCGTTCCCGATCGGGCGTTCAACAAAATCAGCATTAATTTGAGGCTTCGGCGGTGCTGAAAATACACGGCCACTACGGGTCAAACCGCTAACATCGGCAATATTCACAACAGAAGAAGAGGGCAAGGATACCTCTTTCCCATTCTCTACTGCTACGGTGTTGTAGCGATAGGGAACTGCCTTTTCAGAGGAGTAAGGCACAGGACCAACAGGCTTAATAGTCAGAACTGGAGAAACCTTCTGTTTGCTACCATCATACTTGATAATAACAGGCCCGGGTATCCGAAACACTGGGGAGATCACATTGACCTCAGGATCATCTTCATCAACACTCTTGTTTTGAAGGATCTCAATAACTCCTTCGTCCAGCATTTCCTGAACATCCTTGCGCACCTGGCAACAACCCAAGCGGTTAACAGAACAGACTCGGCATCAATCATGGTCGTGCTCATAGTGACTGTAATCACATAGCAAACGGTGCATCTTGACCAGAGAGTGTCGAATATGACTGACATATTTGACTTCGTACTTGCCAGGGCAGCCCTGGACCATGTTGACAGACTTCCCATGCTCGGGCAATGGGTTCTTCTTAACATTAGGACCTATGTCCTCAAAGCACAGAATACCACACCTCACAAGGTCTTGAACCTTGGTCTTCAAAGGGTAACAATTCTCCACGTCGTGGCCGGGAGCACCAGAATGGTAAACACAATGTAACTCAGGCTTATACCACCACTGGGGGTTAGCAGGTATAGCCGGTGGGTCTCTCGGAGTAATCAGCTTCCTTTCTATCAAAGAGGGATATAACTCTGCGTACGTCGTAGAAATAGAATCGAAGTTGACCCTTTTCCTCTCGTAACTCGTGCTGGTTTGATTACTGTTTCGAGGCTGGTAGGCCTGCTGCTGCGGTCGGTGCTGTTGTGGCTGATATTGCTGAGGTGGTTGCTGATTGTTGTTGTGATGCTGGTAATGTTGATTATCTCTATAGACAGGTGCTATATGAGCCACCTGGTGCTGGTTACTGGCGGGACGCACAGTCTTCCTCCTCACAGAGAGTCTTCTTGGTTTCTCATGGGAGGTCACAGCATGTGCCTCTCCATCTTTCTTCTTTGCAAACGTCCCATACCGCTTGGCAGAAGAGGCTTCTTCTCTGGTTAACCGTCCTTCACAGACCCCTTCTTCTAGACGCATCCCCATATTTACCATCTCGGTGAAGTCAGAAGGAGCGCTAGCAATCATCCGCTCATAATAAAAAGAACTCAAAGTCTTCAAAAAGATCTTAGTCATCTCTTTCTCTTCTAGCGGAGGCACGATCTATGCTTCCACCTCTCGCCACCTCTGGGCGTACTCCTTAAATGTTTCTTTATTCTTCTGGGACATGGCTCTCAATTGATCTCTATCGGGAGCCATATCCACGTTGTACTTGTACTTCTTGACGAAGGCTTCGCCGAGATCATTGAAGGATCGGATGTTCGCGCTGTCTAAACCCATGTACCAAAGCAAAGCGGCACCGGATAGACTGTCCTGAAATTAGTGGATGAGTAGTTGGTCATTATCGGTTTGAGTCGACATCTTCCTGGCATACATGGCCAGGTGGCTGAGAGGACAAGTATTTCCTTTGTATTTTTCAAAATCAGGGACCTTGAATTTCACAGGGATCTTCACATTTGGAACCAAGCAGAGTTCAGCAGAAGACTTACCGAAAAGATCCTTCCCTTTGAGAGTTTTCAATTCCTTGCGAAGCTCAAGAAATTGAACGTTCATAGCATCCATCTTCTCATAAATATCTGGACCCTCAGACGGCTCAGAATGATAAATGGTGTCGTCTACTCTATGCAAAGTATGCACGACAGGAGGAGGAACGGCAAGGACCAGGCTAAATGCTGGCAGAGAAGCAAAGGTAGGAACAGGATCCTCAGGCATGAAATTGGGAGGCATCCCCCACGGGAACCCAGTTGGCATGGCTGTTGGAACAAAGTGTGCACTGGCAGCGGGCACAGTAGAGGAGACAATCTCGGAGATAACTGTCCTCTGGGGAGGAGTTGAAGGTGTCGGAGAAGACTGGCTCTAGGCAGCCATGAGTGACTATATTAGGGCAGTCAATCTGGCCACTTCCTCTTTCAGCTCGCGGTTCTCTTGCTCTAAGTGATCCATCAGTCTTGAAATGTTGGCTCTAGTGTAGTACCGGTGAGTCATCTTGTCTTCAAAATAAATGAAGGACACAGAGTTAGACCACGGGGCAAGGGACCAGAAACAAAACCTGCTTATGCATATGATGCATGCAATGCTTGTGCATATGATTTGTTTTTTATTTCAAAGGAACTTTAGAGTTTTATTTGCAAATTTTGGAAATACCAAGCATTTTATCACATGTGGAAATATCTCATCAAATAATATAAGGGAAAAGAAGTACAACATTGTTAATCATATACAAGAGAAAAGGAAAATAATCATCCTATAGATCCCTAGAAACAATCATCTAAAGCTCGGGACACAGGAAGATAAGATGCGCGAAGCCTCTTCACCTCCCTCTCGTAGACTGCCTCCATATCGGCCTTCTCTTTGGCGAGTCGATCATACTTCCTCTTCCAGAACTTAGAAGACTGAGGAAGTAGAGAAGTCCATACATCATTAGGATCATCAATAACCTGATGCTCAAGAAACTCAATCAAAGCATCCTTCTCCTTAATCTGCTGGAGCAACTTTTCACGTTCACGGATCCAGGCACGTGAACGATCTTCGTCTCTCAACTCCTCTACTCCTTGATTAGGGAGGGTTGAAGGCCCAGCCATAACCACATGTGTAGGTCTTGGATACTCGTAAGGCATGAGATACTCAGATGCCCTCTTCCTAACCCAAGCAGTGTAAGGCTCTAAAGCGATGCAATTCTTAGGACCCAATTCCTTCCTTCCCTTCTTATGAATCTTGTGCCAAGCACGAACCATCCTAGCTTTCAAGCCTTGGGGATCTTTACCCTCCTGAAAGAACACACCCTCTAACAGAATGTTATTAGGTTTATCCTTTAGGGGGAACCCAAGCTGACGACGTGCCAAAACAGGGTTGTAGTTAATCCCACCACATGTACCAAGGAGAGGCACATTGGAGAATTCACCACAAGAGTCGATAATCTGCACACCATCATATGCACGGTTATACCAAGAGATATCATCATTAGTGAGAGACATAAGTCTCGTGGACCACCGTAGATATCCCTTATTCTCCTTAAAAGCGACCGTCTGAGGTAAGTGAGAAATAATCCTCAACAAGTCCACACCAAACTCTATATTGTTTTGCAACTCCTCAACAAGTGGAGGAGATCAAATTTTTGAAGCAGAATAATCCTTATTCTAACACGTACTATTCGGGTTGGAAGAATCATCCCAACTTCTCCTGGAAAGACCAAAAAGCGACCGCCCATCAACATGGTCAGTACCAAACTCAATATCAGCAACATCAGCAGCAACATATACCTAAGAAAGCTGAGTGGGAGATTTCTATTGAAAGAATGGTCGCTCATCATGTTCAATTTCAAGAAGAAACCCGGAACTATTAGAAAAACACCACAACTTCCATAAAAAATCTTGAAGTCCAGATGGGTCAAATCGCTCAGCAAATAACATTAAGTTCTCAAGCATAAGGTGTTGTACCTAGTGTAACTGTGCCCAATCCTAGAGAGCGTCATAACGTGAGCGTTGTGACAACACGAAGTGGTAAATCTGAGGAAGTGGATGAAGAGGAAGACCAATTGATCAAAGTGGACCTTGAGATCAAAGAAAATGAAGTTGTTAGAGAAGAAGTGGTAGCACCAAAATCGGTTGTGAAAGAAACAGTCATTGAGCCCAAGCCGGTTGTTAAGCTCCCATTCCCCACGAGAAACAAGAAAAAAGGACAACATGAGAAAAATTTCGAAAATTTCTTAGAGTTGTTCAAGAAGCTGGAGATTAACATTCCTTTGTTGGAGGCACTTGAAAAAATGCCTACTTATGCCAAATTCATGAAGGACATCATTTCGAAGAAGCGTACCACCAACACTAACCCGATCATTCTAACCGAAACTTGTAGTGCTATTTTATAGGGTATGAAGATTCCGATAAAGAAGGAAGATCGAGGAGCTGTCACCATCCTGTGTACTATTGGAGATAGGTCATTCAACAAAGCTCTTATTGATCTGAGAGCTAGTGTGAGTCTCATGCCATTATCCATTTACAAGAAGCTTGGTATAGGGGCGGTGCAAGATACTAGGATGACACTCCAATTTGCGGATCATTCGGTCAAGAAACCGTATGGTATTGTTAAAGATGTCCTGGTGAAAATTGACAAGTTTGTATTTCCGGTCGATTTTGTAATTCTAGAGATGCCAGAAGATAAAGAGATCCCTCTCATTCTTGGTAGACCCTTTTTGGAGACGGGAAGATGTGTAATCAACATAAAAGAAGGAACCATGACGTTGAAGGTTTATGATGAGGAAGTGGAAATCAATGTTCGAAACACCATGAAAGACAAAGACGATATTTGCACCAATCACACTATAGAGGTTCTGAATCAGGTGACGATATATGATGGCCCTTTGAGTACACCACCATCACCTTTGAAAAGCGTGTTGAGCTTGTCCAAGTTTGACAGTGATAAAGAAAAGGACAACGGGGACCCCCAAGTGCTAGCCTTACTAGATATGCAAACCCTGTGGAAAGAATCTCAACCACACTGGTGGGGGGATATACACTCACCTCACTCTAATAAGGAGGGTGAAGAAGCAGAGAAAGGAAAGGATTTGAAACAACTTCCGGAAAACCTCAAAGAGGTGTTTTTATATTTTAAAGGAAAATGTCATGTTACTGCAAAGGCGGTGAAGTTGTTGGGCACAGGTCTTATATATCATGTTCTTGAGAATACCAGGCCATGGAGAAAATAGTTTGTCGAGGGACAACTAGTGCTCTTGTTCAACTCCAGATTAAAACTTTTTCCAGGAAAGTTGAAATCCAGGTGGTCGGGTCCGTTTTTGGTTCACAAAGTGTTCCCCGTAGAGCGATCGAACTGACAAATCCAAATAATGGGGACACCTTCAAAGTAAATGGACAATGGTTGAAGCACTACTATCAGAGATAGGAAAGTGGTCTGATTGAGAATGTTCGTCTCCAAGGATGAGGGAGACAACCTTCGAGCCATGCGACGTTAAACGCAGCGCTTCGTGGGAGGCAACCCACGCGGTTTTCATCTAACTATTTTCATGTTTGGTGTGTTTATAGGTTCACTCGTAAGTTTACGGTTACATCGCGTAGTTCAGAAGAGAAGGGTTTATTAAGATGGTCGGACACCGGAAGAATAGGGTTAAATCGAAAAACAGTGAAAAAGTTAGAAAATTTTGGAAAAATAGGGCCCTGACATAGGCGCCCGTGTCACCTGACACGACCCATGTCAGGAAAGAAGGAAGAATCAATTTTTACAGTGGGCTGACACGGCCGCCCGCGTCAACTGACACGACCCGTGTCAGCCCTACTGAGCCAAGCCTCCAGTTATAGTGGCCTGACATGGGCGCCCGTGTCAGCTGACACGGCCCAAGTCAGGCCCAACAACCATATTTTTCAAAATTTTGGATATTTGTGTTTTGTGGGCCCCAACCAAACTTTTCTCCATTTAAACTCATTTTACCCACTATCCACCAATAAATTCTGATTTTTCTTACTTTCCCTCCTTTATTACTTCATTATCTTTCTCCTTCCTCACACTTTCTCCACATTCCTCCATAAACTAACTCACAAAAAGCTAAAAACTTTACCGCCATCTCTAGTCCAAAGTGTCGGCAACCTTCACGAAATTTGTTCTACTCCCCATCCTCTACAAAGCTACAGTAATATTTTTTCGTTTTCCTGAAAAAAAAATTGGGTGATAATTTGTATTTTAGGAAACAAAAATGCCGCCAAAAAGAATCTCCAAAGGGAAGCAAGCAGACGCGGAATCATCCCGTCCAAGGAAACGGACAATCCATCATCCAAATTCACATGACATAATTTTTGATAACCCGGAGCATGAAAGGAGGTATGCATCTCATGTCAAACGGAAAATCACTCCGACCAGGTACCTTTGCTTCGATACTCTTTTTCAATTAGGCATGTCTGAAGAACTGGATAGGATGTTTCATGTGCTTGGAATGCTGGAGTTTGTCCATTGTGAAGCGCCAACCTTTGAGCGCATCAGATTATAATTTTTTAGCACAATTGAGTTCAAGCTCAAAAAGGGTTGGACGGGTACAACTTTTTACTTTGGTGGAACTATGTCTTTCAGGTTGTACAATATCGACCATAAGTTGATGGTGGAGCAGTTGGGCGAAATTCTTCGCCTACCCCTTTATGGCCCCGGATTCGTACTAGACAACTTTGATGCTAAGACGTTCTAGTTGGCCATTGCGGGACGTTTCAACTATGTGGCTAAAGGAGCAAAGGCGTCGGGCATTCAAAACCCCTGTTTCAGGTATGACCAAAAGGTGCTAGCCTTCACACTATTTGGCAGGGGTGATAGTATAGGTGTAGCCACCCAGTGAGAGTTGTTCTTTTTGTTTGCCATGGAAAACTGGGTAGTTGTGAGTGTTGCAGGATTTGCTGCAGATTATCTGGGTCGTGTGGGGAGAGCATCCCAAGGAGGAATCTCCATAGGAGGCATCACCATGCAGATTGCCCAATATTTCGGATATGACCTCACTGCACTTAATGAGACACCGGTAGCAGGTAAGAGCAAACTGGACATGAACGCATTGGTCCAGCAAGGTATGATTTCAAAAGTTTCTGATTATTATGCCTTAATGAGTTCGGGTCAGTTTATTATGGTTCTACTTGATCCGACACGAATTAGCATATCAAACACGACCAATTGGCTTTATGATAGTGCCTTACAAGATGATATAGACGAGCACAATGCTGATATATTTGTTGCAGGTGATCCATAGGAGGAAGAAGTACAGGAAAAGATGCAGAATCAGGAGCAATTTGCTACCCCACCAGAGGAATCCATGCACCCCAATGCCGGTTCGTCATATGTGACGTCGGACCAATGGTCATGGATGCAAACAGAAATTGGAAATCTCTGAGTGGAGCAAGCACGCAAAGGTGTAGAGAAGACCCGTCAAGGGACTCTAATGGATGAGATACACACGATGATGCAACGTCTGATGTTGCAATTTCCGCCGCCGCAGTGAGCCGGTTTAAGCCTTTCTCTATCTTGGATGAAAACATTGCGGATAATGTTTAGTTCAAGTGTGTGTGGGTGGTGGGTGTGTGTGGGGGGGGGGTGTTATTATTTATTGTTGTTTTTGTTTGTTTGGTTTGTTGTTTGTTTTGTTCTTAATATTTTTGTTTTAATTAAGTTGTGTGTTACTCTATGTGTTACAGATAAAGGACATTCGTGTCGAATGAACGATGAAGCTTGGAACGATTGGATGGAAGACACACCCCTCGACTTACTCTTCTGGAAACCCCCGAAGATTGATGCTACCGACTCGAAAAATCGAACATGACTCTCTATCACTGGATTTTGTAGTGATATTCTGCAACTAAAGAGAAGACGAAGCTACTCCATACTGAGAAACATATTGGAAGCCTGAAAGCTAGACAAAACATGGTGAGAACTACAAAAAGCCAAACACTTATCATCATGAGAGTTGTTCAGGTATGTCTTTGTCTCTCTGGGTTTGCATTAGAAATACTGAAATTACATAGCACACGATACACACTGAGGCATTGTTTTTGTATTTTAACCTTGAGCCTTTCAAGCCAACCCATCATAATTACCCGTCATTCACCAATTTTGAGCCATATTTCCTTTTGTTTTTATTTTTACCATTGTATATAGCCAAAAGCCCATACACTACCACACCCTGCTTAGACAAGTGTTGTTTACCCTGAAGCTACCGAGAAGCTTAAGTTTGGGGTTTCATCCAAATTTAGGGACACCGGCAAACCTTAGATAAGTGCAAAAAGATGAAGAAAAATGCAGAGAAAAAGAAGAGAAAAAAAAAAGAGAAAAGTCATGAAGCAGTTATCTAGGAAGTCTATGGTTGTCAAAAAGGTTGCATCAAGAGAGCAATAAAAGAAAATATATGCGCCAATGAACCTCAACAAAGAAAAAAAACGGTGTACAAAAGAAATACCCCCGAGTTTTAAATTTGAACAAACGACACAAGGGTAACAACACGAAATCTGAGCCTAAACCCCTAGTATTCCCTTTTGTTTCTATTACCCACCTTACACCTTAGCCCCGTTACAACCGAAAAAGTCCTCAAATAGTGTGTGTTGTGTGTTGCTTGTTATGAAGGTATCTGTATTTCAAACCTAAGAGCTGGTTTTGCATACTCTATTTTCTTGAGTGTAAACACTTCGACCCCGGGAGATTTGGTGAGAGTATGAAAAGCTACAGGCCAAAATATGTGTCAAAGTTAAAGTGTGGCTAAAGTCAGAAATCGGGAAAGAGTAAAGTTGTGATTGAAAGTGAACAGGAGAACGCGAAAGATCGTGGTAGCATTGTGGATTCATTCATTTGGGGGCAACCGTCCTGATGTCTCGAGCATCACTTGAGGACAAACAATGAGATAAGTTTGGGGTTGTGATCAGTCTCCAATTCTCCATGTTTTCTGACACTTATTCGGCACCTTTGTAAGGAATCAGTAACACATTAGTCACTTATTTTATTGTTTTGTTGAGTTATTTATATGTTTGATATTGTTGTCTCGATTTATGGAGCACATATTATATGCATCATCATACTCCATTTTATGTTCTTTTGTGGTAGTTCTTTTGGTTTCAGGCATAAACAAGTGCACCGAAGGGATAGACAAGCAAAATAGGCATTCCAGGCCCGATAGAAGAAGAAAAATGAACTTACAGTAGCCCTGACACGGCCACCCGTGTCGGCCAACACGGGCCGTGTTAGGAGAGAAGGCTGGGAAATGGAAAACAGAGAGCTAACATGGCCCGTTTTAGCCTCCCTGAAGGGCGTGTCACAGCATAATGCTCCCAGAAGCCAACACGGCCAGGCATGTTGCCTGACACGGTCAGTGTTGGCTTGGGCACTTGAATTTCTAATTTTTTGCTATTTTTGGCACGGCTTATCCCCGGGGACATTTTGGACTTTTACGCAAAGAAAAATGTCATCAGGAACTATTTACAGTGGATTTGAATGGAGAGAGAGGACTTTTGACACGATAGAGAATTGGAAACGATCAAGATTGAAGAAGTGACAAGAAGCGAAGAACGGGGATCCTTCAAGAGCGGACGCGATTGAAGATCAACGAAATTTCGACCTTTTTGTAATGTCTCAATTTTACTTTGTATCTGATTTGAATAATATGATAGGTTAAACCCCTCAATGCCAAGGGGTGTCCCTGAATTGATCATGTAATGACTCCGATGTTTGATTTCCCTTAATATATGTTAATTGATTTCAATTTCACTGTATGACTTGCGTAATGCTTTCTTTTTGGCAAAAATTAAGATTGATGTTTGGTTAACGATTAACAGGACTGCAATGGTTAAGGTTTTCATACAGTAAAACTATAGTAGAGATCACCTAGGACTAGGGATACCCTATGGTCATCGGATTAATCTTGTTAATTTAAAATGCTTGGTTTCATCATAATCACCTAAGGACTTAGAGGTAAGATTGAATACCAAAGGTTTTCCTCCGAGGACTTAGGGGGAAATAGTCTTAAGATCTGGTAATTGAAATAATATTAAGTATTAAGGAGATATACACTCAAAGGGTCATTACAGGAGATGTTTACACACCTTCCTTGGCATATCATATTAACTTGTGAAAATATTTATTTGTTATATTTTTCCTTACAGTGAATTCTTCAAAACCATAACTATAGCTTTTTTTCAATTGAGTGACTGTTTACGTTTATATTATTGCACAATCCTCGAGATCGATCTTTGGGAAACTTCCCTCTTATTACTACATTGGCGAAAATAATACACTTGCTATTTTTCCGATCACATACCCTTAAGGTTCAACTTTTCTTAATAACTGGAATGATATTCGTAATCCATTCGACATACCTTTCCGTTCTTATGAACTTTATTTTTATAAGTCTTTCAATCTCTTCCTTTGTCTTGAACACGAGCTCTGGCGCAAACCGCCTAGGCATCTTCTTGACTGGCTTTTTCCCTGGCTTTATTGGTAGTTTTAACTCCACCAATTCTCTGATCAAACATGGAATTTCGTTATAATTCCAAGCAAAGAAATTTTTAAACTCATGAAGTACATTAACTACCTTTAACCTTAGTTTTCGATCGAAGTTGGCACTAATGTAAGTCTGATTATTGGTTGTTCCATTTGCCAAATAAATTTATTCAAGTGGATCCTGAGGCGCATCTTTGTAGTAGATGCAACAACATCCTTTTCAAAGCCCAAAGTCTCATCATTTTCTAGGCCTGTTGTTTGCGGCTCTTCGACCATCATTTTCTAGGCCTGCTATTTGTGGCTCTTTGACTGGTGTTCGTCCAATGCTTACCCTTTGACTCATGTCGAACACTTCTAACTCATTGGCTTCGATAACCATGTGCAATATTTCGGCCTCCAATAATTCTTTTAATCTATTCTCGGCTATGTAAGCCGAAATTCGTCTCAGAGCATCGAATTCAAACATCATTATCAAATTCGTCGCCCCAGGCAGTTGGCCGGATTGTGTCATAAGTCCTCTCACCAATAATTTCCATGTCCCATATGAAGCCATGGGTTGGGTGAAGTCTAAGAGAACAAAATGCCTCTTATAAAGGCATGTAAACAAACCCCGATGGTGTGCAAGGCGCTGTGTTGGAAAGATTCTTATCAAATTTTCTTTTATCTACATGGTTCACCTCTACCATGTAGTATCCTTGGTCTGCTTCAACGTTCTCAACTATCCCATCATTTCTCCATATTGTTATTCTTGATGAAGTGACAAAGGCACTGCTCCAACTCCATGTATCCATTCTCGACCCAGAACCAAATTGTAGCTAGCCTTCGACGTTATAACCATACATAATATAGGTCAAGTTATAGATCCCATTGTTAAATCAACATGGATAACCCCCATAGTCTGTCCTATCTTCCCTTCATAATTTGGGAGCACTATGTTATGGGGCCTTAAGTCTGTGTCGAACTTTCCTATTCTTCCAAACAAGAAATGGGGTATTACGTTAACAGCCGCCCCTCAATTTACCAGAATTTTGTTCACCATAGTATTCTCTACTTTTGCTCTTGTAAAAAGGGGTTTCAAATGAATTTTCATCCCCTCATGAGGCCTCTCAAAAAACATATTTTATTCTTCGATACACTCGTGTCCATCATGAAACAACTTCTGTTACACAATCTTACTCCCTAGGGAGTACAAACAACATTTCAAAATCATCTTTCGACCCAGAGTCGAAATTATCAGTCACTAACTCGTCCTCCTTCGATGGTACCTCTTCCTTCGCCTTTCCCTTCGATTGACTTGTCTTGGGAGAAAACAATTGTCTCCCCACTGGTTTTTTCACCTGGTCTTTCACTTGACTTTGATATGGCTTGTTATTACTTGACTCTGCAGCTTCCTTCTTAGTTGTTTGCTTTCTATGAAATCTCCTCCAGTGAGTTCTTGACATTGAGTTCTTCCCTTTATAATTACTGGGACCATGTGAACGCCTCTTCGACATCTAAAAATTCTCTCGATAAGTCATCGATGAACTTCAACGCATTTCAAAAATCCTCCACTTCTGATTCCTAGACTGTTATCCTTTGTCGGTAGGCTGCGCATACCTCCCCTGGGTAGCATTGTATGTTGGCACATAAGTATCAGGCTTACCCTTTTGTTGGGCAAGGAAATGTTCCTTCTTCTGAGGGACCCGCCTCTTGTCAACATAAAAATGAGGTCTATTCTTCCTCCAATTCTACTTATTTTTTATCTGCTGGGCGCTTTCGACTTTCTTTGCAGCCTTTTTATCAAACACCACGATGTATCAAGGACATAATCTCACTTATGAATCTTCAGCTTTTCACTTGTGAAGAAATTCTAGTAACCCCTCTCCAGCCTTAGGGTACACAACCTCAATCTGGTTCTCACTTTCAAACGCAGCCATGTCAAAATCCTCATTAATTTAGACCATGTTAATTGTTACAGGCTCCATATAACTAGCGTCTCCAACTTGTAGCGGGTCAGGTTCAATCTTCATTGGAGCTTTGCCTTTAGCAAATTTCAGCCTTCCTTCGTTCAACGCATTCTGAACAAGATCCCTAAAAGGAAAGCATTGTGAGATCTTATGCCCTAGAAAATTATGATATTTATAAAACCCTCATTTCTTTCTTTGTTCTAATGGTGGTACTTTCGCGCCTGGTAGCACTAGTATTTGACCATCTGCGACCAATAAGTCAAAAAACTCATCACATTTGGTCACGTCGAAGGTATAGGTTTTCATAGGGAATTTATCATTTTTCTCAGGTTCAGAAGGATTCTTCCCATTTGCAGGCGTAAGCAACTTACACACATATGGGAGACCTGGTTTTAATTCAGCCACATCGACCTCAATTTCCTCGACTTGGTTGTATTCGACATCTAACGTCAAGTCATTGTCCTCCATATCAACGAAGGTTACACATTCCTTCTTACCCTTGTTCACTCTAGCTTTCTCATCCTTCAGCCTTTCGACCTGTCAAACTCTATAAGCCAACTTAGCCATATCTCTCAGATATTGTGTATCTAATTTCTTTACAATAGACTAATCAAATCCACCAGCAGCCATTTCAACTAACTTGTGCTTAAGCACTTGAGTAAAACATTGTGTCTTTAATAATCGAAATCGATTTAAGTAATCGTCAATTGATTCAGTGAACTTTCGCTTCACACTCGACAATTCTTTTAAACTAATATTGGATTGCCCCATGCAAAAATGCTCATGGAACAACCTTTCTAATCAAGTCCAGTCATTGATGGAATGGGAATGGAGGGTTGTAAACCATGTTAAGGCATTTTTTGTGAGATAACTAGGAAAATATCTCATCCTTCAATTTTCATTTTTCACTATATCTCCCGCCTTCCATACCCCCAAATTTTCCCTCCCATTTTTGGTTTGGGGTCTCATTTGCATATCCATGACAAAAAAAATTAAGAAGAAAAAAAGGCCATGAACAATTAAAACACGAGGGAGGGGGTATTCAGAAAATACAATGGTGCAAATATCAAATTGAACATAAGCCCACTTTAGGCCAAAGTCTTTCAGCAAGTGTAAAATAGGGGGTGCGGAGTGAAATAAGGTGTAGTCAATAGTAATTTTGGGCCAAAAGTGCATGAAGCCGAATGGAATGTAAGGCAAAGCTATGTTCATAAGCAAATAACATCATGTGGCCAAATGCTAAACATGTTTTCCATGTGCAAACACCAAAGTCAAAAGTTCAAACCAATTTGAACTCCCTCCACTGAACTCACCTCTTCTCCACCGCTTCGGAGGTCGCCTCCGGTGCAGGCAGAGCCCTATTCTCTAAATAAGGAACATCACCTTATTCCTCTCCTCCCACTGAGTCCAAATATCATAACTAAATTTCCTAATTCTTCCTCAATCGTTTGATTCAAACCGAAAGGTGTATGAACCCTAGGTATTATAAGTAAAATTAATTCATGATCGGTTGGAATCAAAGCCCTAAAGGTTAGGGCTTTGATTCCCTTGATTGAGCTCTATATCACTGTAACAAGAACGAAGAAAAATGATGAAGGCAGTAGAACTCACCGACGCAGAGGTCATCATAATTTCATGTATGTTTTTCTGAACCTTCCCCTTTGAATCTCTTTCCTCCTTAATCTTCTTCTTCTTCCTTCTTCTTCTGTGCTCTAGTCTCAATATGAGATTGAGAAATCGTGAAAGTGAAGCTTTGAGTTTGCATGAGTTGGATTGAGATTTTGAAGTCTAAAGTTGAGAGTGAATTGATGATTTTTGAATGAATGAAAACGTGAAGAGTGATGAATGAATAACATGAACTACACTTATAAGGGAAGAGCTAATAGAGGATTCAAACTCTATTAATCAATTAGTTCAATTAGATCCAAAGTAGTGAAAAGTTATCTAACTCTGTTAGTTTAGTTACAAGTTAGTTAGGTTTTTGAAATTTTGTCAATAATGAAATATTAAAATGATTCAGTTAGACGTGTTAGCTATTAAATGATTTATGAATTATAAGTGAATTTGAGTTAGTTCAATTAGTGAAACTCGATTTTCTGTTAGGTTGAGATATTTGGATTGTTAGATGTATTTGTTCAGTTAATTGTTAGATGGCGAATATGAAATTATTAATTGTTAGGTGGTTAAGTTATTGGTAAAACTCTATTCTTGATATATGAATCTTGCATTTCCTTGGTATTTGTCACTTAATGATTTCCGACTGCATCAGTTTGCATTGCTTGTTATGAACTACTTATGTGATTTGTTGCACTAGTTCTAAGGTATGGATTGTTATGATGTATTTGTGTTAAGGCTGTAATGTTAATGAATGCTCTGCTTCAAGATGTTGTATTGAGCTGGATGCAATGCTAATGGCCATGTAGGAATGCCTTGCTTGGCTTGGAGAATTGCCTTGCACATGTGTTATGATGTGTGTTAATTGATGTATGACATGCTTGATTGATGTTAGGATATGAATGAACCATGGCTTGCTAGTTTGATGAATGAACTATTGTGATGTATGTGAATGTTGCATAATGTTGTTGCTAAATGTATGGTCATGTAGGATCATTGGATTGTTAATGGTTATGAAAGTTCGTATATGATATTTTTGATGTATGGTTGTCATGATGGTGATGCTGCAAGATGTTTGCTAGTTCTGCTATGGTTTTGTGCTTCATGTTGGCATGGTAAATGTGTTAAGTATTGGAATTGGTTTATATTTAGATTGTATGTAATCATGCTTGAAATGTGTTATGTTAGGCATATGCTTGGAAATGACATATTGGTTTTGATTTTATTTTGTAGGAAATGAACAAATGAAAGGATGACTTGTTCTTGAAGAAATAAAGGGAATTAGGGTTTAAGGGATGTAGAATAGGTGAGTTGACTTTGGTCAGCTGGTTGACCAAAAAGTCACTAGTTGACCAAAAGTCAACTTATGTAAGAATGTAATTTCTTTGTAATTTTTCATGAATATGTATGGATAATGTAAAATGATCTTTATGAATGAATGCATTCTTCTTATTGAAAGGCGTTCTTATGAAATAATTAAACAAATATGAATTCAAATGGACATTTTCCCTTCAAGTTCAAGTTTGAAATCACTTTGAAACAAATGATTTTAATGCACCCTAAAACATGTTTGAATGAATGGATGAAATGGAAACCAATGGGCCATGGATGACTTGACCAAATGGAACAATGAAACTTGAATTTCAACGACATCTTGAATCAAGGCATGAACATTGACACACAAATGAAACATGAAACCATGAATTCGAAATGCACTAATGAAACCATGAAAACAATGAATGAAATAGGACTTGGATCAACTGGACCATGAGATCATGCAATCATTGAAACATGAATGTAACAAACCTTGGATCAAACATACAACACCATGAATTAGGGTTTTGGCTAGGTCAAAATCAAGATGCAAATCAACAACCAAGAACCTCAAACCAAGAATTCAGGATTTAACACAAATAGTCCACCAATGGCATGAACCAAAACTAGGGTTTCCAACACCTTGAGGTAAGTCACATGATTCACAAAACCTTAAATACCAAGAACTAGGGTTTGTGCATGAATGAACACCATGGTGAAATCTCGAAGGTCTCAAGCACCTAGCACTAGGGTTTTACACCTTGATCCAAATGATGATCTCTCCACTTTGACCGTAGCATCACAATTGCTAGCTATTGATCCTCAAGCAAACCCTAGCTTCTTGTTAGGTATAAACACTCTCAAACCTTTGAATCTATGATGATGTTAGTGTACTAGATGGTATGAATGCATATGAATATATGAATGAAAATGAATCTTGTCATACCACAAAATTTACCCTCCGTTTTACTACTTTTTTCTTAGTTTCATTTGCATACATGGAATCATATCATGCATCAGCATAACTTTAGCATGAACTTTGGAATTTGGTAATTGGCTCACAAGCATGGCCACATTCTTTGTTTGATCTCAACATTAAGGTTTTTTCACTTTCATTTACTCATCAACTAACCAAATCATCAATAAGAGATGATACTTATTTGTTCCTTTGTTCATATAGGTGAGCATGCCTCAATTCAAGACAAAGCAAAGGTCATTTTGGTCAAGAAAGATGCAAGTATGGTTCATTGATTCAAGGGTGGTTCATGTGTGTATGCCACATCACTCAATCTTCAATCCATGCTCAAGATAATTCAACCTTTAATCAAGTTCTCTTCAAGAGATGCTCATTCCATCATCATTTTATCTTGGGATGCACAAGAACTTCAAGTTTGCACAAATTGGCACAAGTTTGGTTGACCTAATTTGCATGTATGGCTTACTTTTGGTCCAAACCCCATAACTTCTTCAATTTTCAACCAATTGACAAGTTTCTTTGAGCCAAATTTTCATAGTGAGTTCCCCTATAACTTTTATTCAAGGCTCGAGCATCCATTCAACCACTAAGTCTTTCAATTTTGGAAAGGACTAAGTTTCCATTTGGGTGAAAACCTTGTCATGACCCCCACTTGGCAGCCATGCCATTTTCAGCTCAAGCATCCTTTTGATCTCATTCCTTTTCCTTTTCTTAAGCTTATGTCAAAGTTCATTTGGCTCAAGTTTGGCTCAAAATGCACGATGGATTCAAAAGTTATTCAAGCATAAACATGAGGTCTCAAATTGCCCAAATATGCAAGAAGCTGCTTGACCTAATGCCTGACCAAAACACCTTGTCATGACCTGGATTTACCACCATCCCACTTTCATCTCAAAGCTCCTTTTGATGTAGTTCTTTTTGCAATGAATTCCTTTCAATGAAGTGAACCAAATGCATGAAGCCAAATAAAAAACACACGAGTAGATTTCATTTCGCCTAGATTCAAAAATGAGACCTTGAACTCTGTTTTTGCGTAGATTACAGATCACCAAAACCATACCAATCTCCAATTTGGGACCACTTGCACGTGTGAAAATTTCTTGTGTACCTAAAATGCGTGATACCAAGTGCAAAACGACCTTGCAAACTCATTGAATCACACTTTCATCCTCTCTTCACATGGATGGAAAATCATGAAATCAAAACCTAGCTCACATGATTTCAGGTCCAATTCACACGTACCATGACCTCATTTCATTTCCTATAAATATAGGATCATTCTGCCTTCTTTTCAAGCTTGAAAAGCCAAAAAAAATCCATGTTACACTTGAATCTGATATCACTCCAAAACCAGTTTGTGGTTTCTTCGATTCAAGCTCTTTCAACCTTAAATCTTTTCCCAAAAAGCTTCATCGGCATCATGTGAAGCTAACTGCATAATCACTTTGCCTTGGAAGCTCTTGCATCGTGCTTCTCATTTCTACTATTGTTGACCTTCAAAGCTTCAATTGAAAAGGTAGTTACAGGTTAAATTCTTGAACAAACAAGCTACCGGTCTCTTCGCCTTGGTTCACTTATCAAAAGCTCTTAATTATCAAGAATTTATATTATGTATTCATCATTTAATTTTACTTTGAAGAACTAAGGTTCTTTGTGTTCTTGAGAAATTCTCTTTGCTCAGAGCTAATTAATGGCTCTGAAGCAAAGAGACATGAACGATGATGGATGTTGTTGCTGAAACAAGTGAGGTTTTGGACAAAAACATTGAGTTCATGATTTTACAGAAATCAAAGGGAGGTTGAAGATGACGCTGCTTCGCGCGCTTTGGTACCAATAGTTTGAATCCCTCCAATCATGGCCTGACATGCGCGCTAGCCTTTAGCCATTTTATTTAGTTTGTTTTATTTTTTCATTTTTCTTTTCTTTTTCTTTTCTCAATTAATTTTTAATGATTTTTAATTCATTTTTTCTCCATTTCTTTTTATAGAAAATCTCTAAAACTATTTTGCATATCATATATGTTTTTCATAATTTTTAAAATCTTTTTTTCATTTAATTGCTATTTTTCTCCTATTTCTCTATTAATTTCATTTATGATTTTACTTTCAATCATGTTTTGTATTTTCATTTGTAATATTCCTGACTTCTCATAATTTTTCAATCCGTTTCTTTTACATTTTGACATTTGTTTTGTATTTTCTCTTTATTTTCCATTTTAAGTCATTTTTAAACCCTTTTCAATTTTATTTCATTTTTAATTCAAATTTTGTCATCATTTTGACTTTGCTTGAGTGATTACTTGGTTGATCATATCTTCAAAATTTCAAATCATCCATAGATGTTCTCTTAGGTTGATTCAATCTTCTATAATTTAATATGTTGGTAGGTGATCATTTGATCATATTTTTGACACTTTGAGTTAGTGATAGGTTATCCCTAGGTTGTGCCATATGTTTGGGTCTCCTGGCTTGTTTGATAGTGGATCCTAAGTCAAACACTTGAGCTTGCTTTCATTTTTCCTTTTGTTTTCTTCTTTCTTCTTTGAGTTTTAAACAATTGTTCTTCATGCCTTAAAAGTTTAATTCTGTATCAACACTCTAACATGATTGCCACATACATTGCTTACCTCATGATCACCGACTTGCTATCTCTAACCTCCTAACATTTACTTTATGCAATTCACTTGTATGTCTCATTATTCATCATCTCACTTCATATATTATTCATCTTATCTTATTCATCTTATGCTTCTTATCTTGTGTTTGGTTTGCTTGACAATCTAAATGAATCAAAACATGATAAAATGGGTAGACTTAATCCTTAAGACCCATTCTTGACTTGGAGTGATGTTTAAGACTTTGGACTTTGGATTTAGGACTTAGACCTATTCTTGATTTGGAGTGACCTTGGACTCGTTGACCTCTTGATCACTTACACCTTGTTTTCCTGTCGAACTTTTGAACTTGTGATCCTGTCATCTTGTTTTTTGTTCATTTCCTTATACCTCTGCTTATCACATTCATTTGTTTAGGTTAGCACACAGTAGCACACACATGGCTTACTATTGGGCTACCTAACAATGAGACTTAGTCTTAGTACACTTTTGCACACACATGGCTTACTCTTGGGCTACCTAACAATGAGACCTAGGCTTAGTACACTTTTGCACACATATGGATTACTCTTGGGCTACCTAACAATGAGACCTAGGCTTAGTACACTTTTGCACCCTGTGACGGTAAATTCATGACCACCAAGCTATGGATAAACTTGACGTCAATAAAACCAGAGTCACCATCGCGCTTTTATTATTTCCAAAGGAAAAGGGAAAACTACGAACAAAACCCAAGGATAAGAAGTTTTCAAATCAAAATTAATAAAAGACCAGATATTACAGGTAATGGGGTTGGTTACACAGAGGGAAGGTGTTAGCACCCAAAGTGTCCAAGGTACTCCTAGGGAGCCCTTTTTTGTGTGGATATGTTTTTTGGGTATAAATGATGTTTGATAAAAAAATAGAGTGTGGAGATGAGAAAAGAATCCATGGATTATACTTTTTGTGTTTGACAAGACCTTCGGTCTTGTGCCTACGTACCAACATAAAAATGAGGGATCAAAAACTCGTAGTTCGTGGTAAAAATTTCAAAAGAGATGGGTGAGTTGAATTTAAGAAAAGTTTAAGTAAAAAGGCACAAAAAGGCCGAAGGTTTGAATGGGGTTGTTAATTCTTTTTGTCTTTTGAAATTTAAGTCAATATGGTTAAGTTTATTTACAAGTTTGATTAAGAAAAGATTTTTAAAATTCATTGGCATAAGGCCAAAGTTTCTAATTGTTAAAACATGTCTAAGTTTGAAATCAAAAGCAAAGAAAGTTTTTGAAAGGAGGGAGAGATTTTGAAATTTAAGAAGTGGGAGAAGATGAGGAGACTAGCCTAAGCAAAAATTTAAAATTTAAGAGTTGAAAAGATATGACCAATAGGATGCAATCCAACAGACAAGAATATCATATAGAAAACCATTTTACTTTGGACTTTGATCAAGCAATAAGCCATAAGAAATGAGCAATATCCATACATCATAAAAATCAAGGCATCAAATAAATATGTCAACATCCAAGCAAGCATTCCAATAGCCAGCAGTCTTCACTGTTTTCCCATGTATCAGATGAAATATTCCTTGATCAACTCAAAACAAAACATTAGACAAAGATCATAACAAAGTAACAATTAAGCACAAATACAAAATAGCAGATAAAGCAAAGAGATCCAAAGTCTTTCATCAGATGAAAGTCAACTGTCAAGGATAGCTCAGTCTCAAACGTTGGCATTGGCCAAGTCCTTTAGTATGGGGAATGTTTCCTAATCCTAAGTCCAAAAGTTCAGATCAAGTTCAATAGTCCACCAAATGTTTTTTTAGGGTTTTTCTTGTTATTAAATATTTTAAGGTCCTAAGACCATAAACAAAACCAAAAGCAAGCAGACAATATATACAATCACAAGATATGGCTCAAATGAGTAAAGTGAAAATGACTTGAAACATAAACAAGTTATATGAAATGTAAATGACAATGAATGATAAATGACTGAAAATTAAAATTGCATAAAGTAAATGGCTTAAAAGTAAAAGCATAATGAATGAAAGTTAGTCAATGGTTAGTCAAAAGTTAGTGTTGAGTTTTAATTGATTAAGTCATTCTTTGGAGAACACTTAACCATTCATTCACAAATATGGATTCTTGAACCAAGACATCATCCATGAGAAGGGCTCCAACTTGGATAATTCAACAAGTATGCCACTAGCTCTCATGAAAGGAAAAAAGGTCAAGTCTCCATACAATGCCATGAAGAATGGGATACATACAATTTCACTTACTAGAATGCTATGCCTTGAGGGTCAAATTTAGCTCTATGTTAAGCAATAGTAATTGGACTTATGTAGAAGTCACAACTATCTGAGGCCGAGCAACAAAAATATAGGTGTTAATGCATGTTAGAGATTTGGTACAAAGAACCAAACTCCTAAAACATACCACACGCTAAAAGAAAAATGGGAGGTACCTATCTCAGTCATACTTGTATTGATTCACTTGACACAAGGTCATTGATGAATCAATTAGCATTTAGGCATTAGAGATTTCATTTTCAAATGTGGGAAATAGAATGAATAGGGATGAAGATGAATAGGGGAGGCTAAGTAGAAACACAAATTTATCATGAGAGGAATTTCATCTGATCAAAACCATCCATTCATTTTGGGAGATGAAATGTACATTTGATCAATCCCTTAAATCCAATGGTTTTGATCCAACATAAGTCAAATCCATCATGACCAAGGCCCAAAAAAAAGTCAAATGTCATAAGACCATTAAAATGACTCAACATAATTTTTAAACATTTAATCAATTAAAAATCAATTTAAAAATGAATTAAAATGCATTTTAATTTGGACAAAACCTCAAATCCCTTCAAAACACCAAATAAATTGTCAAAGGACCTTAGACAAAAAATTTCATGATTTTTAAAAAGTCTGAAGTATTTTTAAGCAATTAAAAATATCCACAAAAACACTTAATTCATGAAAAATACAAATATCAATCCAAAAAATCATTTTCATTCAGAATATGGAAGAGAAAAATATTTAATTTTTTTGGTGAAAGTCCCATATTTTTTGGATTAAAAATGGATTTATTATGAAATAAACAAAATAAAGCAATTAAATGGAAAATCAAAAAATATGAAAAATTAGGGGCCACCAGATCTCCCTCATTAATTGAGGTGGAAGATCTGATGGCCAAACACGCGTGTTCCACCAAAGACCTGAGTCAATGTGCTACACCAATGGTAATCATAACCAAGGGCCATGATTAAAACATTTTGAATGGATCAAAGGGTTGGCAACATGCCAGCACACCACCGGAGTTAGAGCTCCGATCATCTTCTTCGATGAACCTCACCGGACTGGATGACCACCAACCATCACCAAAATAAAAAACAAGGACATGATTTTAAAGAAAAAATTCTCAGGAGCTCGAATTTGGCCTCAATTTTCTTTAATTCCTAGTATATTGAAAGATACATGGATTTGAATTTTGAGGATCATGAACTGAGTTGCTTCGATTTGACCTCAAAGCAACTCAATCTTGTGTCCTACGTTGGTAGGACTTCAGCAAACCAAAAATCAATCTAAATGGATGAGAAATAAGGGAGAATCGAAGAAGAGAAGTTTCTGAAATCTCACCTTCAGCGAGCTTCAAATCAGCTTGATCTTGCTTCCAATTTGGCTTGGCTTGACTCTAGAAGCTTGCAGGAGATAATATTGATGATTAAAAATCTTGGCCTCTTGGAGTTTCAATTCCAAAACAGAATAAGAATTGAAACTTGATTTCTATAAAAGACCTCAAGATTATCCTTTCAATGGGGTTTGGGGAAGAAGTAGGTCAAAGCTTGGGCAAGAGGATCCTCATTATGATCACCAAGGTCATGTATTTATAGCCATGTTCATTGCTTTTCACACACTTCCATACTTTAGTCAAAAATAGAAATGTAAAGTGCATGCTTGCATGGGCATGTGATAGGCCCATGAGATGATGTAATCAGGTCCAAAAATGATCATGAATGATGCTGAAAGCATAACATGAGAAATGATAATGTGATTCATCCAAATGGGACCATGAAGAGTAACCATGTGCAAGTTATTAAAATATTGTCTAAATGAGGTGATTTTAGACTTTTTGGAAAGGTGACATCAAGGCGAACAACTTTCATGTTTAACACTTTTCCATATGAAGCTTGGATCATAATGAATTTTAAGGTGGACGTTTGAGAAATTAAACATAATTGAAAATTTTCTAAGTACCAAGTCAAATATCCACTTCTTCCACCTTGAATAACTTTTTCTATGAGCTTAAAATGGAAAATGTTCCTTCATAAAAGTTGTAGGTATTTCATACCTATTCAATTTGGTCACAAATTTGACCTCATTTGGATTTGGCATGAAGGAGTTATGCATTTTGGAAGTTGAGGAAAATTGCTTGTTCAATGGTAATGGCCCAAAATGACCTATAATGTTTCCTCTTGGCAGATGCCCTTGAAAGTTTAATTTGACATTTCTCAAAGAATAAAAGTTGGATAAGACATATTGAAATTGCTCATAAAACTTTTATGGCCTTCATATCATAAAAATTGAGCAAGTTGTGGTCCTTAAAAGTTGACATCCTAACTAGGATACATACAAAATGACCTATAATGTTTCACCATAAAAATGACTTTCCAAGCAAAAATAGCTCTTGATTCCAACATGAAAGTTGTTTTTAATATTATAAGAAGTAAACTTTATCTTGGAATCATTTTCATATGACAAATATTGTAGGTGATAGGGTCTAGTGAACCTCAGTTTTTACTAGTTGACTTTCTCTGGTCAACCTCTTTGAACCAACTTGCAAACTTGAAGTTCTCTTGATATTTTGGGCTCATGGAGGATCATATATGTATAAGATTATTTGAAATGAAGTATACCTTGATATATTGGACCAATTGTTGAAGAAACATGTTGAGGAAGTCACACAAGATACCTAGATGAATTAGGGTTTCCAAGGAAAACAAGCTTCAAAATCTTGATGATTTCTTGATCCAAATGATAAATAAAGAACATGGGGATCCATATATGATGCCCAAAACCATTGTGAACCATTTCTTGATTGATCTCTTTCATTGAGGGTCTCAAACCTTAGGTATGAGCTTGATGAGGCATTGATGAATGCACACACTACCTACAAAAGAAACACAGTTATACAGATATCAATTTAACCTTTGATTCATTCTATTTTAATGAGACATATATGTAACTTGATCGATCTCAATTTAACCTTTGATTCATTCTATTTTAATCATATTATTACATAACAAAAACAAATATCAAATTCATGGTTTCGTAAATGGCTCTGATACCACTTTTGGAGAATTGCCATCCAAAGGCGCAGCGGAATTTAAAAAGTTCTCCATTTAGTGATCCTTACGAATGGGCATGATCAGTGATAGAATCGTTACCTCTTGTGGCGATTCAAACCTTTGGGGCAGATCTCTGATAATGATCAAAACCTTTGATACAAATCCACGGGGCGATCACGAACGTTGAAGGATGACAACGTCTCTACTCAGTCCACACGAACGGATTCCTTCAATCGCAGTGCTAGCTGTTATGAATGAAGGCTTTGAGTGAGAGAAAGAGGGAAACAAAATTCCAAGTCTCTACTTGAATTTCTGTCTGAGTGGAGTGGCAATGCTTCTACCCAAGGGGTTCTATTTATAGAACCACTTGTGTGGGCTTCAAGCCAAAAAGCCCACTTAAGTGTATTTTGCCCATATCTCATAATATGCCAAAATCACTTAAGTATTTGGTACCTTACCATATTTCGTTTCCACTTAAGTGCACCGTACCTTACGATGTTCCTTAATTATTCTATCTCTCATCAATCCGTCCTTTGTGTGTGACCCTATAGGTTTTCGCGGCGTTGGCAATTATATTAAATCACGCATTTAACATAATAAACAGTGAGCGGTATCTAGCAACACATCACTGCTACCCAAGTCACGAAAATGTCATGTGATCTGACAAAACCTCCTGTGATAATAATTATGTGTATAATTACCCCTTTGCCCTTATGTCTATATTGAACACAAGGTATAGACCGTGTCACCTTTGTCCAGGTCAATATTGGGCCCATAGACATTTATCCTGTTACGCAGGATTGGCAAATTCCATCTAGGACACTCATGTCCCTCAGCATGCTTCGTGGAGTACTCAGCAACTGTCTTTATGGTCATCCAGTTACAGATAACGTTGGATCAGTAATAAAGCACTCAACTCTACATCTAGGATCCATAGTGGTTTCAGGTCGAAGAGTGGTATACACTATTATCACCATGAGAATAACTTATGACACTTTGCATAACTTTCTATATAGTATTCTCATAGCGGGTCAATCCGGTATAAATATTACTCCTAATATTCATACCTATGTTTAAGACTTGATAACTCTTTATCCATGATCCATGAGATGTGATCATCAGTCTACAAACATAATAGTCTTAATGATTTAATGTTATCCCACTTCACATTAAAGCTCGACTACGGATACTTTAAGAATAGTGCCCTTATGTTTAATGTGTTCTCATGATTAAGTCACACTTAATACATTAAACGGACTATCTATTCTAGGGACTTTATTAATCAACCATAATAAAGAAAATGCCTTTTATTATTAATAAATAATTTGATACAAGTACCAAAAAAAATATTGGCCTCTAGGGCTTACACCAACAATCTCCCACTAGCACTAGAGCCAATCATGCATACCCCGTATGCCCATTGATCTAGTATGACCATCATGCTTCTGCTGCGCAAGAGGCTTTGTCAGTGGGTCAGCGACATTGTCAAATGTAGGTACTTTACATATTTTCACACAACGCCTAAGTATGTGTTTGGATCGTTGGTGAGATCTAGGCTCCTTAGCTTGTGCGATAACACCATTGTTATCATAATAGAGACCAATGGGATCCACAATGCTAGGGACTATGCCAAGTTTATTGATCCAAACAGCTTCCTTGGCTGCACTTAAGGCAGCAATATACTCGGCCTCAGTTGTAGAATCAGCAACTGCATCTTACGTTGAACTTTTCAAGCTCACAGTGCCACCATTTAAGCAAAACACATAACCAGATTGGAATCATTCATATTAAAGCATCTCAGCACTTTGTCTATGTACTCTGACTTAGGCCAAGCATTTCATGATCTATCTCTATAGATTCTGATAGGCTGCTTCACCCAGGTCCTTCATAAAAAAGCATTTCCCCAACCAAGACTTTACTTGTTGCAGGGTAGGGATATCGATTCCAATGAGTAATATGTCACCTACATATAATACCAGGAATACGATCATGCTCCCACTAACCTTCTTGTAGACACAAGTCTCATCTTCGTTCTTGATGAATCCATACAGTTTTACTGTTTCATCAAAACGAAGATTCCATGAGTAGGTCACAGGCTCATCTTGATCCATGAGTAATACATCACCTTGATCAGATATCCATATATCTCAGGTAGGTGACGTATCCTGCCTGACCTACGTTGGTCTTGTTCTACTTGAGCAGGTTGCTCTTACACAACTACTTGTGTTTCCTGCTCTAATTCCTCCATAGGTGTATCGATGCTTTGTGATTCTTGAATTTCTTCAGGTTCTACTTTCCTCCCACTTATTCCTTTGGAAATAAAATCCCTTTCTAGGAAAACTCAAGTTCGAGCGACAAACACTTTGCCCTCAGAAGGATTGTAGAAGTAATATCCTCTTGTTTCTTTAGGATACCCCACAAATAAGCATTTGTCAGATTTGGGCTCAAGCTTAGTTGAAATTTGTCGTTTCACATAAACTTCGCAACCCCAAATCTTCATGTAAGACATATGTGGTCTCTTACCACTCCATATCTCATATGGTGTCTTTTCAACCTTTTGGATGGAACACGGTTAAGTGTGTAAGCTGATGTCAATGGTGTATGTCCTCAAAAGGAGTTTGGAAGATTGGTGTGACTCATCACGAATCGGACCATGTCCAACAGGGTTCGATTTCTTCTCTCAGATACACCCTTCCATTGGGATGTTCCAGGAGGAGTAAGTTGGGATAGGATCCCACACTCTTTCAGATGGTCATCAAACTCTAGGATTAAATACTCACCACTTCGATCTGATCGAAGAGTTTTAATATTATTACCTAGTTGGTTTTAACTCGTTAGGTTTCACCCTTTTGTATTAATGTTATTAATAGGCATTTTAAGATCAAGGACATACAGTCCATTGTTCATTTGTGTAGTAGCATAGAATATATCATTCAAATAAATTGAGCAACAATTGTTCTTTATTATAAATGAAAAACCAAACTTGTCCAAACAAGCAATGGAAATAATATTCCTGCTAATTGCAGGTACATAATAACAGTTCTCTAACTGAATTATTAAACCACTAGGTAAAGTCAATACAAAAGTTCCTACGGCTAAAGAGAGCAACCTTTTCTCCATAGCCAACTCGTAGGTCGACTTCACCTTTTGCCAAATCTCTACTCCTTTTTAGTTCCTGCACATTTGTACAAATGTGAGAACCGCATCCAGTATCTAATACTCATGATGTAGAAGTGGATAAATTAATAACAAAAATACCTGAAGTTGAAGTCTCTACTCCATTCTTCTTATCTTCCAGGTACTTTGGGCAGTTCCTCTTCCAGTGTCCGGTCTTACCGCAATGGAAGCAGGTGCCTTCTTTTGCTATGCCTCCACTAGGCTTCAAAGCAGCAGTGGGTCTGGGATTGGCAACTTCCTTGCCCTTCCCCTTATCACTCTGCTTAGTGGGCCTTTTGTTCTATCTCTTTCCATTTCCGATCATCAGAATGGACTTCCCTTTTGACTTCAGATTCTGCTCGGCAGTTCTTAACATGGCGAGCAATTCAGGAAGAGATTTGTCCATATCAATCATATTTAAATTTAGGACAAATTGACTGAAACTATCTGGCAACGATTGCAAGATCAAATCAGTTGCAAGTTCCTTTTCGAGGGGAAAACCCAATCTCTCAAGGTTTTCCACATACCCAATCATCTTGAGTACATGGGGACCTACAGGGACTCCCTCAGCTAACTTGCTTTGAAAAAGGGATTTTGAAACTTCAAACCTCTCATGCCTTGCTTGCTCTTGATAGAGCAACTTCAGGTGTTCGATCATATCGAACGCTGACATGTTCTCATGTTGCTTTTGCAATTCTGAGTTCATGGTAGCCAGCATGAGACAAGCAGTTTCATTGGCATCATCGACATGCTTCTTATAAGCATCTCTTTCTGCCTTAGGTGCAGAACTAGGAGGTTCCTCTTCAGGAACAGGTGTCTCCAAGACATACAGCTTTTTATCATGTTTGAGGACAATCCTCAGGTTTCGGTGCCAATCCAGAAAATTTGTCCCAGACAATTTTTCCTTATCAAGGATTGATCGCAGGATGTTGTTAGAGGTGTTTGCTGTCATGGTAATCTACATAAGGATTAATGAAAATATAAGTATCATTGACATATTCAATTAGGCCTTTAATTAAACATGCTCCCACTATTTTACTCAAAACAAATGACCCTCATCATCTGATTCGGAAAATCCCGTTGGAAGATTTTCTAGTGGGTCGAGATCCATATTTCACTTCGTTCTAAGTCCGCGTAGGCGGATTACACAAAACTAGGTTATTTTAGGTAGGAACTCCTTCCAATTGTATCTCATACAACTCTCGAAAATTTCAGTTGGGTGAATAACTTCTTATTCTAATCCATCATATGGATTATTCCCAACTCTTGCTTCTAAACATATATATAATCTTATTATAATTTGTTTAGTTAAGTTTGACCCATTGTTTTAACAGTTGGATATTACAATTATCCCATCGCACCTTACTAATATATAGATCATGCACCTCGCGTAGGCGAAACCTACATTATCCATTACTAGTCTTGATGAGTGTTAAAACTTGGAAAGCATAAACTTAATATTTAATTTTGAGGGAATTGCAATTTTCTGATCTCTCCGGCTTGTTTATCATATAAACCGTCTCTCACATGCATCAACATACATTCACATGCATCAACATACATACAAACAAAAATGAAACAATTATGGCCCCTAGCGCAATTGTTCTCCCAAGCCAATGAGAGTACCTAAGCTAACCTACAACGATCTAAGCTTCTCCAAGCAAGATCTTCAAGGTTGTCCTCCTTTGGCACTGACTTCTTTGCTTTCTTCATATCATTACATTACATGAAAGAAACTCGTTTTACATACGAGGGAGTGAGATGAGAAAAGAAGTTACATTTGGGAGATTAAGAGAGAGGCACGACACGCAGGTCGTATTTTAAAAACCCAAAACAAAACAAAGGAAGACTAAGGCCATAACCGATCACCACAAGACAATAATAAACACTTTATTATTATTATAATTAATTCCTTTAATTAATTAAAATCAAATTAAATTTCGACGACCGATCATCACATTTTAATGAACAATTCATTTAAAATCGATGTCGCTTTTCGTATCAACACTTGACACTTTTAAAGCACTGAGTTAGCCGAATGGGCAAAAATTTCCTTGCGTTAACCGGTTAACCATATGCGTTAACCGGTTAACACTGTTTTGAAATCTGAAAAAAATTGTTTTCTGCCTTGCGTTAACCGGTTAACCAAATGCGTTAACCGGTTAACACTGTTTGAAAATGTCTTAGAAAACTGTTTTCCGCCTTGCGTTAACCGGTTAACCAAATGCGTTAACCGGTTAACACTGTTTGAAAATCTCAAAAAAATATTTCGCATTCCGTTAACCGGTTAACCATACGCGTTAACCGGTTAACACTGTTCCAAAAAGTGTTTAGGGAGCACAACTCTTGTGCGTTCAAACCCCAATCGCGTAACTCTCTGACAACACAACCCTTGTGTCGTCACTAACCCTAATGCACCTATTTCAGACCGTCAAACACGTCTCGATTGTTAATTCAGTATGATTGATCAACACGTCATTGCTTCACCATACTAATGTCGGATCAAGAAGCAAACGACCATTGATCGCTCAAAGGAAAACAATCATCGAGGTTTTTGAATTAACGAAACAAGAACATTATATCATATATAATGTATTTTGCATCAGGGTTACATATATCACATATATGTAACTTGATCGATCTCAATTTAACCTTTGATTCATTCTATTCTAATCATATTATTACATAACAAAAATAGATATCAAATTCATGGTTTCGTAAGTGGCTCTGATACCACTTTTGGAGAATTTCCATCCAAAGGCGCAGCGGAATTTAAAAAATTCTCCATTTAGTGATCCTTACGAATGGGCATGATCAGTGATAGAATCGTTACCTCTTGTGGCGATTCAAACCTTTGGGGCAAATCTCTGATAATGATCAAAACCTTTGATACAGATCCACGGGGCGATCACGAACGTTGAACGATGACAACGTCTCTACTCAGTCCATACGAACGGATTCCTTCAATCGCAGTGCTAGCTGTTATGAATGAAGGCTTTGAGTGAGAGAAAGAGGGAAACAAAATTCCAAGTCTCTACTTGAATTTCTGTCTGAGTGGAGTGGCAATGCTTCTACCCAAGGGGTCCTATTTATAGAACCACTTGTGTGGGCTTCAAGCCAAAAAGCCCACTTAAGTGTATTTTGCCCATATCTCATAATATGCCAAAATCACTTAAGTATTTGGTACCTTACCATATTTCGTTTCCACTTAAGTGCACCGTACCTTACGATGTTCCTTAATTATTCTATCTCTCATCAATCCGTCCTTTGTGTGTGACCCTATAGGTTTTCGCGGCGTTGGCAATTATATTAAATCACGCATTTAACATAATAAACAGTGAGCGGTATCTAGCAACACATCACTGCTACCCAAGTCACGAAAATGTCATGTGATCTGACAAAACCTCCTGTGATAATAATTATGTGTATAATTACCCCTTTGCCCTTATGTCTATATTGAACACAAGGTATAGACCGTGTCACCTTTGTCCAGGTCAATATTGGGCCCATAGACATTTATCCTGTTACGCAGGATTGGCAAATTCCATCTAGGACACTCATGTCCCTCAGCATGCTTCGTGGAGTACTCATCAACTGTCTTTATGGTCATCCAGTTACGGATAACGTTGGATCAGTAATAAAGCACTCAACTCTACATCTAGGATCCATAGTGGTTTCAGGTCGAAGAGTGGTATACACTATTATCACCATGAAAATAACTTATGACACTTTGCATAACTTTCTATATAGTATTCTCATAGCGGGTCAATCCGGTATAAATATTACTCCTAATATTCATACCTATGTTTAAGACTTGATAACTCTTTATCCATGATCCATGAGATGTGATCATCAGTCTACAAACATAATAGTCTTAATGCTTTAATGTTATCCCACTTCACATTAAAGCTCGACTACGGATACTTTAAGAATAGTGCCCTTATGTTTAATGTGTTCTCATGATTAAGTCACACTTAATACATTAAACGGACTATCTATTCTAGGGACTTTATTAATCAACCATAATAAAGAAAATGCCTTTTATTATTAATAAATAATTCGATACAAGTACCAAAAAAAATATTGGCCTCTAGGGCTTACACCAACAAATGTGCTTGGTGATCTCTCCCCAATGCAAACCCAATGAATGAGGGGTAAGGAGGATGCCAAGGTGTGATCCCAAAGCCAATGTATATGATGAGATAGCTTCAGGGATCTTAGGGTCAAAATTAGGGTCTTACAGCTGCCCCTATTTAAGGACATTCTAACTGAGGATGTGAAGGTTAAAATCTTTGTATTAACTCAGCATAATGGACTTAAATAACAACATCGAGAAACAAATTTTGGTCCCTAAGAGACCTCACGATGCATATAATATGTATGTAAAAATAATCTGTGTGAGGAATATGTTGCTACAAAGGAAAAGAATATGGAGAGACCGAAAGTCCATATGAGCATAATGCATTCCATAAGAAAAACTCACTGAGGAGACAGAGACTCTGGGGGGATAACAAGCTATGTGTAAGCCAGGATACAACTTGCAAACTGCTGGAGACACGAGGGGTTTTCCATGAAAATAAATCAATGGATGGACTCATCCTAGGGATAAGGTTATCTGTAGAGGATGGCGACTTCTCTGAGGAAATACACGCCTAAACTCAATAGGGGAAGAATAAACTTCAACACAAGAGTAAAAATAGATGTATTATCTACTATCGGTTACTGGGTAGAAGATCAATACACTCGGACAGAAGGACATCCGTTACCGGTTAGGGTAAACATATCAAGGATAACTCGCTGAGGAAATGAGGTGTATTCATTACCGGTTACTAGGTAAGAATAACCTACTGGGGAGAGAAAAAAATAAAATAGAATTTACAACTACCGGTTACTGGGAAGAAGATTGAAGAAAGAGTATCCGTCACTAGTGAAAGTGAACATATCAAGGATAAACTCAAAGGAAGAATATCCATCATCTGTTAGGATGAACATATCAAAGATACACCACTTGGGGAAAGAGGAAGAATATTTGTTACCTGTTAGGGTAAACATATCAAGGATAAACTGCCGGGGAGAAATAGGAATTGCAACTACCGATTACTGGGTAATAATCGGGATATTAATCGAAATGGTGTGATCTTTGAGTGTAAATATAGGCAATTATCTGATGTGTTTTCGCGTTATTAAACTCCCCTAAAGTTGAATCTTTGCTTATCCTCAAGAAAATACAATTTGAAAACAAAGATAAACGTAAATACATTACCCGTTCGTACGTGGTTGTCAGGTGGATTATTAGGATGTCCGATATTGAATAAAGCACCAAAAATACTGTGACGACACGAACTTTCAGATTTAGCATAGATCTCTCGTTTACCCAAGCCAGTTCGAATCATGCTATTATAGCTCGACCTAGTGTCTCTGTTTCTATTTCACCCGGTTTCATTCTAGCACAATCACATTAAGCCCTTTGCCTCCGCACGCACTTAGTGAAGTAGCCGGTTAGTGACTTTGATCCTTTTCTTAGCACGGGGGTCTGGTACACTAGTGTGGTACCCCTTTATATATCCCCTTTTTTAAGGTTGTGGGGGATCGAACCGTAGTTCGCCCTACCGAGTCCAGTACCAGGTACCTCTGGACCAACCAGCTGGGGTTTCTATTCCTTCTTTTTGCATAACTTTGCAACCTTTTGTATGGTTCTTTTATCAATTTCTTGATAGAAACAGTATGAAGGAGTTTCTTAATTTATAGGCATCAAACACTTATATTCATCGGCTCTCCACGTGGTTTGCGCTCTAGACGGTGCTGACTACTAATATAAACTACTATAGGTTAATCTAGAATGGAGACTTAAGGTGTCGGTATAATGGTTATTCAAACTGATCTCGTAGGAATAAGGGATCTTGGGTGTCGGGACGGTATCAATCTTGTTAGATCTTTCTCAGCTTTTCTGATAAAGCCTCCGCGAGACAGCCTATGTACTCGTAGGGTATGCATTTTAATCTTAAGGAAAATTTTTGGTATGCCCAAAATATGTAAAAATGATTGAAAAGGACAAAAAAAATTGTATTGGCTGAAAATATTAGCAATAGAAACAAGTAGAGGAGTAATAAGGATTTCCTCCCACATTTAAACAATGCATTATCCTCAATGCGACAGTATACATAAATAAAAAGGAAAGAAACAAAAATCACTACTCATCATTACGCGGCTGGCTTCTTCATGCTCTGGCTCTTGCTCTTGCGCGCTCACCTCGTCCTAGCTGGGTAGGATCCAATCCCACGTGCTGAGTGTATTTCTGGATGGCATCTACGCGGTAAGTTAGGGAACTCATCTGGTCCGAAAGTTCCGCCATCCCTTGATCATGCCAGTTAGCATAATCGTTCTGATCTTGCTGCATTTGCTGGATCGCTTGCATCATTTCTGTTTGGCGGTCTTCCATTATTTGGTTGTGTCGTAACATCTCGGCGTAGATGATCTCCATGGAGGCGGGTCTTCGTTCGCTTCTCCGCTGTCCTCGGGAGGAAGTCTCTACAGCGTGCTCTTGAGGTGGTTGAGACATGCCTCTGTCAACCTCCTCTCCGACTTCATCTGCACCATTACCAGGATTTCTATCATTTGGCTCGGGGGCCTCCAAATCAAAAATCCAATTTTCCATTTCTCTTGGATCTGTGCGGTTCCTGTTAGGCATGATGATACTTCTAACTACCTTGTTTCTGACAACAGGATAATACTTCCCATCATCTCTTGCTTTGATCAGGTGTGAAGCACGACAATAGTCGATGTTGAAGAATTCTGCTTCCATGGCTGGTAAGTTGGCTAGCCTATCTCTCAGGTTCAAGCCTAACGCTATGGAGGTGATAATTCCCCCACAACAAAACGCTTGGCTTCCTCTCATGCAAGCAGCCTGGATGTTGGCTAGAAGGAAAGGAGTAACATTAAACGCAATTTGGGCAAACACACAGTGAAGAAGGAAAAGTTCCTCGGAGTTTACCTTGTGGTTGCCGACTCTTCTAAAAACTGTGTGCCCCAGGACTCGGTGAAAGTATTTGATGGTTGGGTTGTGGATATATGTTGCATTAAGCGTATCCCAGCTCGTTGCGTTCATGCTGGTGAGGTTGCGCCAAACTGGGAATGCTATCTCTAACCATCCTTCTAGGATGCAGTAGTGGATTCCTTCTCCATGTCGGAAACCAAGCATTCTCGCTATCTAGGTTTGATTAAGGGAATACTCGGTGCCGAACATTCTAAATGTGGCGACACCGGTGAGAAATTGGGTAGCTCCAAGGGGTGTGATATAAGTGTAGGAACTCAGAAATTCCAGGGTAAGCGCTTCGTAGGTTGGCTACGGTGTGGTGTAGAGTTGCGTCAAGCTGGAGTTAGCTAGCATCCACTCCACGCCCTCGAAAAGTCCTAACTCCCTTAGGCATTCATGATCAACATACCTTGTGGCTTGAACGGAGCGTTGGTAGAACTTGAGGTAGTTGCTCCATTGGTGTTCACCGGCTTCTCCATTTCGGAATATGACGGTTGATAGGTCGGGAGTAGCTCTTTCTTGACGGGCCATTTGATGAGTTGTATGAAACTTTTGGTATTGGTGGGTGAGATGGAGTGTTTGTGAGTTGCACGCTTGAAGGAATGTGAAGAATTTAATAGATGAAGAGCAGAATGGTAATGAGAGTGATAATTAGTGAGGAAGAAGAGAGAAAGAGCGCCTGCATTTATAGGCGAGCTCTCTGGAATTCGTAATAGTTGTCACAAGGGTGTGACGGTCGTCACGCCCAACGGGTGCATAACGGTCGTCTGCAACAGTCAGATGCTCATAACGGTCATTTGCATGCCGTGTGACGATCGTGGCAGATCCGTGACGGTCGTCACGCCTGTGAGACGGACGTCACCCTATTGTGACGGTCGTCACACGCTGATTTTCAATTTTTTAACACAGGTTTCAGCAGCATATGATAACAGCAAAAATGATAACTAAGCAATTTAATTTTAACAGCATAAATGTAAAAAAATAGAAATGAATAAATAGATGGAATAAGCATAAATAAATGAATAGCAATTGAATTAATAAATTGAAATTAAATGTAACGTAAGAAAAAAATTGTAGCGATAACATAGCAAACAAAAGGAATAAAGAAAAAGTAATGAAATAAATAAATGTGCTCCCTCCCCACACAAAATAAAGCAGTGTCCTCATTGCTTAGTGCGAGTAGGAGAAATCAGTGGTCATATTTATTAGCCACATTTTTGTCCCAATGCGGCGACAACTTCGTTTAGATAATGAAACTGCTCAACGGCTATATTCATCAGGCCCAGGACATCAAAGTGTATGAGCTTTATCTCTTCTTTCACAATGGTGATGTCAGCTTGGAAAGCATTCAGACGGGTGATGAGCATGGTATGATTATTAGCATAAGATGGAGGAACCGGTTCATCAATGTTATAATAGTTATGAGGTGTTTCAGAGTCAGATTCTTCCTTATGGATAGGTTCATTGATACACCCATATTTAGGTGGGGTTGCAGGAGGTGAAGGTGGATCAATAGGGTGTTCCTCTAAGTCGTAGAGCCAGTTATCGCGGTTGTGAACACTCGTTTTCTCATGGTTAGGCAAGGTAAAAAGTCGAACCACTTCGTTACTGATTAGATAATCAAAGGCGTCCGTCCCAATGTTTCCTATGATTCTGCGGTCAAAGCAAAATTTGATATCCGTTGGGCGGATGTTTCCAAAAGGTACAAGCTCATAAAGTGGGCGTACAAGTCTGATGGCGTCTGCTATCATGGTTACTAGGCCACCTATGATTATTGGGGTACGGTTATTCTTAGCAAGGTGGACAAATCTTTCCATCATGAATGTCACTATATTGACGTGTCGACCTTGATCGACACAAAGCAAGATGAAGAGTTCATCTCGGGACAGTAAGGTGTTATTCTCTTCCTTACCAAATAAGGTGTGGGCTAGTATCTTATGAAAGTATCGGATAGCAAGGTTATGGATCTTTTGTGAGTGCATCTCATTTGGGTTTGGGTTGGATTCTCCAGATATGCTACCCCAGAAGTCATCGAGGTCGATGTCATCGATTAGGTCCTCCTAGTAGGTAATAAAAACAAAAGGGCCACTAGGGAATCCTAGGAGGTCAGCAAGGTCTCGACGGGTATAGGTGAAGTCCATGCTAAATAAACTAAAGGATATCAACCCTTTGTTAAGTCCGTAACCCTGCTCAGGGATGTATACAAGGGAGCTCAGGAATTCTAAGGTTAGTTCACGGTACGTGACAAACCGTCTCTTAATGGCTGCGTTCTCCCACCCAAGTTGGTTAAACATATATAGGATGCTACCTCGGATGCCTAATTTATCCATGGTCGGTCCATCATAATATATGGTCAATGCCATATCCTTCCGAGCTAGATAATCATACGCCTTCGTTGAACTCTGCCTCTGAAAACTGTCTCTGTTTGTTGCATGATGAAAGTAATTAACTAACTAGTTAGTAATTTTCCTGTTTGTCAGTATCCAATATGTCTAAGTTAGTTACTAGAAGCAACAAGAGTGACTGCAAAGAATCAAGAAGAGGGGAGCAAACAAAATAAAGAAAAAAGTCAAAGAAGGGAAAAATAAAGTGTAAGAAAAATAACAAAAAAAAGGAAAAAGGGTGGGTTGTCTCCCCCTAATCACTTTATTTAATGTGGCAACTTCGACAGTAGTGTCGCGTTGTACTAGGTTTGGGGTTGAGCGGGCAGCTCTATGAGTCTAAGACTGTTCGAATAGTCTCTGTTTTCTATATTATGATAATGCTTTAGTCGCTGCCCTTACTACAAAAGGGTCACTATTTCTACCTTTTATTTCTATCGTGCCACTATTGATAAATTTGGTGATCTCGAAAGGGCCAGACCACCGAGATTTGAGTTTTCTTGGAAAGAGTTTAAGTCTTGAATTAAATAGCAGCACTACGTCGCCGACTTTAAACTCCTTCCTAGAAATGCGTTTGTCATGCCATCTATTGGTTCGTTCTTTGTAGATCTTGGCATTCTCGTAAGCCTCCAATCTCACCTCTTCTAATTCGTGGATGTCCAGAATCCGTTTCTCACCCGCGGAAGTGTAGTTTATGTTCAGGGTTTTAATTGCCCAATACGCTTTGTGTTCTAATTCCACATGGGGGTGGAATGATTTACCATAAACTAGTTTGAAGGGTGTGGTTCCTATCGCGGTTTTGTAAGCCGTCCTATAGGCCCACAAAGCTTTGTTTAGTTTGGATGACCAGTCTTTTCTGGATAATCCTACGGTCTTCTCAAGAATTTGTTTTATTTCTCGATTCGAGACTTTGACTTGCCCGCTAGTCTGTTGATGATACGGGGTTGCTACGCGGTGTCGGATTCCATACTTCAGAAGGAGTTTTCCAAATATATTCGATATGAAGTGGGAGCCACCGTCACTGACTACTAATTTTGGCACACCGAATCTAGGAAAGATAATGTTTTTGAATAACTTGATCACTACTCGTGTGTCATTTGTTGGAGAGGCTACAACCTCGATCCATTTTGAGACATAGTCGACAGCAACGAGTATGTATTTATTACCAAAAGAAGCTGGGAATGGTCCCATGAAGTCAATCCCCCATACGTCAAAGACTTCTACTTCTAGATTCCCGTTTGTGGCATTTCATCGCGTCTTGAGATGTTGCCAGTGCGTTGGCACCGGTCGCATTTTATAACCGCGTTATGGACGTCTTTCCATAGAGTAGGCCAAAAGAGGCCGGATTGAAGGATCTTAGTGCAGGTCTTTGAGGTACTTGAATGCCCTCCATAGGGAGCGGAATGACAATTAGAGATTATATCACCGATTTCATCCTCAGGAACACATCAATGGAAAATACCGTCGGTCCCTCTTTTGAAAAGAAAAGGTTCATCCCAGTAATACTGTTTTAGGTCATGAAAGAACTTCTTCTTTTGTTGATAAGATAGGTCCGGTGGAAGTACTCCGACAGCTAGGTAGTTGACAAAGTCAGCATACCATGGCAGAGTTGCATTCGCGTGTACTTCTTCCAAGGATTCTTATATTTCTGTATCGTTTAATTTCAGTTCAGACATATCACTTTCCATTTGGGCTATGAGTCGTTCGTAAGGGAAATCATCATTAATTGGGATTTGTTTAGGCTTGTTCCCTTCGATACGAGATAAGTGGTCTGCTACTACGTTTTCAGTACCTTTCTTATCCTTTATTTCTAAATCAAATTCTTGTAAGAGCAGGATCCATCGTAAAAGTCTTGGTTTGGCATCCTTCTTACTTAGCAGATATCTAATAGCGGCGTGGTCGGTATAGATGATAATTTTTGCCCCTACTAGGAAGGAACGAAATTTGTCCAAAGCGAACACGACGGCTAGAAGTTCTTTTTCAGTGGTGGCGTAGTTCATTTGGGCTGGATCTAATGTTCTGCTCGCATAGTAAATAGCATGAAGCTTTTTATCCTTCCTTTGTCCTGGTACTGCGCCTACTGCGTAATCACTCGCATCGCACATGATTTCAAATGGTAATCTCCAGTCAGGTGGTTGCATTATGGGTGCGGTGATTAAAGATGTCTTTAGTTGGTTGAACGTTGTTAAGCATTTTCATCAAATATGAAGTCAGTGTCTTTCGTTAGTAATCCTGTAAGTGGCTTGGTTATATTTTAGAAATCTTTAATAAAACATCGGTAGAAACCGGCGTGACCTAGAAAGCTTCTTATTTCTCGTACGGTTTTCGGAGGTTGAAGGTTCTCTATAATTTCGATTTTAGCTTTGTCTACTTCAATTCCTCTGTCAGATACCACGTGACCTAATATAATTCCTTGTTGAACCATGAAATGACATTTCTCCTAATTTAAAATGAGGTTTACTTTCACGCATCTTTCGAATACCATTTCGAGGTTAGATAGACATCCTTCAAAACTCTGCCCGCAAACAAAAAAATCGTCCATAAAGACTTCCATGATGTCGTCTATAAAATCGGCGAAGATTGCCATCATGCATCTTTGAAATGTTGCGGGAGCGTTACATAAGCCAAATTGCATTCGTCGGTAGGAGAATGTACCATAGGGACATGTAAAGGTAGTCTTTTCTTGGTCGTCAGGATGGATTGGGATTTGAAAGAATCCTGAATAACCGTCTAGATAGCAGAAGTGAGAATGCTTAGCTAATCGTTCAAGAATTTGGTCAATGAAGGGTAGAGGGAAATGATCTTTACGAGTGGCTTTATTTAGTTTTCTATAATCAATGCACATTCTACTTCCGGTCACAACTCTTTGTGGTATGGATTCGCCCTTCTCGTTCTTAACGATTGTGACACCCCCTTTCTTGGGTACTACATGAACGGGGCTAACCCACTGACTATCTGAGATCGGGTATATGATTCCAGCATCTAGAAGTTTCTTTACTTCATCCTTGACTATGGTACTTAGGATTGGGTTGATCCTTCTCTGGTGTTCTCTAGAGGTTTTACAGTTCCTCCAGCATAATACGATGCATACAGATAGAAGGACTTATTCCTTTTAGATCAGCGATGTTATATCCTAACGCTGTTGGGTATTTTCTTAGGACATCTAGTAATTTCTCAGTTTCCATCTGTCTTAAGTCAGCGTTGACTATTACTGGTTTTTTCAGTTCAGTGTCTAGGAATTCGTATCTTAGGTTCTTTGGTAGTGTTTTTAGTTCCAAGTCAGGTTTCTTTGGGCATGGCATGTGGTCGGGTGTAAGTGCTAAGCATTCGCTTATACTTTCGTTTTGGTATGGTTCATGCCAATTATTGTCTTCAAAGATTGGAGGGATTTGGATTTTCATTATTTCAGAGTATGTGGTTTCTTCCATCTCCATCTCTCTCACGCACTCGTCTATGACATCAAGCAGATAGCAGGTGTCGCCTATAGCTGGCGCTTGTAAGAATAGGGTCAAGATGAATTCAACCTTTTCCTCTCCAACTTCGAATGTCAGCTTACCTCTCTTTATGTCTATTATTGCTCTGACGGTAGCCAAGAATGGCCTTCCTAGTATGATAGGTGTACTGGCATCTTCTTTGATGTCCATAATTATAAAGTTCGTAGGGATGTAAAATTGTCCTACCCATACGGGGACATTTTCTAGTATACCGACAGGATATTTAATTGAGCGATCATCTAATTGAACAGACATCTTGGTCGGTCTTAATTCTCCCATACTGAGCCTTCTACAAATGGTTAAGGGCATTACACTAATGCTGGCTCCTAGATCGCATAGAGCTTTGTCTATGACGAATTTTCCAATAACACAGGGTATGGAGAAACTACCTGGGTCTTTTAGTTTGGAAGGCATGTTATTCTGGATTATGGCGCTACACTCGGCAGTAAGTGTAACTGTTTCGTCATCCTTAATCTCTTTCTTATTGGATAGGATTTCCTTAAGAAATTTGGTAGAGGAGGGCATTTGTGTGATGGCTTCTTTAAAGGGTATCGTAATGTTTAATTGCTTTAGAAGTTCAACAAATTTCCTAAATTGATTCGCAGTTTTAGAACTTTTGAGTCTTTGAGGATACGGAATGGGTGGCTTATACGGAGGTGGAGGCACATAAGGTTTCTCTTTCTCTTTGGCCTTCTGGGTATTATCTTCTGTTTCCTTTGGTTCATTCACCTGCTCAGTTGAGGTTTTATTTGGTTTTTGGTACATGACAGGGTTTTGGAGTCTCGGATCTACGGGTCCATTTACTTCTTTTCCACTCCTCAGTATAACGGCATTTGCATGTCCCTTTGGATTAGGTTGCGGTTGTCCAGGAAATGTTCCAGCTGGAGCGGCTGTCAATGCTTGATGTTGAGCCACTTGCGAAATCTGTGTTTCAAGCATTTTATTGTGGGTGGCTAAGGCGTCTACTTTGTTCGCTAGTTGTTTAAGTTGCTCGCTAGTATGTATGTTTTGGTTCAAGAAGTCTTTGTTTGTTTGAGCTTGGGTAGCTATGAAGCTTTCCATCATTAACTCGAGATTTGACTTCCTAGACATTTTAGGAGCATTATTAGCTGGCTTTTGATATCCAGGCAAAACAACTGGTGCTTGGCCAGGTGCATACAGCGCATTGTTATTCTTATACGAGAAATTAGGATGGTTTTTCCAACCTGGGTTGTAGGTATTTGAATAGGGATTTCCTTGTGTGTAGTTCACTTGATCTGTTGGGACTCCTGCTAATATTTGACATTCTTGTGCAGTGTGTCCAAGGTTTCCATATAACTCGCAGTTTGGAGTTACAGCAACCACGGTGGCTGCGGGTGGTATGGTCAGGTTGTCTAATTTCTGAACAAGGGCATCTACCTTTGCATGAACATGGTCAAGGCTACTGATTTCATACATTCCACCCTTTGCCTGGGACTTTTCCACTTGAGTTTGTTCAGCTCCCCATTGGTAATGGTTTTGGGCCATGTTTTCAATGAGTTGATAGGCTTCGGTGTATGGCTTATCCATTAGTGTGCACCGCCCGCGGCAATGTCTATTGTAAGTCTTGTGTTATACAGAAGCCCATTATAAAATGTGTGAATGATCACCCAGTCTTCGAGACCGTGATGTGGACATATCCTCATCATGTCCTTGTATCTCTCCCACGCTTCGTAGAAAGATTCCACATCTTTTTGTCGAAATCCATTGATTTGAGCTCTCAGCATAGCAGTTTTGCTCGGCGGAAAGTATCGGGATAAGAAGACGTTCTTCAGTTCTTCCCATGTTGTAACGGAGTTTGAGGGCAAGGATTGCAACCAAGCCCAAGCTCTGTCTCTTAGTGAGAAAGGAAAGAGGCGCAGTCTTATCGCATCTTGAGATACACCATTCGCTTTTACAGTATCGACGTACTGCACAAACTTGGTCAGGTGTTCATTAGGATCTTCCGTAGGATTTCCAGTAAATTGATGTTGTTGGACGGATGATAAGAGTGAAGGTTTCAGCTCGAAATCGTTTTGATTGATAGCGGGGGCAGCAATGCTATTGTGAGGTTCTTGTTGAGACGGGGTAGCGTAGAATTTAAGAGGACGATTTTGTGGTCCTTCTTCATCCATGTTTGGTTTTTCTTCTGATTTAGGAGGAAAGGAGATATCGGGAATACCGTACTTTTGTTGATATTCATGTATTCGGCGTCTCACGTGTAAGAAATGCTCTAATTCAGAGATTGGTGGTGCTAAGTTATCGCCTTGTGAGCGAGTACTTGGCATACAATCAGGGAAAGAAAGGAGAGAAGACTATTTTTTGTTTTTACCTTAGTCTATACCGTGCAACGACAGAATCGCAATATTCGACTAAAATAGGTCCCCGACAACGGCGTCAAAAACTTGATGCTTGTCGTGGCGATATATAAAATATAGTCTGTCGGGTACTTGACTGCAAGTGCACAGTCTAGTCGCTTTAGTTTTAAAAGATATCGATCCTACAGGGACCTATGGTCAAACTAGTGTTACTAACGTCACTATGTCTAGCTAAGGGAATTGATTAGTAGAAGTTTGGGGGTAATATAGTAAATCTAAGGGGAATATTTGGTTTTAAGAAATAATTAATGGAAGGAATCAGTATGTAGCGCATTAATTGTCAGGGATTCGATAAGTCACCGGTGAATAGTTTAAATCCCAAATATCTCTCAGTAGAGAATGCTTATTTAAAAGACTTTATCTCACACTCTCGTGGTTGTTGATTTGGCCTATAACTTTAAGTCAGAATGTACGCTCTCGCTGCCCCATTTGAAGTCAAAATTAGTTTTTGAAAATAAATAAGTTCTAATTGCTTTTAAAGTGCTCTCGCTGTTTTTAAACTCAACGCTTAATCTTTACTATCCAGCTCGAGCCTCACGCTCTCGCGATTGTTGGTTCTTACCTTAGTTAATTTCCCACTCTCGTGGCAAAACCGTGTTAAATAGCTTTTCACGCTTTTGTGATAAAGTTAATTAAATTTAAATTAAAAACTTCAGCCTAAAAGATTGTTTGAGAAAAAGGGTTTTCACCGGCTATTATTAAATCCCATCAAATTAAGTTGCTACATACCGATACCGGTAGTTTAGCCGGACATATTAAATAAGGCAAACACAAGGCATAAACAGATCAATATTGCGGCAAACATGCTTATAATAATAGATGGAAATAATAATAATAATTCAATAAAAACCTGGATATCGAAGTAATAGAGTATAGCGATTCTTGGAGTACTTGAGCAGTCCTCCACAAGTCGGTAGGCTTTGCTTCTTCAATACAAATTACTACTAAAATTAAATAAAGTGTAGTAGTTCCCAAGTGTAGAAAACTACTACTATGGCTAACTGAAAAACAGAAAGGAAAAAGGGAAACTCTAAAAAGAATGGCGAATAAAACAAGGCAACGGAAACAAGGTTGCTGGAAAGAGAATGCTAAAAGCTAAAAAGTTGTAAAACTAAATTGCAGAGCATAAGTGTAAAAATAGGCGTCCCCAATTTTTCCCATTCTGGTCCTTTATATAGTGTCCTCTAGGTCTTGGTGGTTGATAAATTCAAGGGAGACTTGGTTTTGAGTGAGGAATCCGTGGGAATAAGTTTGTTGGAGGAGATTTAGGCATGTTTGGGTGCCTGTGGCTGACTATTTCAAAGCTCATATTGTGGCCGCGTGACGCTCGTCATGGGCCTGTGACGGTCGTCACAGTATGGGTCGTGACGAGCGTCATGAATCTGTGACGGATGTCACATCAGCAAAATCTACATAATCTGCTTTTCTGGTTTTTCTGTGCTTTTTTCACCTGTTTCTTCTTCTTTTTCTTCCTTTTCTTCATTTTTCCCTTTAGTGCATGGAGATTTAAATACCTGCAAAAACAACATGAATACTTGCGCAATAATCGGGATATTAATCGAAATGGTGTGATCTTTGAGTGTAAATTAAGGCAATTATTTGATATGTTTTCGCGTTATCAGTTGGTGAGCCAAATGGTCAGCCAAGACACTACCTTTAATAGATTTTTGAGATATGCATTCAATATTATACTCAGATGACAACATCTGCCAATGGGAAATCCTCCCAGTTAAAGCAAGCTTCTCAAAAATGTACTTGATTGGATCCATTTTGGATATCCACCAAGTAGTATGATTCAACATATACTGGCGCATATACTTAGCAGCCCAAGCCAATGCGCAACATGTTTTTTCAAGCATAGAATACCGAGTCTTACAGTTGGTGAACTTCTTACTCTGATAGTAAATTGCATACTCTTTCTTTCTAGATTCATCTTACTGACCAAGAACACAACTCATACTCTCATCAAGCACAGCCAAATACATGATCAACGGTCTTCCTTCAATAGGCGGAGATAGAATCGGAGGCTCAAGCACATATTCTTTGATACTATCAAAAGCTTTCAGGAAATCCTCGGTCCAATCACAAGAATGATCTTTCCGAAGAAGCTTGAATATAGGCGCACATGTGGTAGTCATATGCGATATAAATCATATCCACACAATCATATCACATAATCACGCACACAACAATACACATCGGCACGTGCGACTCAATGTGTGACTTAATGCAATATGCATGTGGATCTCATCCGTTATCATTTCCGACTTTTCGATCATCTCTCAAATAGACTAGATAACCACCTCTAAAGCTCGATTCGTCCTTAAGCTTTCCAACCTTATTCGGTGTTAGGTTTGGGACAAACAAATAATCTACGCGAGATTTCCCAACATTGCCTCTTTCATAGATTCATGCTAGTGTAAGTGTGCAACAATAACAAGACTCATGCAATTAAGACGATCGCAACCCCTTAATCATACATAAGCATACCACATCCAACATTTTCACAACATACACCTAACATGACTTCAACCCCAAACAATACATCAAATAGTTCATCATCTCATCACAACATATTAATATAAAGAAAACAAGTCAATTCATGTTATTCATCAAATTCACCAATTCACATCATCACATATATGATTTCAAGTATTATGTTTCTTCACAAAATCGATCTAAGAACCATGCAATACATGCCAAACAATAGAAAACATGTCATTCACATTGTCCACACATACAACATACATCCACATTAGGATTCTTTTGATAAAATATTAATCTACTATTATCAAAATGAATATCACGTTATAGATAATATTCTTAGCTTCGTAACGGTCCAAACGGCACCTAAAATTATGTTTACCCATGACCACTTGAAATCCCACCCTTACCTTAGTCTAGATGAAATCTTTAGGTCCTTCTTCTTCTAGTTTCCTCTTCTCCTCTTTCTCTTCTCTTCTATTCTCTCTTCTTCTCTTGTTTTACAAAACTCACTATAATCTCTAAAACCCTTACTATCTTTTTGACTCATAATTGGCTTAACCCACTTATCCACTCATTCTAATTAATTAGGCTCATTAGTAGACAATTATTATTTCTACTCATAAAATTCGATTATTCAAATAACACATATATTCAAATAATTCAAATATTCACGAGAACACATATATAATTAATTATCACACCAAATAATGATTAATTAAAATAAACACCTAATAAATAAAAACGGAAATTAAATCGGGGTGTTATAACTCTCCCCCACTTGAAATATTTTCGTCCTTGAAAATTATCTCAAGCAAACAACTCGGGATATGAATCCCTCATCTGACTCTCAAGCTCCCACATCACATTTCCACCAGCCGGTCCTCCCCAAACGACTTCCACCAAAGCGATCTCTTTACCACGGAGTTGTTTCACCTCTCTATCTTCTATCCGCATAGTTAATGTCTCAACGGTCAAATTATCTCTAACCTCAAAATCATCTAATTGGACAACATGTGAAGGATCCGCAATGTATCTCCTCAATTGAGACACGTGACACACATCATGAAGATTAGCAAGTGACTGAGGCAACGTAATCCAATAAGCCACATCAACTACTTTCTCAGAAATCTGATACGGACCAATAAAATGCGGTGTTAACTTACGCGACTTCAATACTCTACCAACACCCGTTACCGGAGTAACTCTTAAAAACACATGATCATCTACCTCAAACTCAAGCGCTTTCCTTCTCTTGTCATGGTAACTCTTCTGACGACTCTAAGAAACCTTTATCTTCTCTCTGATCATTTTAATCTTATCAGTAGTCTGTTGAACTATCTCAGGTCCAACCACAACACTCTCTTCAAATTCGTACCAACACAAAGGCGTCTTACACCTTCTACCATACAAAGCTTCAACATACCAAGAGTCACTCCAAAAAAAGTCTCTTCATAAACCAAACTCATATCTCGAAATTGTTCAAGCAAATCCAATTCTCGCACCATCAACATCGACATATGCAAAGATTTCCCGCTCAAAGCGTCGGCTACAACACTCGCTTTGCCAGGATGGTAATTCAAACCAAAATCATAATCCTTCAAGAATTCCAACCATCTCCTTTGCCTCATATTCAACTCTTTCTGATCGAACAAATACTTCAAACTCTTGTGACCACTAAACATATCAAATCTCGACCCAAACAAATAATGTCTCCAAATCTTCAAAACAAACACAACAGCAGCTAGTTCCAAATCATGAGTCGGATAATTCCTCTCATGCACTTTGAGTTGCCTTGAAGCATAAGCTACAACTTGTTGATTCTGCATTAACACACCTCCTAAACCCATAAAATAAGCATCACATTACACAACAAATGGTTCTGATGGATTCGGTAAAATTAAAACATGAGCAATTGTCAATCTCCTCTTCAGCTCTTAAAAACTAGCTTCACACTATGCAGTCCAAATGAAAGCTTGACCTTTCCTAGTCAAATGTGTTAATGGTAAAGATAACTTAGAAAATCCTTCAATAAACTTTCGATAATAACTTGCCAAACTAAGAAAACTATGAATCTCAGACACAAATTTCGGTGCTTCCCATTGAGATATAGCCTCAATCTTAGAAGGATCAACTGAAATACCACCACTAGAGATCACATGGCCAAGGAAACTCACTTCCTTCAACAAAAACTCGCACTTCGAAAGTTTAGCAAACAAGACAGGTGCACCCCACGGTGACACACTCGGACGAATAAACCTCTTATCAAGCAAATCCTCTAGTTGACTCTTCAACTATTTCAACTAAGATGGTGACATTCGATACGGAGCCATCGATACCAGACTAGTACCAGGAATCAAATCAATCATGAACTCAACTTCACGTTCAGGCGGCAAATCGCTAACCTCAATAGGAAACACTTCAGGAAAATCAGAACAATTGGAAATTCACTCATTGTTCCATTTTCACTAAGCTTCAAACTTGCCACCAACATAAACAATTCAGCACCATCTCGCACAGATTCATTCACTTATTGAGTAGACAAGAATAAATCACCTTCCTTATCTGGCTCAAGAAAAAGAATAGCTTTCGCAAAACAATGGATATAGACATGGTTGGCCCTCAACCAGTCCATTCCCAAAATAACATCAAGTTGACTCAATGGAATACACACTAAATCAACATCAAAATATTTATCACAAATATTCAACACTAGCTTTCTTCTTACCATCATACGCCTTCCCTCGGAATTAAGACACTTGTATCTCTCAGCATTAACACTATTGTAATGGGGACAAAATTTGATCAACTTCTCAAACTTTGTAGCATACTCAACTACGGTACCATTACCTTGCTTCAACTCAAGGAATTCAATTTCCTTCTTTCCACGAAAATCTTCTGGGAAATACTTCTCCAGAAAAGCATCATGGAAAAGTGCCCAAGTCACTTCAATGCCATCCTCATCAAATCTCTTAATAGTGTTGCGCCACTAATCCTCGACTTCTTTCTCAAGCATATGAGTGCCAAACTGCACCTTCTGTGCATCTGAATAGTTCATAACTCGGAAGATTTTCTCAATCACCTTCAACCACTCTTGAGGTTTATCAAGTTCATGAGCTCCTTCAAAAGTTGGCGGATTGTTCCTCTGGAACTTCCCCAAAGTACGGAACTCATCAGCATTTACAGAATGGCACCAACCAACAGGGTCAATGTCGTCGCAAGCGCATCATCATTCTTCCAGCAACCATCTTCCTGCTACACCAACCAAACAACCACAACAACAAGGATTATTAAACAAACTGTATTGATTGTGTCATACACCTAATTAGATACAACAGAATCAAACAAATTCATAACCTGGCCGAATGATCGACCGTGCTCTGATACCATTAATGTAACACCCCTCAAACTACTACTACTCAAATACATCATACAATTGCATAATCAGAGTAAATTAAAGCATGCATACACGAGGGCATCATATTTACTTCTGCCAGAAACAAAATGTGCCATGGCCACATACAAGTAACACGGATTATAAATCAAAACCAAATAACCAACATGCAAACTCACACAGTGGAATGACATCTCTCTTCATAAATGGTAAATAGTGATGATTCCCATAAATCATCTACCACAAAATATCATTTTGGGCTCTAAGGCCACTGAATATCAAAACCAGAATATCAAAATAATAAGATAAAAGAGAGCACAACAATATCTCTCAACATCAAAATAAATACAAATAATCCCATAAACACAAGTGTTACATGACCAGAGCACTACAGAATACCTAGTCAAAACACAACAAGAACTAGCCTCTGAATCTAATCCATGTGCGAAGTACCACTATCTCCGGTACCTGAGTGATGTCACGATAGAACATCATTCCAACCGAAGGGTGAGAATTCAAATCATTATAGAAAAACATAATAATATGAAATGTATAACAAACATACATATATTATTAGAATTCGTCACGCTTCATACAAACATGCATCGTATCATCTTATTAAAGAATCACATGTTTACCATCATACGACATGGCTCAACAATCCACAAGTATTCATTATAAATACTAAACGATGTATAAAAGTCATATTTCACAACATATCGATTTCATGTACATATTATCATCCATTATCATTTGCAAATCATCATCAAATATGTATACAACTTTCACATGATTCCATAATGTATACAAGTAACCATTTCATCACATATATCACAAATATACACACATATCACATCAATAACACATCAACAATTCATATCAAATGGATCACCTAAAATCCACGTATATACATATCTACCAAAATCATATCCACAAAATCATATCACATAATCACACAAACAACAATTCACATCGACATGTGCGACTCAATGTGTGACTTAATGTGTCACTCAATGCATATCTACCAAAATCATATTCACACAATCATATCACATAATCACACAAACAATAATTTACACCGACATGTGCGACTCAATGTGTGACTCAATGCGATATGCATGTGGATCCCATCCGTTATCATTTCCGGCTTACCGAGCGCCTCTCAAATAGACTAGATAACCACCCCTAAAACTCGATTCCGCCTTAAGCTTTCAAACCCCATTCGGCGTTAGGTTTGGGACAAGAAAATAATCTATGCGAGATTACCCAACATTGCCTCTTTCATAGACTCATGCTAGTCTGAGTGTGCAACAACAACAAGACTCATGCAATTAAGACGATCGCAACCCCTTAATCATGCATAAGCATACCACATCCAACATTTGCACAACATACACCTAACATGACTTCAATCCCAAACAATACATCAAATAGCATTCATCATCTCATCACAACATATTAACATAAAACAAACAAGCCAATTCATGTTATTCATCAAATTCACCAATTCACATCATCACATACATAATTTCGAGTATTATGTTTCTTCATAAAATCCACCTAAAAACCATCCAATACATGCCAAACAATAGAAAACATGTCATTCACATTCACCACACATACAACATACATCCATATTAGGATTCTTTTGATAAAATATTAATCTACTGTTATCAAAATAAATATCACGTTACAGATGATATTCTTATCTTCGTAACGGTCCAAACGGCGCCTCAAACGAAGTTATGGTTCAAAAGTTATTGAATTTACAAGTTTTTCAAAATGCTGTCAAAACCAGAAAATTTGTTGTTGCGAAAATGCTGTCAAAAACCAGAAAAATTGTTGTTGCGAAAATGCTGTTGTCCAACACGAATTTTCATCATAAAACCACATTAATCCATCATTTTCAATGAAATAAATAGTTATACAACCTATATATATATATATATATATATATATATATATATATATATATATATATATATATATATATATATATATATATTATAGCAACTATTAGGATCATAGAAACAAGATTCTGAATTCCACTAATTTTCACCAAAATCCCAAATCAATCATTTTCAAGTGAAACTCAAACATGCAATTATACATAAAATCATGTTCTATACACATACACATTCATGGAATTCAATATAGAAATATCATAGCATAACATAAATATCAATTTCATGGATTAAAACATAAACATATGTTACGGTTTCTAAAAAATCAAAATTCATAAATTCTAAGTTCATGATATCTAACCCACATACATTACATATATTATATTTACTGATGACCACTTGAAATCCCACCCTTACTTTAGTATAAATGAAATCTTTAGGTCTTTCTTCTTCAAGTTTCCTATTCTCCTCTTTCTCTTCTATTCTATTCTATTCTCTCTTCTTCTCTTCTTTTACAAAACTCACTATAATATCTAAAAGCCTTACTATCTTTTTAACTCATAATGGATTTAACCCACTTATCCACCCATTCTAATTAATTAGGCCCATTACTAGACAATTGCTATTTCTACTCATAAAATTCAATTATTCAAATAACACATATATTTAAATAATTCAAATAATCACTAGAACACATATTTAATTAATTATCATACCAAATAATGATTAATTAAAATAAACACCTAATAAATAAATATGGAAATTAAATCGGGGTGTTACAACTCTCCCCCACTTGAAATATTTTTCATCCTCGAAAATTACCTCAAGCAAACAATTCGGGATATGAATCCCTCATCTGACTCTCAAACTCCCACGTCACATTTCCACCAGCCGGTCCTCCCCAAACGACTTTCACCAAAGCGATCTCATTACCACGGAGTTGTTTCACCTCCCTATCTTCTATTTGCATAGGTAATGTCTCCACAATCAAATTATCTCTAACCTCAACATCATCTAATTGGACAACATGTGAAGGATCCGCAATGTATCTCTTCAATTGAGACACGTGAAACACATCATGGAGATTAGCAAGTGACGGCGGCAACGTAATCCAATAAGCCACATCACCTACTTTCTCGGAAATCTGATACGGCGCAATAAAACGCGGCATCAACTTACGCGACTTCAATGCTCTACCAACACCCGTTACCGGAGTAACTCTTAAAAACACATGATCATCTACCTCAAACTCAAGCGCTTTCCTTCTCTTGTCATGGTAACTCTTCTGACGACTCTGAGAAACCTTCATCTTCTCTTTGATCATTTTAATCTTATCAGTAGTCTGTTGAACTATCTCAGGTCCAACCACAACACTCTCTCCAGATTCGTACCAATACAAAGGCGTCCTACACCTTCTACCATACAAAGCTTCAACACACCAAGCTTCACTCTAAAAGAAGTCTCTTCACAAACCAAACTCATATCTCGAAATTGTTCAAGCAAATCCAATTCTCACACCATCAACATCGTCATATGCAAAGATTTCCTGCTCAAAGCATCGGCTACAACACTCGCTTTTCCAGGATGGTAACTCAAGCCAAAATCATAATCCTTCAAGAATTCCAACCATCTCCATTGCCTCATATTCAACTCTTTCTGATTGAACAAATACTTCAAACTCTTGTGATCACTAAACAAGAAAACTATGAATCTCAGACACAGATTTTGGCGCTTCCCATTGAGATATAGCCTCAATCTTAGAAGGATCAACCGAAATACCACAACTAGAGATGACATGGCCAAGGAAACTCACTTCCTTCTACCAAAACTCGCACTTCGAAAGTTTAGCAAAAAACTGCTTCTCTTTCAATACAGATAAAATAATCCTCAAATGCTCAGCATGATCCTCTTCACTCTTCGAATAGATCAAAATATCATCGATAAATACAACAACAAACTTATTGAGGTATTTATGAAAAATCCGATTCATGTACTCCATAAATACACCAGGTGCATTTGTCACACCGAAAGGCATCGCCGAATACTCCTAGTGTCCATACCTTATTCTAAAAGCAGACTTCTGAATGTCTTCAGCTTTCACACGGATCTGATGATACCCAGACCTCAAATCAATCTTGCTAAACACACAAGCACCAACCAACTGATCCATCATATCATCAATCTTCGGAAGCGGATACTTATTCTTGATAGTAAACTTATTTAGTTGTTTGTAATCCACACACAACTTCATAGTACCTTCATTCTTCTTAACTAACAAGGTGCACCCCACGGTGACACAATCGGATGAATAAACCTCTTATCAAGCAAATCCTCTAGTTGACTCTTCAACTCTTTCAACTCAGATGGTGACATCCGATACGAAGCTATCGAAACCAAACTAATACCAGGAATAAATTCAATCGTGAACTCAACTTCATGTTCAGGCGGCAAATCGCTAACCTCATCGGGAAACACTTCAGGAAAATCATGAACAACTGGAAATTCACCCATTGTTCCATTTTCACTAAGATTCAAACTTTCCACCAACATAAACACTTCAGCACCATCTCGCACAGATTCATTCACTTGTTGAGTAGATAAGAATAAATCACCTTCCTTCTCTAGCTCAAGAAAAAGAACAGCTTTCGTAAAACAATTGATATAGACATGATTGTCCCTCAACCAGTCCATTCCCAAAATAACATCAAGTTGACTCAATGGAAGACACACTAAATCAACTTCCAAATCTTTATCACAAATATTCAACGGACATTTCAAACAAACAGATGAAGTAGCCACTGAACCCATCGTCGGAGTATCAATAACCATGCTTCCACACATAACAGATAATTCAAGATTCAATCTCTTTGTATAATCCAATGAAATAAAATAATGTGTCGTACTAGTATCAATAATAGCAAGCAAAGGCATATTATTAATAAAGCACGTACCTCGAATCAATCTCTCCTCGACAGAAGTATCAGCACCAAAAAATGCAAACATTTTCCCTTTGGATTGCTCCTTATTCGGCTTATTGCACTTGGTACTAATGTGTCCTTGCTTACCACAGTTGTAGCAAGTCACATTCAAACCAACTCTGCAATCAAAATATTTGTGACCTTGCTTTCCACACTTGAAACAAGTCACATCTCTCATAGGACACTCAGGAGCACGATGTCCCTCAACACCACATCTGAAGCACTTGACAGAAGTGTGAGATCCTCCCTCACTCAGCTTCTTGCCATCACTAGCTTTCTTCTTACCATCATACGCCTTCCCTCGGAATTGCCCCTTTCCTTTCTTATCATTCAAGGACTTGTAATGAGCAACACTCTCACGGCTATCCTCATCATAGATCCTACTCTTGTTAACCAACTCAGAAAATCTCGTAATCTGTTGGTGACACATTGCCTTCTTGATATCAGGTCTCAAGCCATTCACAAACTTAAGACATTTGGATCTCTCAACATTAGCAGTATTGTAATGGGGACAAAATTTGATCAACTCCTCAAACTTTGCAGCATACCCAGCTACGGTACCATTACCTTGCTTCAACTCAAGGAATTCAATTTCCTTCTTTCCACAAAAATCTTCTAGAAAATACTTCTCCAGAAAAGCATCACGGAAAAGTGCCCAAGTCACTTCAATTATATCCTCATCAAATCTCTTAATAGTGTTGCGCCACCAATCCTTGACATCTTTCTCAAGCATATGAGTGCCAAACTGCACCTTCTGTGCATCTGAACAGTTCATAACTCGAAAGATTTTCTCAATCACCTTCAACCACTCTTGAGCTTTATCAAGTTCATGAGCTCCTTCAAAAGTTGGCGGATTGTTCCTCTAGAACTTCCCCAAAGCACGGAACTCATCAGCATCACGCTCCCGATCACCAGCATCCATTTACAGAATGGCACCAGCCAATAGGGTCAATGTCATCGCAAGCGCATCATCATTCTTCCAACAAACATCTTCCTGCTACACCAACCAAACAACCATAACAACAAGGATTGTTAAACAAATTGTATCGATTGTGTCATACACACAAATTATATACAACAGAATCAAACAAGTTCATAACCTGGCCGAATGACCGACCGTGTTGTGATACCATTAATGTAACACCCCTAAAACTACTACTACTCAAATACATCATACAATTGCATAATCCGAGTAAATTAAAGCATGCATACACGAGGGCATCACATTTAATTCTGCCAGAAATAACATGTGCGATGGTCACATACAAGTAACACGGATTATAAATCAAAACAAAATAACAAACATGCAAACTCACAAATAGAAACATCATAGCATAACATAAACATAAATTTCATGGATTAAAACATAAACACATGTTAGGGTTTCTCAAAAATCAAAATCCCCAAATCCTAAGTTCATGATATCTAACCCACATACATGACATACATTATGCTTACTCATGACCACTTGAAATCCCACCCTTACCTTAGTATAGATGAAATCTCTAGGTCCTTCTTCTTCTAGTTTCCTCTTCTCCTCTTTCTCTTCTCTTATGTTCTCTCTTCTTCTCTTGTTTTACAAAACTCACTCTAATCTCTAAAATCTTTACTATCTTTTTAACTCATAATGGGCTTAATCCACTTATCCACCCATTCTAATTAATTAGGCCCATTACTAGACAATTGTTATTTCTACTCATAAAATTCAATTATTCAAATAACAAATATATTGAAATAATTCAAATAATCACCAGAATACATATTTAATTAATTATCACACCAAATAATGATTAATTAAAATAAACACCTAAAAAATAAATACGGAAATTAAATCGGGGTGTTACATCGGGCATTCCGGATTCAACGGTAATCTATGCTCCACAATCTCATAATCCAAATCGGGCATGTCTTGATAGGACCATGCAAACACATCAGAATAATCTCGAAGAAGATCAATCAACCCCTTCTTAGCTTCTGAACACAGTTGAGACCCAATCTTGACTTCCTTCATATCATCCTCGGAACCCAAGTTGACTAATTCAATTTGCTCTTCAAACAGCTGAATGGCTTTCTCCTCATGCTCAAGTAGACGGGATAACTCATCAGATACTTCTTCATCATCAATCTCTTCCTCAACTTCAAACACAGGGAAATCAATGTTTGGAAAGGGAGTAGGATCATTGTATTCAATGGGTTTAAGAACCAACATACATAATGATTTGATATTTTTATTTTAGAGAAGTGGAGTGTGAACAAATATTATGCAGATGGAAAGATTATTATTTATTTAGGTTTTTTTTATTACCATTTTCAAAAAAATCAAAAAGTAAAAATATAACATCATAGAAACAAATTACTTAGAACGGTGAATGACAGTAGGAACATCGATAGCAATCCAGTTGTTGAAAGTTTGGCCATGCGTCACAAAGTTGGCGCAAGATTCGTCTTCATCACCACTGTCCTCAATAATGGCAGCTGAGTGTTGATCATTCTCATGAAATAACCCTACACTATAGAATACTAGTTGCATAACATTGAAATTGGCGTTGAGTGGTCTGGTTGAAATCCTAGCCCTGCGTTGTTCTTGTTCTCGACAATCTCCACAATACGACGAAACTTATCAATACTGCCAGTCAAAATAGCCTCTTGTGCATCTTTTAAAGAAGACATGGTGCCCCGGCTTTCTTTAATACATAAGCAATGGAAAAATCTAGGAACGGTGTTCCAACTTCCTCCTCAGCATCAACATATGTAAAAGAAGACAAATGGCTCACCAATAATGCCTTCTCTCCACCAATAACAACAAGCTTTCCGTTCTTCACAAATTTCATCTTTTGGTGTAGAGTAGACGTCACAGCTCCAGCTTCATGAATCCACAGTCTTCCCAACAAGCAGCTATAGGCCGGATGGATATCCATTACCTGGAAAGTAATTTGGAAATCACTCGGACCTATCTTCACTGGAAGGTCCACTTCTCCAATGACGGTCTTACGAGAACCATCAAACGCTTTGACAACTACGCCAATATACCTCATTGGGGCGCCTTGGTATGAGAGTCTTGACAGAGTTGACTTCGGCAATACATTCTATGATGATCGAGTATCAACCAATACGTTGAAAAAAGTGTCCTCCTTGCAGTTCATTGAAATATGTAGCGCGAAATTGTGATTCCTACTTTCCTCGGGAAGTTCCTCATCACAAAAACTCAGATTGTTATTGTAGCGGTAAATACATGATCATCAAGTTATGGATAAGCTAGACATCAAATAACAAGAGTCGCCACCTGTATACGTGCGTTTTCGACGCCATGAGTTTAGTGTGCAAAAGGGTTCTTTCGACAAATGACGCCATGGAATTAACAGTTTGGTTGAAAAGTGTTCTTCAACACTTCGACAAAATAATGATTCGACATTTCGACAAGATATTTGCAGATGGAAAGACGTCTTTGACAGACATGGATGATGTTATTTCGACAATTCAACAGAGTCGGGAGAGAGACGTCATTTCGATGAAAAGTGTAATTTCAAATTCAAAAGAGTTGTGACGTTTGGCAGAAGACGCGTGGAAGCATCTGGCGAAAGGAAAAGAGCCAAGTGTCACAGTTTTAGGATTTGTTCGTTAGTAACAGTTATTTTGTTTGTATATAAATAGGATAGTTGTTATCAGAAAAAGGGTGTGAAAACTTACTTGTACAAAATTCCTGAAAATACTCAAAGTACCCGTGTGAGAGAAAAAAGTCATATCTGGAACATGTATGTGTAAACAAACACCAATTCTTTCAAAGTTTTATTTTATAAAGTTTAAAGTTCTTTACCAATTTCTCTTTGCATTTACTAGTCAATTATCTTTCTGCATTTCTCCTTTCGACACTTTATGTTTCGTCAGTTATTTTCTGCCATTTATCTTATCTTGTCAAATTTACATCTATTTAAACGTTTTTAATCGACACCTTTCGACAAAAAAACTTGATAAGCCAAATGAAAGGTACAAAAGTCGTTCTAGAGATTTACAAAGTTACTTAGATTTGCACATGTCCTAGGATTTGTGTGGTTGATGCTGCAAGTAACCCAATTCTACAAGTGTTGGAAAACTAGAGGTTGTTCGCCAAAAATCAACTACGAACAAATTGGCACGCCCAGTGGGACAGTGCATAAATCTAAAATTTAAATAACCATTAGTCAAGGTTTTTTCTTCGTTGTATGAGACTAAGAAGCGGTAAATTAGTCGTATCTGACGTAGAAAGACCTAAAAGAACAAGAGTAAGAAAAATGGCGAGTCAGCCAAATAATCCAAACAATCCCAATCCAAGTGAAGCCATCCCAGTATCCAACCCTATCCCTTCGACAGGAGGAAATGTGGGATCAGTCCCTGTATCAGAGGTTGTGCCTTCATCAACAGGGTCAATACCAGCAGTTTCAATATCACAAAACGCGCCTAATTCGTCCATTAGGGCGCAACAAATGCCTGTTGGGACACCTCCTCCTATAAGAAACGCTTTCAGGCCTTTTGTGACAAATTTCACCATGCCTCCGGCTGGTAGGGAACAACCCTTTGGAATGCCAACTTCGGTAATGGCAAACTTACACAATTCACCGGTATTATATTCTGATTCTATGGCCAATATGTCTTCACCATTACAAGGGTCAGGATATGGCGGAAACATGAGTAGACTAAATCAACAACCACTTTACGTGCCGCTGATAACAAATAATTCCGCGTAAGTAATTAGACAACAAATGGACGAGAGTAATCATGACATGGTCCAAATGTTGACTCAACAAATGAGGGCGGTGTTTAATCCTCTAATACAAAACACCACCCAAACAAACCAATTGTTGGCAGCGCAAATGACGCGCATCGCTGACTTTTTTAGGGTCCCTTAAACTCGACACAGAGAACAAGTGATTCACAGCCCAGTGGTAGCAGTCCAGGAAGAGCCTACGATAAACCAAATACCTTTAGACAACCCTCAGACAAACGTCAGAAACCAAGAGGATGTGGTCGAACAGCCTCGTGTCGAAATCCCTATTTCACAAGAACCTAGAAGGATAGTAATCCAGAGAGGCCAAGACGCGGATGCTGTGTTGCAACAGCGAATCAGGTATAATAACCCGCTTGTCGAAAACAATTGAGCAGCCATGGTCGAAATGATAATGGCACAAAACGGGGTGAACATGGGATTGCAAAGGCCTAGTTATGCTTCCCCATTGTCGGAATATATTCTAGAAGAAGAACTGCCACCAAGGTGGAAAGTTCCTAAGTTCACAAAGTTCTCAGGAGACACTAGTGAGTCCTCCATAGAACATGTGGCACGTTATCTGATCAAAGTGGGGGAAATAGCCCGTAATGAAAATTTGAAAATAAAATATTTCCCTAGTTCCTTGACGAAAAACGCGTTCACTTGGTTTACATCTTTGCCTGCAAACTCAGTATATACGTGGACCCAATTAGAAAGGTTGTTCCATGAACAATTTTAAATGGGACAAACAAAAATAAGTCTGAAAGAATTAGCCAGTGTTAAGAGAAAACACTCAGAACCAATAGATGATTATTTAAATAGGTTCAGATTACTAAAGGCTAGATGTTTCACTCTAGTGCCAGAACATGAGATAGTCGAAATGGCGGCAGGGGGACTAGATTATTCTATAAGGAAGAAACTAGATACCCAGTATCTGAGGGATATGGCACAATTAGCAGATAGGGTGAGACAGGTCGAAAGGTTAAGGGACGAAAAATTCAGAGCAAATAAGAATAAAAAAGAAAGGATGGCCTACGTAGGGGTTCGCCAAGATGATGAGTACGACGAAAACGAACCAAGTAACTTCGACGAACAAGAGATTGACTTAGCAGAACTAAATCAAGGCCCACCTTATTCGTGTAAAGTACTAACTCCGTCGAACGGAAACCCAGTCGAAACCAATGATAAGTTCCCCAAAAGAACTTATACATTCGACATCACCAAATGTGACGAAATTTTTGATTTGTTGGTTAAAGATGGTCAATTAATAAAACCACCAGGCGCTAAAGAACCGCCTATGGAACAACAGAAAAAGAGAGGTTTTTGTAAATACCATAATTTCCTAGGCCATAAAACGTCTCGTTATTTCCTTTTCAGGGATCTCGTTCAAAATGCTATCCGTGACGGAAGGCTGAAGTTTGGTGATAAGCCAAAACAACAAATGAGGATTGATTCGAATCCCATGCAGCCATTCGAAGCCCATTACGCTGAACCATCCATTGTGAACATGGTGGAGGTCAAAATTGTTCTTGATGGCAATCTCGAAATGATGGAAGCTGTCGGAAAGATCGACACAAATATCAATATGGTGGAGATTGCTGATGATCTCACAAACCAGAAGGAAGTTGAAGTTACTGAAGGCTTCGACAACCAGAAAAAGATGGAAACTACTGAAGGTTTCGACAAAAAGGACAGTGACAATACTGCCGAAGACGGTTTGGTTCGACAAGAAGAAAATTGGGACTGCTTGGGACTGCCAAGTGGGAAGTATGATTATCTCATGAAATACAATGCGCCGACAAGCTCTCAGATCGACATCAACACAATCCAACCAAGCGATTGGGGAGATGTTCCTTCAGACAACAATGAAAAAACAGTTGAAGCAATTGAGAATCTCCCTAATATAAAAAAGAAGGTTACTGAAGACCTCATTATTGAAAACAAGGCTATTGAAGGCCTTGATCTTGATCAAACAAAGACAGGTGATGTCGCAAATTGCGTCAACACCATGGGACCTTCCAGTAAAGAGGTCACAAGAATCAGAGCAGAAGTTGTGAATGGTCCTACGAAGCCTATGACCAGTGGAATCCTGCACAGAATAATGGAGGACCCCAAAAGAAATAGGAACAAATGTTGTTGCAAACATGGTCCCAGGAACTTATCTTGGTGATGCTGCCCAGAAAAGGAGTTTGACCAGACACCAAGAGGTGTCGAAGTCGAAGAAGAAGGACTCATCAAGAAAATGAACGACTTAAGCATTACTGACGAACGAAATGTTGGGATAAACATGGTGGAAGTATCTCAGGGAGAGCAAGCTGAAGTGGGTGAAGATCATCGTCGAAAGGAGTACCAAAGGCTGGCGTATCCTAAAGAGAAGAAAATCTAATAGAATTCATCAAGAGGTGCCAAAAGATGAAGACTGAAGTAATGTTATGCCCACGCTACAGTGAAATCTTCGACAGGAAGGCAACAACCAATCTGGAAGCAGTGGATAAAGCCAGGAGGAAAGAAAATTGGGGGACAACAAGATATGACCCAAGAAGAAGTGATCACCACCAATGGAGGCATGGAGAAAAAAACTCTAACACTTACAAACCATCTAACAAAGCAACGGGTGACAAATGGGTCCAACCCATTAGAGATGCCCAAGGGCAGGGAAAATGGAGAAAGTTAGAGGTTCAGAGAGGCGCTTCAATAGAAGGAAAGAAGGAAATGGAAAAGCGTAAGCCGAGACCATACCCTTCAGAAAACTAAAAAGGGAAAAACCCTATGTCGAGATCCCAATGGAGAAGATTCCAGAGGCAGAAGAGGGAAGAAAAAGAGACTGTAGAAAAAAGCGTGAATGGAAAAAATGTTGACAGCAAGGACAAAGCAGAATCTAGTAACAATCCTCAGATAGCAAGCAGAAAAGAGGCTGCCCACCAGATCAATCCTGGAAGCATTGTCGAACCAGTATCGTCGAAAGAGAAGCTGCAGGAAGACGACAAAATAACTGACATCTTTGAATCTGACTCCTTTAATGTGGTCTGCAATGTGGTTTCTGTCCTTCCTAGAGATTATGATAGAGTAATGGAGGTCGAAGACGAAGAAGACGAGATGGAAGAAGAAACAATGGCACACAGGCCCGTCTGCTACTACGTCATGAACAATGGGTGCGTCGAAGAGCAGAATGCTTTCTTCGAAAGGCCAGATGATTCCATGAAAGCACATTTGAAGCCTTTATTCATAAAAGGAAAGGTGGAGAATGTTGGTGTAAACAAGATACTGGTGGATGGGGAAGCAACAGTAAATTTGATGCCCCATTTTATGCTAAAGAGGATTGGGAAGGATGATTCAGATGCAAAACCTCACAACATGGTGTTGTCGAACTATGAAGGGAAAGTAGGAACTACTATGGGTGTCATCCAGGTGAATTTGACTGTTGGAACCATAACAAGGCCAACGATGTTCATGGTCATTGCTTCAAGGGCGAACTACAACCTACTGCTTAGAAGGGAGTGGATTCATGGCGTAAGAGCCGTACCTTCTTCAATGCATCAGCGAATAGCCATATGGAGGCCAGACGGGATCATCGAAAACATTGAGGCTGATCAAAGCTATTTCATGACAGAGATAAACAATGTCAACAGTCAAAGTTTCGACAAGAACCTGGCTCACATACCTCCGTGCAGCCCAGCCGAATTCGACTTAAAGGCAACAGACAACGCCTACTGCTCCATGTACCTTCATCCTACACATGGTTTCCAGTGGGACAAAGAAGTAATCGGTGAATCTTACATGTGGGGAACTACTCATATAGCGCCAACAGGATGGGGAAGCGAATTTGATGATGACGAGTAAAGAATCAGCGCTCGAAAAAATTACGGCTTACATAGCCGAAAACAAACTCAAAGAGGCCCTTGAGGCTGAAGTAAAATATATGGCTATCAAAGCAAACAAAGAAAATTCCAACGAACAATGTCCCCAAAGGGACGTTGCAGAAGATTATGATAGCAACCAAATGGGCGAATGGCAACACCAGAAGCTTGACGCCATTTATGATGACGAACCTCTAGGGTTCGAAAAAGATCCAGTGTCAACTAACGTGAAGATGGTGGCACAAGATCCACTAGAAGAAGTAAATTTAGGAGTGGGGGAAGAAAGTAGACCAACCTACATAAGCGTCAAAATGGACCCCCAGTTCAAGGTCGAAATAGTCCAGTTGCTGAAGGAATTCAAAGACTGCTTCGCATGGGATTACGACGAGATGCCTGGTCTAGATAGAAAGGTGGTCGAATTGCAGCTGCCGATAATGGAAGGAAAGAAGTCAGTAAAGCAGACTCCACGACGCTTCGCACCAGAGATTTTGTCGAAAATAAAAGAAGAGGTCGAAAGACTTCTAAAGTGCAAGTTCATCCGCACAACCAGGTATGTCGAATGGATTGCAAATATCGTTCCTGTAATTAAGAAAAATGGCAAACTTAGGGTATGCATTGATTTTCAAGACTTAAATTCGGCTACCCCAAAGGATGAATATCCCATGCCAGTGGCTGAAATACTTATAGATTCTGCAGCAGGCCATGAGTATTTAAGTATGCTAGACAGATACTCTGGCTATAATCAAATCTTTATCGCTGAAGAAGATGTTCCTAAAACAGCTTTCCGTTGTCCTAGAGCAATAGGAACGTACTAATGGGTAGTAATGCCTTTTGGTTTAAAGAACGCTGGAGCAACTTACCAATAGGCTATGAATTCCATCTTTCATGACTTTATTGAAACTTTCATGCAAGTGTACATTGACGATATTGTGATTAAGTCTGTTTCAGGAAAAAGTCATATTGATCATCTTCGACAATCCTTTGAAAGGATGAGGAAGTTTGGTTTGAAAATGAATCCACTTAAATGTGCTTTTGGTGTGCAGGCGGGTGATTTCTTAGGTTTCGTGGTCCACAAGAAGAGGGTCGAAATAAATGAAAACAAAGCCAAAGCCATAATGGAGGCGAAAGCACCATCAACGAAAAAGGGGCTGCAGTCTCTGCTAGGGAAAATCAACTTTCTCAGAAGATTTATCTCCAACCTTAGCGGAAAAACGCAAGCTTTCTCTCCTCTACTTCGACTAAAGAAGGAAGACTTTGCATGGGGGCAAGAACAGCAAGCTGCCTTTGACAAAATCAAGGAATACCTGGCTAGTCCCCCAATCCTAATGTCTCCTTGCAGAAAAAGAAGTATGAGATTGTACATTTCGGCATCAAACAAAACATTAGGAAGTATGTTGTGTCAAGAAGATGAGAATGGCGTCGAAAGGGCCATTTATTATCTCAGTAGACTCCTGAATGATGCTGAAACTAGATATAGTATTATAGAAAAACTATGTTTATGTGTATATTTCTCTTGTATGAAATTAAAGCATTATATAAAACCTGTTGATGTATATATTTCCTCCCATTTCGACGTAATAAAATATATGTTATCTAAATCTATTTTACATAGTCGAATTGGAAAATGGGCTTTAGCATTAACAGAATACTCCTTGAAATATCTGCCTTTAAAGGCTGTGAAAGGACAAGTGATTGCTGATTTTATAGCTGACCATTCGATAGATGAAGATGTAGAATATGTCGAATTAGAACCTTGGAAACTGTATTTCGACGGTTCCAGTCATGAAAATGGAACTGGCGTTAGGATGTTGATTATTTCTCCTGACAGAATTCCAACAAAATTCAAGTACAAAGTTGAAAGTCTGTGTTCAAATAATGAAGCAGAATATGAAGCTTTGATTGCTGGACTTGAAATCTTGTTGAAATTGGGGGCAACAAGAATCGAAATAATGGGTGACTCTGAACTGGTGATAAAGCAGTTGACTAAAGAATATAAACGTGTGAAGGAGAATTTAATCATGTACTTTGTAATAGCCAATAGACTTCTCAAGGAATTCGACAATGTGGCCTTTAGGCACATTCCCAGGCTGGAAAATCTAGAGCCGAATGATCTTGCTCAACTAGCGTCTGGATACAAAGTGTCGAAGGAAAAGTTAGAAGAGGCTATCGAAGTCAGAGGAAGAGACGTATCCACCAAGTTGTCCCCATCGGATTTGGAGTCAATAAGATTAGGATACGGTGACGAAGAAAATTTCGAGATATTCAATATAGATGATTCAGGAATTGTAGATTGGAGAAAGCCTATCAAGAATTATCTACAAGACCCAAATCAGAAAGCAGAAAGAAAGATAAAATACAGAGCTTTAAGCTATGTACTTTTTGGAAACAAATTGTTCAAAAAGACTGCAGAAGGAGTCTTGTTGAAATGCTTAGGTGAAGATGAAGCCTACATAGCTTTGTCGAATATGCACAGTGGAGCGTGTGGCGCACACCAAGCAGGTCATAAAATGAAATGGTTATTATTTCGGCAAGGAATGTATTGGCCAACAATGCTGAAGGACTGTGTCGAATTTGCAAAAGGATGTCAGGAATGTCAAGTACATGCAGGTATACCCCATGTTCCTGCAAGTGAGTTGCATTCAATTATAAAGCCTTGGCCATTTAGAGGTTGGGCTTTAGACTTGATCGGTGAAATTCGACCAGCCTCTTCAAAAGGGCAAAGGTACATTTTGGTTGGGATAGACTATTTCACTAAGTGGATTGAAGCTACACCATTGGTAAATGTGGATCAAGAAGCAGTCATAGATTTTATCCAAAAGTACATAATTTACTGATTTGGGATACCTGAAACAATAACAACAGATCAAGGATCTGTGTTCAGTGGCAAAAATATGCAGAAATTTGCACAGGAAACAGGGTTTAAACTCCTTACTTCGACACCTTACTATGCTCAAGCCAACGGGAAAGTGGAAGCAGCCAACAAAGTGGTAATAAATTTAATCAAGAAGCATGTAGGAAAGAAACCTAGAAACTGGCACAAAACTTTAGATCAAGCTCTGTGGGCTTGTCGAACGTCTCCAAAAGAAGCAACAAATTCGACTCCATTTAAGTTGACCTATGGACATGATGCAGTTTTACCAGTTGAAATATATTTGCAGTCAGTTAGAGTGCAAAGGCATCATGAAATTCCATCAGATATATATTGGAGTATGATGATGGACGAGTTAGTTGATCTAGACGAAGAAAGGCTGCGTGCGCTAGATCTAATAAAGAGACAAAAAGAAAGAGTCGAAAAGTTTTACAATAAGAAAGTAAAATTCAAGACATTCTCAATTGGTGATCTTGTTTGGAAAGTAATCCTTCCTATGGATCGAAAAGATAAGTTAATGGGAAAATGGTCTCCTAAGTGGGAAGGACCTTTCCAGATTTGGAAAATGTTTTCAAATGGCGCGTATGAGATTGAAGAAATAGGGAAAGATGAGAGAATCCTAAAGATAAATGGTAAATATTTGAAAAAATAAAAGCCAATATTGCAGGAAGTAAAAATAACAGTCGAATAATTGAAAACATAATTGTGATAGCTCTGCCAAGTGAAAATGGCACTAAAGTTATTACAGAGAAAGCCTCAAAGGGCTGAGAATTGTTAAATTAATTCGACTATAGATTGAGACTAGCAAAAGTCTCCTTCAACATGGTGAATTTCTTCCTCTGAAACTGGAGTCGATGGTCACAAAGACTTTTGTGAGTAGAGAGAGTCTCAATCTCTTGACTAAGTTGCTGGCCCTTTTCTGCATGTCGAATACCCACCTTCAGTTCGTCGTCAATCTCATTCTGCTTAGGTTACTGTATGGATGCTTTGCGTTTTTTCTCTTGGGAGATCTTCTCTTGAAGTGCTGCTATTTGTTTTTCCCATTTCTGGATATTATCATCACAAACAGCAACTTCTTTGATATAAGTTTCAGAAAGCTGTTGTAGCTTTGAAACTTTGTCAATCGAAGTTGCAACAGCATTCCATTCAGCAGTTTGAGCTTCACATTTTGAGGAGATTTGCTGAGAAAGATCTCTGTGACGATGAAGGTCTGTAGTTGCCAAGTCAATAAGGGTCATCAGCTCCATCACAAAACTGCCAACCTCAGCCGAAGTTTCCAAGACATTGACTTGCTTCAGAATTTTCTTGAGTTCAATATGGGCAAGGGCGTTTTCTTCCAAGACTTTGAACAAATCAACATCAAGGATCTTCGTCTTAATCTTGGTCAACATGTTTCCAAGAGATGGTGCTTCAGAAGTGGCCCTAGAGGTAGTCGAACTGCTCTGCGAAGAATCTTGAAAATTAAAACGAGCAATAAGCATAGCCTTCAGATACTCTAAGGGTCTCTGCACTTTGAGATTTTCAAGCTCCTCGCGAGAGAAACTAGTCGAACCAGTTGATTTGCCACTTCCTTGGGTCTGGTCAGGAGCAGATAGAGTGTTTCGCTCTAAAGTTTGCTCAGCCTCTGTTTGTTTCGACTGGTCGCCCCCATCTTGGGCAGTTTCGTCTTCATGATCATTTTTTACCCCAGCTTCCATGTCAGTATCATCACCCTGAGCTGCAGCACCAAATCCTGGATGAGGAGGAGATTTGTCTTTAGAAGCTTCACCCATTGTAGCGTCGAACTCTGCTACAGTCTGCCTGTCATGATCACTTGTGGGGATATCTTCTTCTTGGACTGTTTCCTCCAGAATTTTCTCAAGTGTTCTTTTGACAGCCACTTGTTTCTGCAAAATAACTCTAAGTTTAGAAGAAAGAGAGGCAAAGAAGATGAGTAATACAGTCGAAATAAAGATTTGCCTCAGGAATCTCAGTGTTAAATCTGGATTTCCCACTCTCCGTATCCTTCGACTGAGGGTTAGCAGTGGGAGTACTTGCAGAATCCTTCCTAGTTGATTTAACAATGGATCTTTGGGAAGAGACCTTTGTGTGTTTCTTCTTCTTTTGAGGAGGGGGGATTAGCTCTGGAGATTCGTCACCAGATTCTTCATTAGGAACATTATCCTCTTCTATCTCCTCTTCACTCTTTCTCTTTTGGACTGATGGGGGTTTTCGACTTACCTAGTCATGCAAACCAAAGCCAGTTAGTTTCTTAAAAGGGAAAAGAATAAATGAGAAGAGTTAAAGTGTTGTACCTTTGTCGAATGTTTCTTAGCAGCACTTGGCGACACTTCGACAAAAGTTTTCTTGGCAGGAATCCTTATGGCTAAGAAAAGAAAAGAAATTTAGAAGCAATATAAGAAATACATGATAATACAGTTAGAATAACAAAGGAAAAAATCATGTTTTTCTTTGTGAACACCTTCAAGAATGGGATCTTCCACGCAAACGTGTTCTATTCCAATATGAAGGTGTCTTGGGTAATTGTCGAGATGATACTTAGTCGGAACCACACGCTCAACAAGTTTTTATAATGTTGACGAAGGATTCTCATATAGTTCCCACAAATGAACCAATCTGGAAATGGAGGGCTAAATGCCATGCCAAACTCAGCAGTGGGTAAGGGAGGAAACTTTGGCGGATGACAGCTGAAAGCCAGGTCATAACGCGCTTCTGGTCGAACGTGTGAAGGCAATGACAATTTTCCAAACTTCTCCGTCAATTTATGTTTTAAAGTTACTGCTGCTTCGCGTATGGTTCGACTAAGATTATCAGGTCTATACTCAGTTTCAAAATATTTTTGAAATTTTTGTATTTCTTTAATGTGTCTTTGAATACCTTTTTTGGTCCGATCCTGCACAAAAGCAAAGGCATTGGTTAAATGCGTAGTGAAAGCTGCTACGTCAAAAAATCTGTTGGAATAATAATCTTTCCACCATTCATCAAACTCAGGAGTACATAGAAAAGATGTTCGAAAGATCACTGGTCGAATGTCAAGAAAGTCATCAGTCAGCTTCTTCGACAGTTCCCTGCTCTCATCTTCAGTATGAAGGGAGTTGTAGAAAATGATGGACCCTTTCTTGGGGAATAGGGGTCGAGGCTTTATTTGGATCAAGCCAAACTGCCTAGCAACAAGATTAGGTTGATAGACTATCAAAGCTATCTGGGTTTTAGTGGCGTTGCGATGGGAAAAAAGAAGCTTGGGGGTTAAGAATGATTCCCAAACATTCAAAAATACATTTTCATCCTTCTGCATTTCTAAGGGCAGTTGTTGGGTGAACCATTTAGGTCCAATTTTTCTATCAGCAAAAGGTGCCATGGTCGAAGTAAACTGATACCTCTTGGCAAACATCATGACATAACTTTTGAAGGCTTGTCGAAGGCTAATTCCTTCATCAGTTGGGGTTAGTTGCACTAATCTAGACCATTCGACAATCCTACCTTTCACTTCTTCTTCGTTCACTTCTGGTGCTACAGGAAGAGTGGCTTCAAAGGTGGCATTAAGCCATAATTGCAAGAGCCAGAAAGGTCCTGATAAGTTGATTTTACCTTGGGTTTTGATGGTTTTCAAAAAATGTACGCTCTCACTCAGAGATTCATAAAGGTTTGCCAGAATCATTTCGCTCAAACATAGTTTGGTGCCTGCATGAAGCTGATTGGCTATGGTGATGAATCTCTTGGCAACTTCGAGGGAGCGAGAGCAGAACACATATTTGGATAGCCACAGAGTCAAAAAGGATATGTGTTCGACATCTGAGACTTCCGTGGTGCTCTTGTCATGATAGTAGGACATAAATAAAGAGTATGGGGCGAGACTAGTGTCAAAAGCGATGGTATCTTCGTTTAGGATAGTGGGGTCGAAATCTATACCGTTGGGGTGAAGGCCAACGATGGCTACTGCGTCGAAGAGAGTATGCGTAACCATCCCACAAGGAAGGTGAAAGGTATTATAGGTACTGTCCCAGAAGTAGAGAGAAGCCAAAAGCATATTAGGGCAGATATTGGGTCGTACTCTCGACAACTGAATAAGGTCGAAAATGCCTACTTCTTTCCAAAAATCACCTTTAACCTTTTCAATTTTATCTAGCCAAGATAAGTGGTCTGAAGGGTCTTTCGACCATGGACAATTTCTAAATATCCTATTGTAGTTCAAATAGGTTAAGTTCAACTCTCCAGCATCCGTCGAACTCGATGGGTCATTTTGTTCTACAATTTTCTCTTTAGGATGAGGTTTCACTCCAGCGCCTATGGGTTTTGTATGGAAATAAGTTGGAAAAAATTCTCTTAAACGATCTGTTTTAATCTCTGGATTTGGAAGGGGACCTAACATAGCGTGACAGTTTCCAGAAATAAGAACAGGAATTAATACCTGGGATTTATAGATGCATTCTTTTTCTTTCTCATTTGGAGGTTCAAGAACATACTGTTGATTTCCAATAGTCATTGGTCCCTTCAAATCATGCACATGAGAGAGAGCTGGATCTTGTTTCTTCTTGGAATGTTTGCTGCTTGAAGGTTTGTGAGGAGCCATTGTTAGGAAGAACAAGGGAGTTTTTCTCAGGGAGTATGAAAGCTTAAGAAATGGGTATGAAGAAAAGAGTTCGGAAGTGTTAAAAGAATTCAGAGAAAATGGTTTATGGGTATTTATAGGAAGAAGATGATGAAAAACGCTTTCAAATGGTAATGATGATGGTGGGACACGTGGCCGATTTTCATGGTGATGTTGAAGAGGTGGAAGTTGAAAAGAGACCATGATGTTAGGAAATGATGGAGGTAGACTCTGAACGTGGGCTAGACGTGACATTTTGGAGAAAGTGTAATGATGAACCTGTATTGGAAATTGAGATTACAAAAACTTGGAAATGATGAAATTAAATGACATGGCATCAAAACACTGGTTGACAACAAATGACTGTCTCTCCAAAAATAGTCAAAACATCTTTGTTGGGGGGCAATTTGTATACGTGCATTTTCGACGCCATGAGTTTAGTGTGCAAAAGGGTTCTTTCGACAAATGACGCCACGGAATTAACAGTTTGGTTGAAAAGTGTTCTTCAACACTTCGACAAAATAATGATTCGACATTTCGACAAGATATTTGTAGATGGAAAGACGTCTTTGACAGGCATGGATGATGTTATTTCGACAATTCGACAGAGTCGGGAGAGAGACGTCATTTTGACGAAAAGTGTAATTTTAAATGCAAAAGAGTTGTGACGTTTGGCAGAAGACGCGTGGAAGCATCTGGCGAAAGGAAGAGAGCCAAGTGTCACAGTTTTAGGATTTGTTCGTTAGTAACAGTTATTTTGTTTGTATATAAATAGGATAGTTGTTATCAGAAAAAGGGTGTGAAAACTTACTTGTACAAAATTCCTGAAAATACTCAAAGTACTCGTGTGAGAGAAAAGAGTCATATCTGGAACATGTATGTGTAAACAAACACCAATTCTTTCAAAGTTTTATTTTATAAAGTTTAAAGTTCTTTACCAATTTCTCTTTGCATTTACTAGTCAATTATCTTTCTGCATTTCTCCTTTCGACACTTTATGTTTCGTCAGTTATTTTCTGCCATTTATCTTATCTTGTTAAATTTACATCTATTTAAACGTTTTTAATCGACACCTTACAAAGTTACTTAGATTTGCACATGTCCTGGGATTTGTGTGGTTGATCCTGTAAGTAACCCAATTCTACAAGTGTTGGAAAACCAGAGGTTGTTCGCCAAAAATCAACTGCGAACACCACCACGCTTTTATTGTTTCCAAGGGAAAAGGGAAAAGTACGAACAAAACCCAAAAATAAGAAGTTTTCAAATCAAAACTAATATAATGCCAGAGATTACAAGTAAGGGGGTTGGTTACACAGAGGGAAGGTGTTAGCACATAAAGTGTCCTAGGTACTCCTAGGGAGCCCTTTTTGTGTGCATATGTATTTTGTACAAATGATGTTTGCAAGCAAATAGAATGGGGGGATGAGAAAAGAATTCATTAATTATATTTGTGTTTGACAAGACCTTCGGACTTGTGCCTACATACCAACATAAAAATGAGGGATCAAAACCTCGTAGTTCATGGTACAACTTTCAAAGTGGATGCATTGCTTTTAACAAAAGATTTAAGTTTGAAAGGCATAAAGGCCTAAAAATGGTTAGAATAAGTTAGTTCTTTTTGGCTTTTGAAATTTTTAAGTCAAGTATAGTTAAGTTTATTTACAAGTTTGATTTAAGAAAAGAAGTTTGAAAATGCAATGGCATAAGGCCCAAGTTTCTAATTTGCATAGGGTCTAAGTTTAGAAAAACAAGGACAAGCAAAGAAGATTTTAAAAACAAGAGGGGAGATTTTGAAATTTAAGAAATGGGGAAAAGATCAAGGGACTAATCCTAAGCACAAATTTAAATGTTGAGAGTTGAAAAGATCTGACCAATGGGCTGCAATCCAATAGACAAAAGTTTCATATAGAAACCCAAGTTCCCTTGGACATTAGAATCAAGAAACACACAATGCACAATATATCAACTTGAAGAGAAAGACATCAAATAAAGATATCCACGTCCAAGCTTAGCAACTTCATGATCTTCTTCAAATTTGCCCATGTAGCAGATGAATTCCTCAATGCCACAAGTCACAGGTTCAAAATAACAGCTTCACAATGATCATGTTGCAGATGAACTCAAATGGATCTTCAATGATGTATCAGATGAAGTTTCAAATTACAAGCACTTGGTTACATGAAAGTTGGCATTGGCCAAGTCCTTTGCATAGGGAGTGTTGCCTAAATTCTAAATCCAATTGTCTCAGATCAAACCAACTGTCCACACAAGATGTTTTTTAGGGTTTTTGTTCTTATTATGTACATTAATGGTCAAAGACCAAACAACCAAACACAATATACATAAACAAAATATATCACACAAATATGGTCCAAGTGGACAAAGTAAAAATGACATTAACATAAACAATTAGAATGGTATGAATAATGGAAAATGAATAAGGCTTAAAAAATAAAGTGCATTAAAGTAAATTACTTGAAATTAAATGTTAGTTGTTAATGAGTTAAAAGTTAGTATTGCTTTTGCTCTTTTTTTTAAGTCATTCTTTGGAGAACACTCAACCCACTTATCACAAGCATGGATCCTTGAACCAAGATATCTTCCAAAGGAAGGAAAAAAGGTCAAGTTTCCATACAATACCATGAAATAGGAGAGACTTACAATCTGACTAACTAGAATGCTATGCCTTTTTGTATCAAAATTTAGCGCTATGTTAAGCAATCGTAATTGGACTTATGTAGAAGTCACAACTATTTAAGGTCGAGCAATAGAATTTTGGTGTTAATACATGTTAGAGACATAGTATAATGGATTATTCTCATGTTTTTTAGGGTTTTTGTTCTTATTATGTACATTAATGGTCAAAGACCAAACAACCAAACACAATATACATAAACAAAATATATCACACAAATATGGTCCAAGTGGACAAAGTAAAAATGACATTAACATAAACAATTAGAATGGTATGAATAATGGCAAATGAATAAGGCTTAAAAAATAAAGTGCATTAAAGTAAATTACTTGAAATTAAATGTTAGTTGTTAATGAGTTAAAAGTTAGTATTGCTTTTGCTCTTTTTTTTAAGTCATTCTTTGGAGAACACTCAACCCACTTATCACAAGCATAATTCCTTGAACCAAGATATCTTCCAAAGGAAGGAAAAGGGGTCAAGTTTCCACACAATACCATGAAATAGGGGAGACTTACAATCTGACTAACTAGAATGCTATGCCTTTTTGTATCAAAATTTAGCGCTATGTTAAGCAATCGTAATTGGACTTATGTAGAAGTCACAACTATTTGAGGTCGAGCAATAGAATTTTGGTGTTAATACGTGTTAGAGACATAGTATAATGGACTATTCTCATGAAACATATCATACACAAAAAGAATATGCAGATGTGGTGGCCTAATCTCATTCATACTTATGTTGATTTTGCAATCAAGTAGCCTTAGGATGTAGAGATATCATAGGTCCATTACATGAATGCATAAAGAAGAGGAATGAGATGAAGAGGGAAGGGAGGTATATCAAAATCAAATTGGAAAAATGAGGACTTTTACCAAATTAAGATCATTCATTCATTTTGGGAGATGGAATGAACATTCCATCAATCCCCTAAATCCAATGATCTTAACCTAACAAAGTCAAATCAACCTTGACCAAGGCCCAACACCACAAGGCAAACTTACATCAAATCAATCAAAATGGCTCAACACAATTATTTGGCATTTATTCAATTAAAAATACTAAAAATAATGCATTAATTTAAATATGGTTGGTCAAATTCCTAAAACCTCATCAAAACACCAAAGAAATGGCCATGAGATTTATCATAGGTCAAACAAGGTCAAAGGACCTTGGAGAAAAAATTTCAGAATTTTTGGAAACTTAAAAGTATTTTTAAACAATTAAAAATAATCACAAAATCAATTAAATCATGAAAAATATTAATAATGATCCAAAAAATAATTTTTATTCAAAATATGAAAGAGGATTTTTTTTTTTAAAAATGGTGAAACTCTCATATTTTTTGTATCAATATTAAAATTAACATGAATTAACGAAAATCAAAGGAATAAAATGAAAATCAGAAAATACAAAATAACGTGGACCACTTAATCTCCCTCATTAATTGAGGTGGCAGATCAAGTGGACACAAATGTGCGTTCCATGATGGAACTTAGTCAGCGCGCCACACAAGTGGTAATCAAAACCAGCGCCTATGATTAAAACATTTTAAATGAAATCAATGGCTCTGAACCATGCCACATCACTATCGGAGCCAAAGGCCGATCACCTTCTCAGGCGAACCTCGTCGGACTGGTTCAATCATCACCATGATTAAAATGAAAAAGGAGGACATGATCTGAAAGAAAAAATGACGTAGAGCACGAATCTTACCTCAGTTTTAACTAACTCTAAATATATAGAAAGATATGAGGAGTTGAATTTTGAGGTGTGTCGACTAAGTTGCTTCAATTTGACCTTAAAGCAACTCAATCTTCTTTCCTACATTGGTAGGACTTCAGACAACTAAAGATCCAAGAGAATTGATGAGAATTGAGTGAGAATCGAAGAGAAGAAAATATCTGGAAAATACCTTCAATGTTGTGTAGAACTTGATCTTTTTTGCTGTAGTTCTTGTTTGGTCTTGCTCCAATAGCTTGCAGAAGTGGATTAGGATTGATATAAAGCTTTGGATCCTGGAGTTTTTGAATCTCAAACAGTGAGATTCAAACTTAATTTTCAAGTGAAACTTATCAGGTTTTCCTTTGAATTATGTGGGTTTGAAGAGTGGAGGAAAAGTTGGCGCGCAATGATCCTTTGAAATGAGCTCAGAGGGTCTCTATTTATAGCAAATTCAAGTGTTATTTGCACACTTGTAATTTCTTCCAAATTTGGAAATGTCATGTTCAAGCTTGCATGGGCGTGTACAGGCCCATGAAGCAATGCACTAAGGTCCAAAACCAACTGAAATGAGGTTTGAATCAAGCTTGATTGGCAAGGCAATGTGAAATGGTCATTTGAAGTTTTGATTTTGCCAATTGATGCAGGCCTATTAACACCATGTGAAGCCCTAGCAAACTTGATCCAAAATGAATGAATTAGGACTATTTGGAAATATTAGATAAATAGGAACAACTCTTATGTTGAACACTTTTCCATTTGGAACTTGTATCATGGTGAATTTTGAGGTGGAAGTTTAGAAATTTCAACATATTAAAAAAAATTCTAAGTGTCAAGTCATATACTTCAATGTTCCACCTTACTAAACTTTTTATTTAAGCTCCAAATGAGAAATGTGCCTTCATCAAAGTTGTATCTCTTTCAAACACATTCAAAATGGTCACCAATTTGACATCATTTGGATTTAGAATGAGAGAGTTATGCATTTTTGAAGTTGAGGAAAATCACTTGTTCAATGGTTATTGTCCAAAATGACCTATAATATATCCTCATATCATATGCTCATAAAAGTTGATTTAGCTCTCACTTCAAACATAAAATTTGAAGTAGACATCTTGAACTTGATTGTGAAACTTGGAAATCTTTCATCTCATAAAAATTGAGCAATTTATGTCCTTGGGAATTTGACTTTCAAATTAGGGTTTAAACAAAATGACATATAATGTTTCAACATGGAAAATGACTTTCAAAGCAAAATTTGCTCTATACCTCAATATGAAAGTTATTTTTAATGTCATTTAGAGTAACTTTTCTCTTGGAATAATTTTCATATGATGCAAATTGTAGGAGATAGGGTCCAGGGATACCCAGTTTTGATCAGATGAATTCATCTGGCCAACCACCATCAACCAACTTGCTAACTTGCAATTCTCTTGACTCTTTAGGCTCATGGTAGATCATATGTGCATAATATGATGAAATTTGAAGTGTCCCTTGAGAAATTTTATCAATTGATGAGGAAGCTTGTTGAAGAAGTTACTCAAGATACCTAGACAAACTAGGGTTTCCAAGGCAAACCAACTCCAAACTCTTGAAGAAATATTGATCAAAATAACATGCAAAGATCATTGGGACTCATACCCTAGATGTTAACATGATGGATCGATGGTGATCATGCATTACCTGCAAAAGAGTTAGGCAAATGCAAAGACATAGTTTTGGTATTTTGGTTAGTGAAATGATAATATACAAGTATGATACAATCACATGGTGCTTGGTGATCTCTCCCAAAACAAAACCCAATGAAAGAGGGGTAAGGAGGATGCCAAGGTATAATCCTAATGCTAATTCATATGATAAAATTTCATGAGGGATCTTAGGTTCAAAATTGGGGTCTTACAGCTGCCCCTATTTAAGGACATTCTAACTGAGGAGACGAAGGTTAAAATCTTCATACCGACCTAGTAGAATGGGCTTATATAATAACATATAGGAACAAATTTTGGTCCCTAAGAGACCTCATGAGGCATATGATATGAATGTAAAAGCAAATCCTCAGTGGGGAAATGTTGCGACAAAGGAAAAGAAATCAGAGCGACCGAAAGTCTGTAGGAGCACAATGCATTATGTAAGGAAAGCTCATCGAGGAGACAGAGACTCTGAGGGGATAAAAGGATTATGCGTAGGCCAGACTACGACTTAAAAACTGTTGGGGGACCAAAGGAATTCCAGTCAGGGAAACAAAACATCTTGCATGGGAAACGAGTAGATCAGGATAAAACTGAAGTACTTGAATCATGCAAGAAAAGCGATTTCACTGAGGAAATGCGCACTCAACTCAACTGGGGAAGAAATAGACTTCAGCGCAGGAGGAGAAGAAATTTATTTTCCACTACCGATTACTGGGTAAGGAGATAATAAAGATCTGACAGAGAGGACACCCATCATCGGCTAAGATAAACATATCAAGGATGACTCGCTGGGAACCACCAGGAGGGAGTATTCATTACCGGTTACTGGGTAAGAATAGCCTTGCTGGGGAAAACTGCAGAAATAGGATTTACAACTACCAGTTACTGGGAAGAAGACCAGAGATGAGAATATTCGTCACTAGTTAAGGTGAACATATCAAGGATAGACTCAAATGAAAGTAAATCTGTCATCGATTAAGATGAACATATCAAGGATAGACTTGCCCGGGGATGCCAAGAAGGATATCCGTCATCGGTTAGGATGAACATATCAAGGATAAACCAACTGAACAAAAAGTAGGAATTACATCTATCGAATGCTGGATAGAATACCATCAAAGAGAAAATTCGTCATCGGTTAGGATGAACATATCAAGGATAGAATCTGGGAGGAGAGAAATAGGAATTACATCTATCAGTTACTGGATAGAATACCGAAGGAGAGACTATATGTCTCTGGTTAAAATGAACATGTCAAGGATAAACTCTACAAGGGGGAAGAAAAACAGGATTGACAACTACCGGTAACTGGGCAGTAGACCGCAAAGAGAAGGAAATCTATCATCGGTTAGAATGAACATATCAAGGATTAACTCTCTGGGGAACAAAATAGGGATTACAACTATCTTCTTACTGGGTAGAATACCAAAGATGAGAGTATCCGTCATCGGTTAGGATGAACATATCAAGGATAAACTCAAACAGGGGAAGAAAATATCTGTCATCGGTTAAGATGAACATATCAAGGATATACTTCCTGGGGAAACATAAAAATGAGTCCATTGGGGAGAAAACAAGGGTACTTGTGTCGGGTATTGGGCAAGAAGTAACAAGCTTCAAATTGAGGAATATTACCAGTTACTGGGTAATAAACTCTCAGGGGACCCAAAGCATCTCTCTAGGTAAGATCTAGAGAGAAACAGACAATCAAGACTCAACCCCATGAGGATATAACTCAAGGGGAGTGGTTCCACCCAGATAATCAACTGGGGAGGAAACTGAAATAATAATCGTCTACGTGGAAATAACTTAGTGGGGGAAAGGAGAAAGGTTAAAGTCTTTCTGCTTAAGGGGCTGACACTCTACAATTGAGGGAGGACAGACACCAAACTTGTATGGGGATAAGGTCCTGCCATAACAGAGAATAAGAATCATAAGAATGAGTCAACAAATGTGATGATGCAACCATGAAATTATATGAGTGTATACGTATATATGATAATTATGCTGACAAAATGATCACAAAGGATACAAGGGTGTCGTAGAATTGAATCATCGATACTGTAAGACCCCATTTTTGTCCCTAAGATCCCTCATGGCATCATAACGTTGCATTTGCATTGCCTAAAGGATTATTAGCATCTTGGTTCCCTTTGCCTTTAGGTGGGACCTCTTGTGAGTGGTTTAAGGTCACCAAGCATGCTTGAATTGTATATTATTTCTTTTCTTACTTTGTTTACTAACCAAAAGCACAAAAATATGTCACTAACATCTTTTGTTTGTAGCTTGAGCAATCACAAGGTCCAAAGTTTCAAGGAGATCATTGGTACAAAGATATGGCCAAGTGAAGATGAAAGCAAACATGGTAATGGTTCCCAAAGCTCTCATCCATCAAATATGCCTCCCTAGCCTCTCAATTCATCATTTTGATCAAAGCTAGTCAAAGGGTTTGAGGTTTGTTCCCCAGAGAAACCCTAGTTCATCTGTGCACCACAATGCCTTGCTCTTGAAGCAACCTCAACCCATGGTCAAATACAATCAAGGGAAGTTCTTTAATTCTTCATTTCATACATATTTTTAACTTATTTGAGTGCCCTGAATCATCAATTCATCAAGATATGAGTTGTGGATTTGAGAAGTTGATCAGTCAATTCATCTGACTATTTTGAAATGCACTGAGACCTAACTTTTTATGTGTTGGTCAAATGGAGATGATTCCAAAATAAAATATGTTCTTAAGGACAATATGAACAACTTTCATGTTCATCAAAAATTTATTTGAAGCTTGGAAGGTCATCTCCCATTCCAATACATTATAGGTCATTTTGACCGAAACCCTAATTTTAGGTCAACTTCCCAAGGACATAACTCATTCATTTTTTATGATTTTGAGGTGGGATCAAATTAATTGGAAATCTTAGGATGTCTACTTCAAATTTTATGTTGAACAAAATTTCAAAATCTCAAATGAAATACATGTGATAATGCAAGACATTATAGCTCATTTTGGACCAAATGCATTAAAAAGCAAAAAAGTCCAACTTCAAGTGCCCATAACTCTTTCATCAAAAATCCAAATGATGCAAAATTTAAGTCCATCTTGATTGTCAAAACAGAAGGGCTTGAACATTGGCCAAATTTAGAAACTTTGCCTTTTCATGTCTTGCACCTTGCACTTTAAACTCCAATTTCACCAATTTCCACACTTCAAATGGATTTTTGCCCAACATAAAAATTGTTCCTTACATCAAAACCTTTCCAACCATTACTCACATGCTCATGTTTGGATTTGGCAAATGGTACTTTTGAAGAGGAGAATTTTTTGGTTCAATTATGCATAACACCTCAAAATTCCATGCACAAGCAATTACCATTCAAATTACACGGCCATTTCACTTTGATATGATTTTAGATTGCATTTGGCTTTGGTTTTGGGCCTTATGCATGATCATGCAAGCCCATGCAAGGAATGTCCAACTTCATGCACACGGATTGAATCACCCTCTCCTTGTCATTCCCTCTATAAATAGAAGCTCTATTCCATTCAAAATTGATCCTGGAATCAACTTGAATTGCTGCAGAAATCAAAACCCAACCTCTCACCAAAGAAGCTATTTCACTTTTCTTCAAATTTTTCAGATCTAAAATTCAACTACATCTGGTTGAATCTTTGGATCTAAAGCTTCTAAACCTTCATCCTTCAGTTCATTGATCTTCTGTTTTGATAAAGAAAGCAATGAACCAAGCTCAAATCTCCAGAATCCAAGTTTGTTCTTCAACTGGTATTTTCTTCGAAACTCATCATCTATTGATCTATTTGCTTGGATCTTGTGTTGGCTGAAGTCCTCTCAATAGAGGCGCATGACTGTGCATTTAATTTTTGAAATCCATTAAGTTCATGATGAACACCACAGAACTTCCATCTCTGATTTCTCTCAATATAGAGATCTAGAGTGGAATTGAGTGGCACAGGGATGATGTACATCATCCCAGCTTTCCAAAGATGTATGGATCGTGTATTTTGGTTAAGTTTTGGTTGTCTTCAATTTTGGCCGGAAAACACAAGCTCACCGGAGAAGAAGGTGGATCCGGTGGCCGTCCCATTGCCAGTTTGAATCTGGATCGTTTGATTGAGTTTCCCAGATCTAATCCTGGCCTTCGCTTGTTATGACTTTCATTTATTCATTGTGTTATGCGTGGACTTGGACCTATGGTGGAAGCGCGCTTCTGGAGCGCATGATCTGCCAACTCAATTAATGAGCTCAGATCTAACGCTCCTGGTTTTTTTGAATTTCCTATTTTCTGATTTTTATTCTCTTATTTCCATTATTTTCAAAAGTTCATATCTTCTTCATTTTAAATCCAAAAAATATGGGACCAATTGCATTCTTCTTCAAATAATTTCTAGTTTTTAATTTTGATTTTTGATATTTTTTATTTCATCATTTGATATTTTTTGTGAATTTTCTCTTTTCTGGTTATTTTTAATTCATTTTAAATAGTTTTTGATATTCCAAAAATACAAAAATATTTTCCTAACCTATTTGAATGATGATGAATCTATGAAAAATATTCTCATCAATTTTTTAATTAATTTGAGATTTATTTGAGATTTTAGTTCAATTAGGTTATTTTTATTCATTTTTAATTGATTAAAAATAGTTTCTGACTTTTAAAAATGCTGATATTTTTTGTCAAACTTTGTTTGACCTTGTTGAACTTAGGATAAATCACTTGGACCTTTCAAGGTTGATTTGAAGTGATTTTGAAGTTTTACCTTTTCTTTTATTCAAGTTTATTTTAATATTAAAAATGCCAAAAGTATTTTGTTTATTGTTTGACCTCCAATCTTCATCTCATTTCTGATTTCTCATTGTTTGACTTTGACTTTAAATGTCATTTGGTCAATACACACGAATTGGTACATTTTTTATTTCACCTTATGCATTTTAATCTTTCCATTATCCATTTCCATTATTCATCTTCTTCTTCTCCTTCTTCCTTTTTTCTTTTTTATCAATGAGTTGAAGGTTGATAAGTTGGCACTGATTAGGGAGACTTAATCTTCCTTGATTCAAATCTAATTCATCTTGATCAATTGATCAAGTGAATGGCTTTGCATTAAGGATAGGTTGTTTCCTAAATTATGCAAGCAAATGGAGTTTGAAGAGCAACTAGGCCTCATGCCTTTAGAGTGCTTAAATGTCAAAGAGCAACTAGGCCTCATGCCTTTAGAATGCTTAAAGCTTAAGGATGAACATTGAAACGATCATAATCTAAATTCCCTCTTGTCCATTCTTTGATTGTATTATAGAACCCTTTGATGTGTGTTTTCTTGTGTTAGGAGTTCCAACTTGAGCTTGATTAAAGAACCATTACCATGAGCTTCTAAGAGAGAGAGATCCAAGTACCTTAAAGAGCTTGTCCAAGAATTCATTGACTGTTGATTGCTTGAGTTTATGCTTGTGATTGCTTATTCCAAAGGATGGGAGCTACTTGGATCATCAATATGATCTCAAGAGAGGAACTCCTTTTGTGGTTTTGTTTTCTTATCCCTCACTTCTTGTATGATTAGGACTTTAGCCATTCTTCTTCTTCCCTCCACTCTAACCTAAGCCAAAACTTTTGTGCAAACATTTAACACTTCTTTTCAAACATTAGAAACCTAAGCATTATGCTTTTGATTTTCAAATTTTCTTTTCATAACACTTATTTTGAATTGAATCTTTAAGTCAACTTTGACCATATTTCATAAATACTTTTCATTGGTAAATATAACTCATTCAAATACTTTTGTGGTTTCAATGGCCACTTTATTATTAAACTTTTCATAACCTTTAGCTATTAGGTTTGAGTTATCCTTGAGGTAGATGTAATACTCACCTATATCCTTAGTGATGGACAATGAGTCTTCCATGCTTATTATAGGGTTAACCCCTCACTAGCATGTTGAAGCTATCCTCACATGGTGGATTTGTGGTTTTAGGTTGAGTTTTCTCCCTTAGATAGCAAAAGACCTTAAGGCTTTTGGACCAATCAATCCACTCACTCATTTTGAGATTTTTACCCCGAACTACGAGGTTTTGATCCTAATCTTTTTTAAGATGGTACGTAGGCAATGGGTTCATCCATTCAAACACAAAATGTAAATAACTTGTATATTCTCTTCTCATCCCTTCAATCATGTTTGCACAAACAAATTTTCACAAAGTAACAACCTTTACAACAAGTGTGAAAAGGGCTCCCTAGGAGTACCTAGGATGTTTTTGGTGCCTAACACCTTCCCATTGCATAACCAACCCCCTTACCCAGATCTCTGTTTCTCTTTTACTAGTTTTTGTTAAAACTATTAGGTATTTATTCGCTTTCTAACCATTCCTTTGGATAAATAGAAGTGCGGTGGCGACTCGACTTGTATGATTTACCTTGGATTTAGTCAATATCTCTAATGGAAACGAATACCCCGCTACAGAAAAGTGGCGACTCTGCTGGGGATGGAACTTTGCCTAGTGGGTTTTGCCTACTTTTCATATTGTGTTGTATTGTATTGTATATTGTTCTGTGACATATTTTTGTGCAATTTGGGATTACTGTATTGTATGTAATGATTGAATTGCTTGAATATTAATTCCTTGCATGCTTGGTGATCTTTGTGAGATGAGTTCTATACCCGAACTCGAGTGCACTTAGGATAGGAGAATGGCATAGTCTTGTTGACTTGTGTGGAGTTATTCCTTAGCAAGTTGACTTGCAAGTCCATTCACTTGGTGGAGGTCATGTTGGGATCAATAATGTCACACAAGTAGATGTGGTTAGACATTACTCTTTCCAATATAGACCTTAGAAGCCAAGGACCTTAGTTTACCAAGTCCATCTTGGCCTATTTTTTAGGATGTAGTGCGAAAGTCGTTCAAATGTAAGGTTTGATACGATTGTTACGCGATACTACGCTCATAAGAGTCTCTCTTGAGAATATTTTTGGAATACGAGTAGTCGTTTCTCCGATAATATCCGAAAGATGGGATGATGACTATGGGAACCTCTTTTAGAACATGTTTGGAAGGTTTAAACCCTAGTACACTCCCTTTGGGTGGTTCTTAACCGAGACTCCATGCTCGTGACTCGTAACAAACCCTTTGATTCGTGGTTGATCCGTTCATGTATCCTTAATATCAATGGAACTTGGGTGTTGATAAGGTATAAACCATAATCCACCAAAATGGATGATTGATATTAAGGATGCCATGATCCATCCCATGACCTTTGTTTGGTGTGCTTTGCTTGATCCTTGAGTGTGATTGTTGCATTCATGCATTCATGCATCCATTTGCATCCATATCATCAACAATGAAGAAAATTTTCAAGGAACTTAAGGGGTTTATTTGCAAAATTTTTAGACATGGAAAGACTAAGAAGGAATAGAAAGAAGTACAGTTTCAAACAACCCGATTTGAAAGAGTTAAGGAATTTGACATCCTATGTACTAGATCCTCTGGGTTTCAAAGCTCGTTTTGGGAAGCTTCTTCCTCTTCTGACTACTCAGGTGGATGAAGGATTGATGAGTGTATTGGTGCAGTTTTATGATCCCTTGTACCGTTGCTTCACGTTTCCGGACTTCCAGCTTTTGCCTACACTTGAGGAGTATGCCTACCTTGTGGGTATACCTATTCTAGACCAGTTGTCGTTTAGTGGCTTGGAGAGTGTCCCTACTTCTCAAGAGATAGCTGATATGTTGCACATAGATGAATCTCTGGTTGGTGCTCATATGACTACCAAAGGTGGAATTCAAGGTCTCCCTTCTGAGTTCCTCATTGCTCAAGCTACTGTCTATGGGAAGGCCATGAGTGAGGACGCCTTTGAGGCCATATTTGTACTTCTCATCTATGGGTTAGTGTTGTTCCCCAACATCGACAAGTTTGTGGATGTGAATGCTATTAGGATCTTCTCTACTCTTAATCTTGTTCCGACTCTGTTGGGTGATGCTTATTTTTCTTTGCATATGAGGAATGCAAAGGGTGGTGGTGCCATTGTGTGTTGTTTGCCTCTGTTGTATAAGTGGTTTATTTCTCACTTACCGCAGACGGTCGCTTTCAAGGAGAACAAGGGATGTCTACGGTGGTCCACGAGACTTATGTCTCTCACTAATGATGATATCTTTTGGTACAACCGTGCATATGATGGTGTGCAGATTATCGACTCTTGTGGTGAATTCTCCAATGTACCTCTTCTTGGTACATGTGGGGGGATTAACTACAACCCTGTTTTGGCACGTCGTCAGCTTGGGTTCCCCCTAAAGGATAAACCTAATAACATTCTTTTAGAAGGTGTGTTCTTTCAGGAGGGTAAAGATCCCCAAGGCTTGAAAGCTAGGATGGTCCGCGCTTGGCGCAAGATTCATAGGAAAGGAAGGAAAGAGTTGGGTCCTAAGAATTGTGTTGCTATGGATCCTTACACTGCTTGGGTGAGGAAGAGAGCGTCTGAGTATCTCATGCCTTACGAGCATCCGAGACCTACACCTATGATTATGGCTGGGCCTTTAACCCTCCCTAATCAAGGAGTATAGGAGTTGAGAGACGAAGACCGTTCACGTGCTTGGATCCGTGAACGAGAGGAGTTGCTTCAGCAGATCAAGGAGAAGGGTGCTTTGATAGAGTTTCTTGAGCATCAGGTTATTGATGATCCTGACGACACGTGGACTTCTCTACTTCCTCAGTCTTCCAAGTTTTGGAAAAGGAAGTACGATCGACTCGCCAAGGAGAAGGCAGATATGGAGGCAGCCTACGAGAGGGAGGTGAAGAGACTCCGTGCATCTTATCTTCCTGTGTCCAGAGCTTTAGATGATTGTTTCTAGGGATCCATAGGATGATTATTTCCCTTTTCTCTTGCATATGGTTACCAATGTTGTACTTCTTTGGTGTAAAATATTTCCCAGATATTATGTTTCCGTATGTGATAAAAGTGTTTAAATATTTCCAAAAATTTGCAAATGGAGCCCTAAAGTTCCTTGGAAATAAAAATAAAAAACAAATCATATGCACAAACATTGCATGCATCAGAGCCAACATTTATTTTGAAGACAAGCTGACTCACCGGTACTACACCAGAGCCAACATTTCAAGACTGATGGAACATCTAGAACAATAAAACCGCGAGTTGAAAGAGGAAGTGGCCAGATTAAGTGCCTTGATGGAATCATTCATGGCTGCCCAGATCCAGTCTTCTCCGACACCTTCAACTCCTCCCCAGAGGACAGTTATCTCTGAGATTGTCTCTTCAACTGTGCCCGCAGCCAGTGCACACTTTGCTCCAACGACCATGCTAACCGGATTCCCGTGGGGGATGCCTCCCAATTTCATGCCCGAGGGTCCTGCTTCCACCTTTGCTTCTATGCCGGCGTCTAGCCCGGTCCTTGCTGTTCCTCCTCCTGTCCTGCATACTCTGCCAAGAGTAGACGACACCATCTATCATTCTGAGCCGTCTGAGGGCCCATATGTCTATGAGAAGATGGACGCTATGAACGATCAATTTCTTGAGCTTCGCAAGGAATTGAAAACTCTCCGAGGAAAGGATCTTTTTGGCAAGTCTGCTGCCGAACTCTGCTTGGTTCCTAATGTGAAGATCCCTGTGAAATTCAAGGTCCCTGACTTTGAAAAATACAAGGGAAATATTTGCCCTCTCAGCCACCTGGTCATGTATGCCAGGAAGATGTCGACTCAGACCGACAATGACCAACTGCTCATCCACTACTTTCAAGACAGTCTGTCTGGTGCCGTTCTGCGTTGGTACATGGGTTTAGACAGTGAAAACATCCGATCCTTCAACGATCTTGGCGAGGCCTTCGTCAAGCAATACAAGTACAATGTGGATATGGATCCCGATAGGGATCAATTGAGGGCCATGTCCCGGAAGGACAAGGAAACATTCAAAGAGTACGCCCAGAGGTGGCGAGAGTTAGCAGCACAGATCGTGCCTTCGCTAGAAGAGAAAGAGATGACTAAGATCTTTTTGAAGACCTTAAGTTCTTTTTATTATGAGCGGATGATCGCTAGCGCTCCTTCTGACTTCACCGAGATGGTGAATATGGGGATGCGTCTAGAAGAAGGGGTTAGAGAAGGGCGTCTGACCAGAGAAAAAGGCTCTTCTGCCAAACGCTATGGGTCGTTTGCGAAGAAGAAAGATGGAGAAGCACATGTTGTGACCTCCCATGTGAAACCAAGAAGACCTTCTGTGAGGAGGAAGACCGTGTATCCCGCTGGTAACCAGCACCAGGTGGCTCATATAGCACATGTCTTCAGAGATAATCAGCAGTACCAGCAACATAACAACAATCAGCAACCACCTCCGCAATATCAACATCAACAGCACCGTCCGCAACAGCAGGCCTACCAGCCTCGAAACAGTAATCAAACCAGCATGAGTTACGAGAGGAAAAGGGTCACCTTTGATCCTATTCCGATGATGTATGCAAAGTTGTATCCCTCTTTGATAGAGAGGAAGTTGATTACTCCCCGAGACCCACCGGCTATACATGCTAACCCCCAGTGGTGGTATAAGCCCGAATTGCACTGTGTCTACCATTCTGGTGCTCCCGGCCATGACGTGGAGAACTGTTACCCTTTGAAGACCAAGGTTCAAGACCTTATGAGGTGTGGTATTCTGTGTTTCGAGGACGTAGGTCCAAACGTGAAAAAGAACCCATTGCCCGAGCATGGGAAGTCTGTCAACATGGTCCAGGGCTGCCCTGGCAAGTACAAAGTCAAATATGTCAGTCATATTCGACAATCTCTGGTCGAGATGCATCGTTTTCTATGTGATTATAGTCATTATGAGCATGACCACGATAGATGTCGAGTCTGTTCTGTTAATCAAAGAGGTTGTCGCCAGGTGCGCAAAGATATGCAAGAAATGTTGGATGAAGGAGTCATTGAGATCCTTCAGAACAGAAATGTTGATGAAGATGAGCCCGAGGTCAACGTAATTTCTCCAGTATTTCGGATCCCCGAGCCTGTTATCATCAAGTACGATGGTAGCAAGCAGAAGGTTTCTCCCGCATTAACCATCAAGCCAGCCGGACCAGTACCATACTCTTCTGAGAAAGCGGTCCCCTATCGCTACAATGTTGTCGCAGTAGAAAATGGGAAAGAGGTGTCCTTGCCATCTTCAGTTGTTGTTAACATTGCTGATGTTAGCGGTCTGACACGTAGCGGTCGTGTATTTTCAGCACCGCCAAAGCCCTAAGCTAATGATGATTCTGTTGAATGCCCGATTGGGAATATTGTGAGCGCTCCAAATCTGGCACTTATTGTTATGCCCTCCTCTGTATTGAGAACTCCTACTTTTGTTGGCCCTAGTGGCAATGCGAAAGAAGACTGCGATGAGAAGCTGAAGCTCATCAGAAGGAGCGAGTACAATGTTGTAGACCAGCTTCTACAAACGCCATCCAAGATATCGGTGTTATCCTTGCTTTTGAATTCAGAACCACACCGAGAGGCTCTGTAGAAGGTGTTGGACGTGGCATATGTGGATCACGATGTCACGATAGAGAAATTCGATAGCATTGTTAAAAACATTACTGCTTGTAACAACTTGAGCTTTTGTGACTCTGATCTCCCCGAGGAGGGAAGAGACCACAACTTAGCATTACATATATCTATGGGTTGCAAAGACGACACCATGTCCAATGTGCTGGTGGACACTGGGTCATCACTAAATGTATTTCCGGAATCTACTCTCTCGAAACTATCATATCAAGGGCCTCCCATGAGGCAGAGTGGAGTAGTTGTGAAGGCTTTCGATGGGTCTCGCAAAACTGTGATTGGCGAGGTTGATCTCCCAATCAAAATCGGACCAAGTGATTTCCAGATTACCTTCCAGGTTATGGACATTCACCCATCGTATAGCTGTCTCTTAGGTAGACCATGGATTCACGAGGCAGGCGCCGTGACATCCACCCTACACCAGAAACTAAAATTTGTGAGGAATAAGAAGCTGGTGGTGGTAGGGGGAGAAAAGGCTTTCCTGGTTAGCCACTTGTCTTCCTTCTCGTATATAGATGCTGAGGATGAAGTTGGAACTCCCTTCCAAGCTTTATATATTGCTGAACCTATTGAGAAGAGAACTCCTTCATTTGCTTCCTACAAAGATGCAAAGTTGGCCATTGAGCGTGGTGCAACCGCTGGTTTAGGAAAAATGATTGAGCTAGAAGACAACAGGTCCCGGGCTGGCATAGGTTATTCATCTGGGTTTTCAACATGCACGGTCTGTTCAAGAGTGGAGGTTTCATCCACACTGGTCAAGACGAAGAGGCTGCTTCCATCTTGGAGGAAGACGAAGAGGATTCTGGAAATTTCGTCATCCCTGGGGGAATCTGCAATAATTGGGTCGCTGTGGATATTCCAACAGTTAACCCCAAGTCAAAGTAATGTTCATTATGTTTAAAAACCCTTCTCCCATGCCAAAAGGAGGAGTGATGACATTGTTGGCGCATAAATACAATGATATTTTCATTCAATAAATTCATGTTAAATGTTTGTTTTCCAAGTATTTTCCCTTTTCGCTTTTTGCATGAAATTGGTGATCACATAAAACCTAAAAATAGAATAAAATCAATCTTTTCATATGCATAGTGATTTGCCTTGTTTGAATTCTAAAGCTTTCATATCCAAAATCATTATGCAGGTTGATCAAACCCATTGAACATAATGACCCAACACCATCTCCCAATTTTGAATTCCCTGTATTTGAGGCGGAAGAAGATGATGTTTAAGAGATTCCTGACGAGATTACCCGTCTACTTGAGCATGAAGAGAAGATCATTCAGCCGCATCTTGAGAACCTGGAAACAATCAACTTGGGGTCTGAAGATTGTGTGCGAGAAGTGAAGATTGGGGCACTCCTGGAGGAGTTTGTTAAGAAAAGGTTGATTGAATTGCTACGAGAATATGTTGACGTCTTTGCCTGGTCATATGAAGACATGCCGGGTCTAGATACAAATATTGTGCAACATTTCCTACCTTTGAAACCTGAGTGTGTGCCTGTGAAGCAGAAGCTCAGAAGAACTCATCCTGATATGGCAGTGAAGATCAAAGAGGAAGTTCAGAAGCAAATTGATGCGGGGTTTCTGGTGACTTCTATGTATCCTCAATGGGTGGCCAATATTGTGCCCGTGCCTAAGAAAGACGGAAAAGTCTGAATGTGTGTGGACTATAGGGACTTGAATAAAGCTAGTCCAAAAGATGATTTCCCTCTACCACACATTGACATGTTGGTAGATAATACAGCTAAATTCAATGTCTTCTCATTTATGGATGGATTTTCCGGATATAATCAGATCTAGATGGCACCCGAGGATATGGAGAAGACAACATTCATCACACCTTGGGGAACATTCTGTTGTCGAGTGATGCCCTTCGGTTTGAAGAACGCCGGAGCCACATATCAACGAGCTATGACCACCTTGTTTCATGATATGATGCACAAGGAGATCGAGGTATATGTTGACGATATGATTGCAAAGTCAAGAACGGAAGTTGAACATGTAAAGCACTTGTTAAAGCTTTTTCAACGTTTGAGGAAGTACAAGCTCCGTCTGAATCCCAACAAGTGTACATTTGGAGTCCGTTCTGGAAAATTATTGGGCTTTATTGTTAGTGAGAGAGGTATTGAGGTTGATCCTGCAAAGGTCAAAGCAATACAAGAAATGCCTGTGCCCAAAACTGAGAAGCAAGTCCGAGGTTTTCTTGGCCGCTTGAATTAAATTTCCAGATTCATATCCCACATGACTGCCACATGTGCGCCGATATTCAAGCTCCTCCGGAAAGATCAATCCTATGATTGGACCGAGGATTGCAAGAAGGCTTTTGACAGTATTAAAGAGTATTTGTCCGAACCTCCGATTCTGTCTCCGCCCGTGGAAGGGAGACCCTTGATTATGTATCTGACTGTTCTTGAAGACTCAATGGATTGTGTTCTTGGTCAGCAAGATGAATCAGGAAAGAAAGAGTATGCTATTTACTACTTGAGCAAGAAGTTCACTGATTGTGAGTCTCGATACTCAATGCTTGAGAAGACATGCTGTGCTTTGGCTTGGGCTGCTAAGCGCTTACGCCAATACATGTTAAATCATACGACTTGGTTAATATCCCGAATGGATCCAATCAAGTATATCTTCGAGAAGCCTGCTTTAACTGGGAGGATTTCCCGTTGGCAAATGTTGTTATCTGAGTATGATATTGAGTATCGAGATCAGAAGGCTATTAAAGGTAGTATCTTGGCTGACCACTTGGCACATCAGCCGATTGAAGATTATCAGTTAGTTCAGTATGACTTCCCAGATGAGGAGATTCTGTATTTGAAAACGAAAGATTGTGATGATCCTACACTCGATGAAGGGCCAGAGCCTGGTTCCTGATGGAGTATGGTGTTTGATGGTGCTGTGAATCAATATGGAAATGGTATTGGGGCAGTGATTATTACTCCTCAGGGCACACATTTTCCTTTTACATCAAGGCTAACTTTCAAATGCATGAATAATATGGCTGAGTATGAGGCCTGTATTATGGGATTGGAGGAGTGCATTGATCTAAGGATCAAGCATCTTGATGTATATGGTGATTCGGCCCTTGTTGTTAACCAAATTAAGGATGAATGGGAGACGAATCAGTCTGGCCTCATCCCATATAGGGATTATGCGAGGAGGATTTCAACATTCTTTACTGAGGTTGACTTCCATCATATTCCTCGAGATGAGAATCGGATGGCAGACGCTCTGGCTACACTTGCTTCGATGATTGTGGTAAAACTTTGGAATGAAGTCCCCAATATCACTTTGATGCGCTTAGACAGACCAGCTCATGTGTTTGCAGTAGAAGAGGTGAAAGATGATAAGCCATGGTATTATGATATCAAGTGTTTCCTTCAGAACCAGACTTACCCGCCTGGGACATCTATGAAAGATAGGAAGACTTTGAGGAGATTATCTGGCAGTTTCTACCTCAATGGTGATGTGCTTTATAAGAGAAATTTTGACATGGTGCTGCTCAGATGCGTGGATAGACACGAAGCAGACCTGTTGATGACTGAGGTCCACGAGGGTTCATTTGGTACTCATTCCAATGGACATGCCATGGCTAGAAAGATGTTGAGAGCAGGCTACTATTGGCTGATAATGGAGTCTGACTGCTGCAAATATGTGAAGAAATGACATAAGTGTCAGATCTATGCGGATAAAATTCATATTCCTCTGACACTTCTTAATGTGATCTCATCACCATGGCCTTTCTCTATGTGGGGAATTGACATGATTGGCATGATAGAACCGAAAGCGTCTAACGGCCACAGATTTATTCTCGTAGCAATTGATTACTTCACCAAGTGGGTTGAAGCAGCGTCATATGTAAATGTGACCAGGCAGGTGGTTGTGAAGTTTATCAAGAATCAACTCATATGCCATTATGGTGTGCCCGATAAGATCATTATTGATAATGGATCTAACTTGAACAACAAAATGATGAAAGAGCTGTGTAGTGAGTTCAAGATTGCACACCATAATTCTTCTCCTTATAGACCCAAGATGAATGGGGCTGTTGAAGCTGCTAATAAGAATATCAAGAAGATTATCCAGAAGATGGTTGTCACGTACAAAGATTGGCATGAGATGTTGCCATTTGCTTTACATGGATATCGTACATCTGTCCGCACTTCAACAGGGGCAACCCCTTTCTCTCTTGTTTAAGGCATGGAGGCCGTACTCCCAGTAGAGGTGGAGATCCCATCAATGAGAGTTTTGATGGAAGCCAAGTTGACAGATGCTGAATGGGTTCAGAGCCGTTATGACCAATTGAACTTGATAGAAGAGAAAAGATTGACTGCCATGTGCCATGGCCAATTATATCAACAAAGAATGAAGAAAGCTTTTGATAAGAAGGTCAAGCCTCGTGTGTTCCGAGAAGATGACCTCGTGCTCAAGAAAGTCTTGTCTTTCGCGCCCGATTCGGGGGCAAGTGGACTCCAAACTATGAAGGCCCATATGTTGTTAAGAGAGCCTTTTCAGGCGGTGCTTTGATACTGACAACTATGAATGGGAAGGATTTCACTCGTCCTGTGAATTCAGATGCAGTCAAGAAATACTTCGCCTAAAAATGAAAACAGAATAGCTCGCTAAGTTGAAAACCCGAAAGGGCGGCTAAGGCAAAAATGAGCGTCTCGGTGGATTGAAAACCCGAAAGAGCGGTCCAGGCAAAAGTTAGAGACATAAAAATGAATTCATGTATCCCGCTAGATTGAGTACCTCATCCTAGGGCAATCTAGGCAAAAATTAGGGATTTGGCAAGTAACTGCATCCCGACAAGACTTTGTTCTAGAAACTGTCATCCGTCAGAGATTCTTGTTCATTCGTCATTAACCGAAGCTTCAAATACATCGGATTCAGAATTGGTGGAGAAATGGTCATTATGTTAAATGTATCCCTTTTCCAATATATATCACCAATTTCAAATTTGTAAATATCTATGGAGTCTTGCCATTTGCAGACTACCATTCCATCAAATAAATTTGAGCTTTTATCCAACTATTTGCACTCTTATTTGTTTCTATTCAACAAATGTTTTGCATGTTTTTATTGAGAAAATATCATTGTTTTAAACAATCAAATTTTTTATGATTTGTTTTTAAACAAAGTGAACATTCACAATGACGAAAAGATACTTAGGAGATCCTTAGTGCTCTCCCAAGGACGGTATGATCCCTAACAGGGTAAGATATTTGTTCATATTCCTGGCATGTTTATATCCTCATCCTGCCGGAGCCTTTTGAGGTTTTTCTACTGAGCAAAGTGTTTGGTAAGATAGTCACCACTTTTCCCTCAGGGCAGAGTAGTGACCTTTCCTCCTCAGCATGTGTGATCTCTTTGGTAAGCACGGTACTTAGTTTTTGACCCCCAGAATCCATTTATCCCTTGGATAGATTCCCCAATGGAGTTGCTTACGCGACAGATTTTATCTGTGCAATAACTCATGTCCCCAGTTGGAATGACTGATGTTCATCCCCCGCAGGGATCTCTGCTTCCTGGTTTCTCTTACCCTCATCATATTGGATACTCTCCGGTGAACCTGGCTTTCTCCCTTGAGATGTAGTACCGGATGTTTGTGTACTTATTCCTTGGAGCTGTTTGTGTTAGAAATGTCTGTTTGTCAGCATTCATCATACATAAACCACGCATATGTGCATATAATTTTCAAACATTCGGATATTCATATTGCATTCTTTGCCATATATCTTTGTTTGTTATCCCCTGCTAATGGGTAATATGATTCCCAAGCAGATGGCGGTGTCTGATCCCTCAATATAGAGTCAGCCCTTTAAGCAGAAAGTGTTTATCTTTCCTTCCATATTCCCCACCGAGTTATATCCTCGTGGATGATGGTTGCTTCTGTGTCCTCCCAACACATACATTGGGATGGAATTCCCTATTGAGTTATATCCTCACTAGGACGAGTCTTGATTCAGTTTGCCCCTTTAGTTTGATCCTAAATTGGCTTCTTATGACTGTTTCCTATGTTTCCCCGTGGTATAAATGAATAATTGCTCAGTAATTAGTAATCATTCATCTTATTCTCGGCGGAGTCTGTGGTTTTCTACCCTTATACCGGTAGTTGTAAACCCTATTTTTTCCCCTTGCAGAGTTAACCTTTTGTTCATCCTAATCAATGACGGTTACTCTTCCGTGGTTTTCTACCCAGTATCTGGTAGATGTAATCCCCTCCTTGACGGTTATCATTATCCAATATTCGGTGTTGATATTCCCTCATTCTTTTGGATAATTGCTCTGATTAGGCAATTTATCCCCAGCAAGTCATCTTTCATTTACCGGTTGCCGGTAATGTTTGTTGCTCCCCTTGAATGGTCATCATTATATACCTAGTTTCGGTATCCCGATGCCTTTCTTTATCGGTCGATTTATCCTTTATTAACCCAGTAACCGGTTATGGATAATCTTCCATGCGAGTATGTTATCTACGTTCTGACGGTAATAGATAATATATCTCATGCACTCTTTGGTCGAAGCCTTTTGTTCTTCCCCAGTTGAGTAAGATTCGTATCCCTTTTGCGGAAATCGAATGTTCATCCCATAATCGAGTTTGCTTTTAGCCCTCTTTTTGGATGGTGAGTGTCTTGGGAGTATTCCCCTATTCACGTTTTGGTTGGTCACCTATTATATGCCCAGTAACCGGCATCCCTGGTGTTCCCTCCTTCTGCTCCAGATTATGACTTTTTTTGTCCCCTGTGGAGTCAGAATCCCTGAGTTGAAATATACCTTTTAGGTCTTCCCCAGATGATTTGGTGGAATGATATCTCTCACCCTTATACCGGTCTTAGATATTCATTCTCCCGGAGCATGTTTTTCCCTCACCCTTATACCGGTGGAATCACATGATTTCTTTTTGAGCTTATTACCCAGTAACCAGTAATACCTCATTTGTTTTCCTCAGCTGGGTCCTTAGTGGACATCTCCACTTGAGTCCGGATTTTTATCCGAAGTATCGTTGCAGATAATTTTGGTTGTATTGGCATATTCCCCAATACATGCATCTTCGAGCCAGCTCGAGTCCTTCCATTGATTTATTTCATAGATTCTCTCCGTGTCTCTCAGGAGGTTTCAAGTCGTGACCTGCTCACGCATTTCTATCCTTTTACTCCCCGGTAGAGTCTCTGTCCCATAGAATGATTTATTCATAAGGATTGTCAGTTTCTTCCTGATCTCCTTCGTTCTTTGTGGACACATATCCCCATAGAGTATTACCGTTTGCATACATACATCCGCATCATGAGGTCTCTTAGGGACCAAAATCCATCTCTTTGTTATTATTTAAGCCCATTCTACCTCGTTGAAATGAAGATTTTAACCTTCACTTCCTCGGCTAGAATGACCTTAAATAGGGGCATCTGTAAGACCCCAATTTTGTCCCTAAGATCCCTCATGGCATCATAACATTGCATTTGCATTGCCTCAAGGATTATTAGCATCTTGGTTCCCTTTGCCTTTGGGTGGGACCTCTTGTGAGTGGTTTAAGGTCACCAAGCATGCTTGAATTGTATATTATTGCTTTTATTACTTTGTTTACTAACCAAAAGCACAAAAATATGTCACTAACATCTTTTGTTTGTAGCTTGAGCAATCACAAGGTCCAAAGTTTCAAGGAGATCATTGGTACAAAGATATGGCCAAGTGAAGATGAAAGCAAGCATGGTAATGGTTCCCAAAGCTCTCAACCATCAAATATGCCTCCCTAGCCTCTCAATTCATCATTTGATCAAAGCTAGTCAAAGGGTTTGAGGTTTGTTCCCTAGAGAAACCCTAGTTCATTTGTGCACCACAATGCCTTGCTCTTGAAGCAACCTCAGCCCATGGTCAAATACAATCAAGGTAAGTTCTTTAATTCTTCATTTCATACATATTTTAAACTTATTTTAGTGCCCTCAATCATCAATTCATCAAGATATGAGTTGTGAATTTGAGAAGTTGATCAGTCAATTCATCTGACTATTTTGAAATGCACTGAGACCTAACTTTTTATGTGTTGGTCAAATGGAGATGATTCCAAAAGACAAAATGTTGTTAAGGACAATATGAACAACTTTCATGTTCATCAAAAATTGATTTAAAGCTTGGAAGGTCATCTCCCATTCCAATACATTATAGGTCATTTTGACTGAAACCCTAATTTTGGGTCAACTTCCCAAGGACATAACTCATTTATTTTTTATGATTTTTAGGTGGGATCAAATGCATTGGAAAGCTTAGGATGTCTACTTAAAATGTTATGTTGAACAAAATTTCAAAATCTCAAAGTAAATGCATGTGATAATGTAAGACATTATAGGTCCTTTTGGACCAAATGCATTAAAAGGCAAAAAAGTCCAACTTCAAGTGCCCATAACTCTTTCATCAAAAATATAAATGATGCAAAATTTAAGTCCATCTTGATTGTCTTTAAGAGATCTACAACTTTGATGTTGGAGGTTTTTTCATTTGAGGCTTGAATCATCAAAACAGAAGGGCTTGAACATTGGCCAAATTTAGAAACTTTGCCTTTTCATGTCTTGCACCTTGCACTTTAAACTCCAATTTCACCAATTTCCACACTTCAAATGGATTTTTGCCCAACATAAAAATTGTTCCTTACATCAAAACCTTTCCAACCATTACTCACATGCTCATGTTTGGATTTGGCAAATGGTATTTTCGAAGAGGAGAAGTTTTTGGTTCAATTATGCATAACACCTCAAAATTCCATGCACAAGCAATTACCATTCAAATTACACGTCCATTTCACTTTGATATGATTTCAGATTGCATTTGGCTTTGGTTTTGGGCCTTGTGCATGATCATGCATGTAACAACCCATTTTTTTTTAGTATTTATTTATTATACTATTATTATTATATTTTAATTTAATTATTTGGGGTGTTAAGTAATTAAGGGGTTATGAGGTAGTATAATAATAATTTATATTAATTGAATTAGTATGTTAATTAATTAATTAGTTGGTATGAGATATAATTAAATAATTGAATTAATTAATTAAATTGGTGTGCATAGTGAGTGGTTAATTATTTAAATTTAAATAGAGGTATTTAAATATTAGGTATTATTGGGCCAGTGATTAAATTAGATGATTTAAGCCCAACTAGAATACTATTATAAATAGTAAGAGTGAAGGAAGTGAGAATTAGAATTCACTTGAGCACTGAAGGCAATAGAGAAAGAGGAGAGGAAAAGCGAGAGGAGTCAAGGTTTCCATCAAATTGACAAGGTAAGGGGGGAAATCCTTATCATTGTGGGTTAGTATGATTGGGTTAATGAGTAGGAACATGATTTAGGTTGAAATCCTTAATTGGCATGGTTTTGTAATTATTAGGTCTTGATAAATACTCTTGAATTATGATGATTAAATTATGCTAAAACTGTGAATGAATATATATTTGGATGAGTCATAATTTTCTGAACGTGTAGCTTTTTACAGAATCGAAATCAGAGGTCCGGAAGTCCTCCAACGATGAAAAGTGCGGGGAAATCTGCATTCTGTTCGTTATTAGCGCAGGAACAGCATTCTGTTTTGCGTTAACCGATTAACCCAGGGCGTTAACCGGTTAACACTGTTATAATATTGAGAAAATTGCATTCTGTCTTGCGTTAACCGGTTAACCCAGGGTGTTAACTGGTTAACACTGTTAAAAATTGCCAAGAAGCGCATTCTGTTTTGCGTTAACCGATTAACCCAGGGCGTTAACCGGTTAACACTGTTTGAAAAGTGAAAAATTGATATTTAAATATTGTGTGCGTTTTGGAATGAAATCTATGTGTACATATTTGATGATTGGCCTATATTGGTGAATAATATATTGTATGAATGTGTATGTATACCATTATTGAATTGTGAATGATTCATGGGTATGGATGTGTATATGTAATCGTAATTGATGTGTTGTGATGAATGTGTATATGTACCAATTGTGAGTCATGGTGGTATGTGGGATGTTAAGACGGTATATAGATGGTCTTAATTGCATATGTGTTGGTATGTGTGCATTCATTCATAGCATGGTTGACTTCATTGTGGAAGTGGTTAAGCGGTGATCCTTCATTGGAAACAGACGTAGCAGACGTTAATCCTTAATTGGGATTAGGCGTAGTATTTAAACGGTGATCCTTCATTGGAAACAGACGTAGCAGACGTTAATCCTTAATTGGGATTAGGCGTAGTATTTAAACGGTGATCCTTCATTGGAAACAGACGTAGGGCTTTGGTCTTGTCCGGATCGGAAGCGTGGCTTGGATTCTAGATATTGAATCGGAAAGCGGTGAAACTTTGAGTTCACATTGAGGTACCACATGCATGGAGTCACATTGTCTTGCATTGAGTCGTCCATAGTTATGTGATCATCTAATGCATGTATTGATGTGAATGCGATGTACGTTTGAAATATGTGAACTGATTGTTGGTTAATATTATTGACGTGATTATACCAAGTGTGATGAATTCTTAAATTATGTTTTAATTCATTGTGCCTTATTATGCTATTTCATAATGATTTGAATTCTCACCCTTTCTGTTTGAATGTTACCTTCACATGGGTATCGTGCAGATACTACATAGTAGTATTGCTGGAGTAGGTGGACGGTAGCTCGCTCAAGATTAGCTGGAGAGTTTCCGTATTTAGTTTGAAATTAGGTAATGAGTCAATGCTCTGGTCATGTAACACTGGGTAGATTAGTGGTATTGAACTCATATCTTAATTTGATATGCTTTATGTCATTAATTGTTTTATCTGAATTTGAAGTGATTATTGAGAGATGATCATGGTATGGGACATGGATCATATTATGAATTACATGAGTATTCTTTATTTTCCGCTGCGAACGCATATTGCTTGAATATTCATGTTGAGTGAAATGTGTTATTTTGAATGACCAGGTGCATTGTTGGTTTTTGCAAGTTTTGAGTTTCGAAAACGTCGATGTGACGCCCTTTTCTTTATATGCGTGCTTATTTACTCTGATTATATGCTAAATAATTTGGGGTAGAAAAATGGGTGTTACATTAGTGGTATCAGAGCCTGGTTGACCAGTTGGTCAATAGTAGTAGGTTTCCGTGGTATTTGATTTGTGTATCTGACACGATCGATACTGTTTGTTTGATGTTTCGGGTTGTCTAGGACAATGGTTGCAGGCAGGAATGACGATGCCATTGCTGAGGCGCTGAGGATGCTGGCTGAATCCATGGGTCAGATCCATCAAGCGAATGTCCATCAAGCGAATGCGCATGCCGGTAACCAAAAGGGAGATGATGATGAGTTCCGTGCTTTGGGGAGATTCCAGCGGAACAATCCTCCTATCTTTGAGGGTGAGCATGCACCTGAGAAAGCTCAAGCTTGGCTGAAAGCAATTGAGAAGATCTTCAGAGTCATGAACTGTACTGATGCTCAGAAAGTGCAGTTTGGTACCCATATGCTTGAGAAGGAAGCTGAAGATTGGTGGAATAACACTCTTCAGAGGTTCGAAGAAGACAACATTGAAGTTACTTGGACTCTTTTCCGTGATACCTTCTTGGAGAACTATTTCCCAGAAGATTGTCGTGGGAAGAAAGAAGTGGAATTCCTTGAATTGAAGCAAGGAAATGGTACTGTTGCTGATTATGCTGCTAGATTTCAGGAGCTTATCAAGTATTGCCCTCATTACAATACTGCTAATGCTGAGAGATCTAAATGTTTGAAATTTGTGAATGGATTGAGACATGATATCAAGAAGGCCATTGGTTACCAACAGATTACTCGTTTTACCGAATTGGTTAACAAGAGCCGGATTTATGACGAGGATAGTAGGGAGAGTGCTTCTGTCTACAAGAGTCTGAAGGGGAAAAACCAAGATCGGGGAAAACCATATGATGACAAGAGGAGACATTCTAGTGTTGGCAAGAAGCCAAGTGGGGGAGTATCTTCTATTCCACTTAAGTGCTTCAAATGTGGTGTGGAAGGCCATCGTGCTACGGAGTGTAGTAGAGATTCTGGGAAGTGTTTCAATTGTGGCAGGATGGGTCACAGAGCAAACCAGTGTAGGGTTGGTTCGAACGTAACTTGTTTCAACTGTGGTGAGAAAGGTCACATTAGTTCGCAATGTGATAAGCCGAAGAAGGAGCAAGTGAAGGGGAAGGTGTTTGCATTGTCTGGTGCGGAGACCACTACCGATGATAGACTAATCCAAGGTACGTGCTTTATTAATGGTACACCTTTGATTGCCATTATTGATACCGGGGCAACAGATTCTTTCATTTCTTTGGATTGTGCTAAGAGGCTGAATCTCATATTATCTGATATGCGTAGAAGTATGATTATTGATACACCTGCTATGGGTTCTGTTTCTACTTCCTATGTGTGTTTGAATTGTCCGTTGAGTATATTTGGTAGGGATTTTGGAATTGATTTAGTTTGTCTTCCGTTAGAGCAACTCGACGTGATTTTGGGTATGAATTGGTTAAAAGTTAACCGGGTGTATATCAACTGTTTCGAGAAGACGATTATTTTTCCCGAGTGTTGACTTTTCTGGCCCCACAATTTACTTTTCCTAAACTGTCTGATTTTCGATTCCATTGATCAATTGAATCACTTCTAGCTCAAATAAAGAGCTGATTTTTTGTATGTAGACCCTTGTGGACATATGGAGGGCCATGGAAAAGAGTTTCACCCAAAGAATCAGAAATAAACTGATTTTATACCAAACCCTAGTTTTAGGGCAAAATGATCAGGAACTAATTGCACTGATCGCCAATGGATCTTTCTGAGATAATTGTGAATCTTCCTAGGCCAAGATGCCTCTCTAATAATGACATGGATGAGCTCCTCTACTTCCAACCAAACATTGCCTGTTGTAGGTAGCTGTAGCGGTGTATTCGTCGCTATATGATCTATAGATTAAATCATAAGCTAGGAGATACATGAAAAATTTCGAGTCGCCACCGCACTTTTATTTATCCAAAGGATTGGCTAAAAAGCGAACAAAAGCCTAAGAAGTTTTACACGTAGAAAACTAATAAAAAAGATCAGAGATTCTGGGTAAGGGGTAAATTACGCAATGGGAAGGTGTTAGGCACCCACTACGTCCTAGGTACTCCTAGGGAGCCCTTTTCACACTTGTTATGCAAAAATTATTATTTGTTATGACATAAAGATTGTGCAAACATGATTGGGATGATGAGAAAAGAATATACATTTTATTGTTAATGGGTTATTGGGTTCGAACGGATGAACCCGTTGCCTACGTACCTTCCATCAAAGGTAAGGATCAGAACGCCGTAGTTCGGCTAAAAGATTTCCAAAAGTGGGTTAGGTTCAATTTTAAACACAAACCCTAGGTCTTACGTTATCCACGGGAGAAAACTCAACCTTATACAAACAACAACGTCCCCCATGTGAGAAAAGCTTCAACTTGCCAGGGAGGGGTTAACCCTATAATAGGCAAGGAAGACTTACAATTCAATCACTAAAGACAGAAGGTGAGATTAACATCAACCACTAAGATAAATCAAACCTATAGCTCATGTATGAAAACATTAATGGACAAAGCCAAAACAAGTGAATGAGTGGAGTTACTGATTATGATTATGAAAATGAAGTCAAAATATGATTAAGATCAATTCAAATGAGTATTATGAAATGAAGTTTGGAAAAAGGTCAAGGACTTGAGTCCAGGTTTTTAGTTAGAAAAACATGAAGATGTTTGCACAACACTTATGTCACGTTTAAAAGATAAAGTGTGAAAAGTCCAGGACGTAATGAATGATGAATGAAGGATGGATAGTAAAACTTCTTAGAAGGTTCACTTCTTGAAATCATATAGCAGATGATTCAAGTGTGTCCTTTGGAATAGCAATTAATAATAATAAACAAACAAAGCAAAGGCGGATATCGGATGCCAATCAATGGTCTTACACCAATCTCCTAAAACAGAATGGGATGTCAGATGCCACTCAATGGACTTACACTAATCTCCACAGGCAAAGAAATAAAAGCGGATGCCGGATACCAATATATGGATTTACACCAGTCTCCTAAAACAGCATAGGATATCAGAAGCCACTCAATGGACTTACACCAATCTCCTCAAAAGAAAACAAGAATGAGAAATATGGAAATCAACTGCCAATTTATCTGGACTTAGGTTAACTCCACAGTATGGTCCTAGGAAATCCAATGCCACGTCACTGGGACTTATAATGGATCCTCACATACAAGAACAAAAGCAACAATATGATCACAGGAATGCAAATGCCAACTTACAGGGACTTATAATTGCAACCTCTCATACAAACAGATGAACAAACTATGATCACAGGAAAGCAGATGCCAACTTACAGGGACTTATAACTGCAACCTCACATACAAATCAAACAGATCAAATTATGATCACAGGATAACAGATGCCAACTTACAGGGACTTATAACTGTATCCTCACATACACACAGATAATCAGAAGATATGAGTGACCAATGAGGTCTTACACTCTATCTTTCCATATCACAGGAGCAAATGCCAAAGCAATGGACTTACAATTATCCTCAATGGGCAAACAACAATAATAAAAGCCACACAAACAAATGATATGATCATGCACTAATGGCAATTGATGATGATGATAAATGCATAGCATATAGGCAAACAAGTGCACATGAAGCAATCAATCAATCAATGAATATCAAACAGCACACTCTATAGCCAAACAATGGGGGCTCACACAAGAGGGTTTGACTTTAAAAGTCCACTGTAATGGGTAAAGGTCGCTCTTAACCTGGCCATTGAGGGGCTCAGGTGAAGCAGATGAAAAGGAGATGAGGGGTGTGCCTCATTGCTTCTATCTCAGATCAGAGAGAGCATCAAAGAAAGTGTGGGAGTTCAGAAAGTAGGAACTCTCTCCACATTATTGACTCGATTAGATCTTGGGTATTTATCTCATTGCTTCAACCAGGTACTGGGAGCAAAGAGAGGACACACTGAATAGTGGGGGATAGATTGCTTATCCCTACCTTCCACCAATTGCCTTACTTGAAGGGCTTTTCCTGCTTAGGACAAATATAAACAAACACAGGCATTGCCTCTTAAGGAGGACTTCAGACAGTTTGCCCGGTCAAATAACAGACCGGGTCTCCAGACTACATGAAGAAGAAGTAATTATACCTCAAAGCAAATGCTAAAAAGCAAAGCAAGCAATCAAGTTCAAAGAACTTAGGCAACTAAAGTACCTGCAAAAGTCAAACTCATTAGCAAACAAGATCAACAATCAAAATCAAAAGCAAATGGATAAACAAAAGTCAACCACAGAGGGACCAATTGTGCAAGGCACAAAGACTCAAGCATATGAGTCACCTACAAAACAAAGTGTTAGCTCATGATAAACAAATCAACTCAATCAAAATTGAATGATCCTTGAGGCATTGGGGCTTAACCTGAAACAGACAGCTCAATTGTAAGCTTACAAGACCACTAGGACTAGCCTAGGGTCAAAGATAAAAGAAAAAGGTCAAGGCAGCAAGCAATATTCAATCAAAGTCAAGCTCAATCATGTAGGAATCAAACACAATTGGATTCAAACTTATATCATGCATCAAGGTCATTTCATACACAAATGAATGCAAAGCATGGCAAGAGAAGCATACAAAAGTCAACAGCAAAGACTTCATTCAAAAGTCAACTCAAACAATCCCAAAAATTATGAAATAAATCACACTCAATCCTAACATCTAACATGGTATACATGCAAAATTTCATGGCATTTGGATGAGAGGAAGGCAGTCAATGAAATTCATGAAGTCAAACCAAATTCAAGTAGGCATGGTGAAAGTCAACAAGCATGGGTCAACTTCAAAAAATCATATCAATTTGAAAACAGAAGAGAAATGAATGAAATTTACACCAATGCAAAGCTTGAGATGTCTAGTTATCACATATGAAATTTCATGATCATACAATAAGGTTTGAGAATTTCACAAAGGATTTGGCAAGGCATAGCACAAAAAGTCAACAAATGACCAAGCATGGAAGAAAATTCTCAATCAAATGGAAAACAGCAAGATTAATTCCAAGAAAATTCATACATCAATTAGACATGTAAAGGATCATTCATGCAAAAGTTGGGATCATTTGGATAAGAGGAAGCATGTGAACAAAAATCATACATTTGCATATCATTGGTGTGACACAAATGGTCACACCCTAGTTCAAAAATTCATATCTATCAAACCACAAATGGGAAATCCACAAACTTTATATGGAAATGAAGATCAATGTGTCTAGTTTCACCACAAAAAATTTCAAGCTCAATGGATGCAATATGACAATTTCACAAAGAGAATGGCACAATGTATCATTTTGGCATACATGTCAAGAAAATAATTATCAATTAAAAACCAGCCAATGGAAAATTCATTAAAAATCACAATTAAATGAAGGACACATTCATGATCATGAGGAAAAAATTTCATAATTTTTTGATGAAAATTGAATGAGAAATAAATTTGTGAAGTTGGATGAAATAATGATGCAAACATGAACAAGATGGTATGGCAATTGGTCAACATGAGAGTCAATGATGGCAGACTTGTAATTTCTGCCAACTTAAGTGAAACGACACAGCTTTGGCAAGGCAAATAAAATGTTGTGATTGGTCCATTTCTTAATGGAATAGTGCACGGCCAATGGTTGTTTGAGTTGCTAAGTTCTCATGCATCCTAGGGTTTTGGCAATGTGGTTCATGCAAACAGCATCAAATAAGCCAATTTCGATCAAACAAACACGACAGCATGGCAGGGAAATGTATTATGCAACATGAGCAATAACAACAGCCAATGTTCATGCAATCATATGGTTTTTCATGGCAGCTCAAAAATAGCAAACAGCAGGGCATAGCAATTGCAGTGGAAATGGTTCAAGCATAACAGCAGCATTGGCCTATTCATCATCAATATGTAATCATCAAAACAACAGCACATAACAGCATGGCAGTTGTTCTCAACATTATCATAACAGCAGCAACAAACATCATCAAACAAAAAGCATGGCGTTGATGCAGCAGGTTCATGACACAACATACAAACAAGAAAATTCAAACATGATTCATGAAAAAACTGGGCAGACATGCTTTATGGTTGGTGCAGCAATTCATGTTCATGTGACCAACATCAACAGACCAACAAAACCAATAACAGCATGGTATCAACATTCAACTGGCATCTTAACACAAACAAGTAGAACATAAAATCAATGTGGATTTCTGGTGCAGGACAAGGGATTAAACAGCAGCAGGCATTGTTCTCATGTCTGTTAACAAATAACAATCAAACAACAACATGGACACCACACGATAATGCACTCATGATGTTTATACAACATATAACTCAACAGCAATCAAAACAAGTGAGCTGGATTTCTGGAAACAGTATGGGGGTTTGAAAATAGCTGCATGCCTAAACTCATCTCATGCTCATAATCATCAAATAACAAATGAAACAAGCAACTCACACAACAGCATGGATAACATGCAACCAACACATCATGGATAGGAATTATGGAAAATATGAGGGCTCATGAACAGCAGGGCATAACAGCATGGTTAGCAGCATGGTATAGCACAGTAGGTTCACAGCAACATTCATCATCGTGCATCAACCACAAAAATGAACAAACAGCATCCACAACCAACACAACCAAACATCACTCACGTGGACTTTACAAGCAAGCTTAAAGGTTTTTTTAAACAGCAAGGCATCGTGTTTTCATGCTTATTCAACCAAGCTCATCAACAATATTCAAGTATCAACCAAACAAACAGCATTCCATGAACTCAACTATGAAACAACAACATTATCATCATCAGCTAACAACAAGACAAACAGAATCGTGGGAAAACAATCTGGGCAGGAAAATGTTTGAACATGAACAGCATAAGACCAACAACCTCATGCAACTTGAAAAATTATTATGCCCAGAAATCAAAATTATGTATGCCAATCTCATCATCATTCATCCAATATCACAAATATGTCAATACATTCCATCAAAACAAACTCCAAAAATGCAAATCGAGCCAAATCATTTTTGAGCATAAACAATGAAGTTCATCTTTCTCACAGCACACTCAACCATTTAGCATGATATAAACATCAATGAACTCAGCAAGTTAAGATATACATTAATCATGTGATAGTTTGGCAAAGTGAAGGATTCGAAAAAAATACCAATGATGAAGCAAGTTGATGATGCAGTGTTGTATTGGATCCTTTAGCTCGAAACAGGTACTCTTTTGGCCTTGGAATGGTAGATGGTGAAGTATGTGAGCTCAGCAAGGCATGAAAGTGTTCCAACCACAAATTGCCATTGTTATTTGCTTGAAGATGCAGAATGAAAAAGAGTGGTTACAGCAGGGGAATGGAAGCTGAAAACTCTTCCAAATGTTGCTCAGATGAAGGATTAATGATGGAGGCTTATGGTGTTTTGAGAATTTTTTGCAAAAAGGTTGCTCGAGCCAAATTGCAATTGAGAGAGAGGAGAGTGTTCTGCCTGGTAGGCTGCAGTCTAGGGTTGTGGAATTGCAGAAAAAATGACCTTATAAAGGTCTGTTTAACACCTTTTAATCCAATGGTAAACTGGTTTAGTTTGAATGAAACCAAATGCACATTGCTAATTTTGGTCATAAGAAAATGGAGGGTGTAAGTTGTGCACGATAGTGGGCCTCAAACAGGCTGCTAGTGACCTTTAATCCATCTGCTTTTGGTCTGCTCAAAGGATGGTTAACTTGTGTTCACTCAATGAAGCTAAATGCATTTTGCCAAGTTTTGTGCATAAGTGGAAATGGAGGGGTATACTGTCACGAATTGGGCCTGTGGAATGCTGCAGAAAGACCATGCCAGTTGCTATTTGTTGTTGTACAAAAGCTGCTGTACCTTGCTTTTACTTAATGCTACCAATTGTACAATTTGCCAACATTTCTCTTTGGTCCAAAATGGTAGTAACATGGTGATATGATGATGGTTTTAAGCTTTGAGCAAGTTTCAAATATGGTTTAAAACATTTCCCAATTGGCAAAATGATGAAAAAGTCCATAAATCAAAAAGTCAAAGTTTGGTCAAACTTTGAATTTAAATGAAAAGGTCCAAAAATGCCATTTTGAATGGTAAGGTTTTAGGTCATGAAATTTATATTTTTGGAAAGAGGATGAAAAATGTGGTTTGTAGGAAAAAACCCCACCAAATTTGGCCTTATGGTTTGAGAGTTATGGCTTGTTGAAGTTCAAAAATTGGTGAAACTGATTTGATCATATCTTGACAACCACACATGGGATTTTGATGTTCTTGGACTTTTTGAAAATGGGAAGACAAGATCTTCAACTTTCATGTTGGGCAAAAATTCATTTGAAGCTTGTATCATGATGTTAGTTTAAGATCAAGAAGTTTCCATTTTTGGCAGTTGAAATTACAGGTCCACTTTCTATTTCTGGAAAATTTCTGATCTGACTTGATTTTCTTCCCTGATGAGGTTGAACATGATAGATGAGATTTATACAAGCATGAATGAGCTTCTTCAAATCAATTCTATCCATCAAATTCTTGATTAAATCAACAGTTGACCAAGTTTGACTTTTCTAGGGTTTTGAGTGACTGAACTTCTTCTGATGATTTCAAAACCCTAATTCTTTGAGAACTTGATTTCAAATGATGTCCCAAGATGTATGAACTTTTGATTATGATCATGGTGCCCAAATTCTGCAAGAATGGCCACCATCCATTGCTTTGACTGACTGTTGACCATCTTTGACCTAATTTCTGATGATTGCTTCCACTGCAAGCAACAAGGTTAGACTGACAATATTTTTGTACTTTTTGAATAATAAACACATGAAAGCAAAGATATACAAATGCAAAGTATGCTTGGTGATCAAGAAATCAACCCACAAGGCAATCTAATCCACTAGGAGGGGACAAAGACATGCAATGATCCTTGAGGTTATGATATGAATGATATGGGCCATGAGGGATCTTAGGGCCCAAAATTGGGGTCTTACAGATGCCCCTATTTAAGGTCATTCTAGCCGGAGAAGTGAAGTTTAGAAATCTTCAACTCGACGCGGTAGAATGGGCTTAAATAACAGTAATGAGACAAATTTTGGTCCCTAAGAGACCTCATGATGCAAATGTATGCATGCAAAAGACACAAATTCTGTGGGGAATATGATTCACACAGAAGAAAAGACGATCCGTCGGAGTAATACACTCACCAGGAACAGAGACTCTGACAAGACTCTATGGGGATAGTAAAAGAAAAAGAAATGTGTGAACAATACACGACTCCAAACTGGGGAAGATAAAACTGACATAACGTGAACAAGCCACGACTCTGATTAGGGAATACGGAAAGAAGATTGGAGAACTCACTGGGGAGTGAAGAACTCACACTGGGGAAAAGAATTCCAAAGGAAAATAAATCCATTGGAGAGACACAAGCTGACTCCTGAGGAGAAGCAAAAGAAAGTTCCACTGGGGAAGTAACAAAGAAATGAGATGTTACCAAGCATACGGGTAACAAACTCAGGAAAATCTGACTCCACAGGGGGACCGAGGTCATAATAGGGAGCAGAAAAGAGGGAACACCAAGGATACCGGTTACTGGGTATATAATAGGTGACCGACCAAAGCGTGAATTGGATTTCACTTCCAATACACTCATCATCCTGAAGAGAGCTAAAAAAGCAAACTTGTTTATGGGATGGACATTCAATTTCACAAGGAAAATGAAACTTACTCTGAGGGGAAAACAATCAAAAGATCGACTCAAGAATGAACGAGATATAATATCCATTACCGTCAGAACGTGGATAGAATACTCAGATGAGACATATTATTCATTACCGGCAGACCGTGAATAACATACTCGAAAGGGAAATTATCCTGAACCGGTTACTGGGTTGTTTATAGGATAAGATCCGAAGACGTGAATTGGTTTTCACTTCCAAAACACTCATCATCCGAAAGGAGGGCTTGAAAAAGCCAACTGACTTACAGGATGGACATTCGAATCCACGACGGGAAAACGAATCTTACTCAACTGGGGACACAAACCCAAAGAGTGCATGAGATATAATATCCATTACCGGCAGACCGTGGATAAAATACTCGCATGCGATATATTATCTATTACCGTCAGAACGTAGATAATAAACTCGCATGGTAAGAAACACCAGAGATACCGGTTACTGGGTATATAATAGGTGATCTACCGAAAACGTGAATTGGTTTTCACTTCCAAAACACTCATCATCCAAAACACAAACTGGTTAAAGGATGGGTATTCGATTCTACAAAGAATACGAATCTTGCTCAGTTGGGGAAAATCAACAAAGGATTCCAACTAAAGAGCGCATGAGATATATTATTCATTACCGGCAGACCGTGAATAATACACTCGAAAGGAAAAGACACCAGAGATACCGGTTACTGGGTATATAATAGGTGACTATCCAAAAACAGAGAGACAATCGATACCAAGCATACGGGTAAACGAAAGACAACTCAAAGGGATAAATTGCAAGCATCCGGCAATTATCCAACAACAAGAAATATTCGACTCCACAAAGGGAAATAACGAATCCTACTCGACTGGGGAAACACAAAAGGTTTCGACCGAAGAGTGCATGAGATATATTATTCATTACCGGCAGACCGTGAATAATATACTCGCATGGAAGATTATCCACAACCGGTTACTGGGTTTATAAAGGATAAATCAACCGAACAGAAAGGCATCGGGATACCAAATTAGGTATATAATGATAACCAATCAAAAGAGCAACAGACATTACCAACAAAAGGGTAAATGAAAGGTGGACTGCTGAGGATAAATTGCAAGCATCCGGCAATTATCGACAGGGACTAGCTGGGGATGCATTGGTAAACAACCAATGATCCGGGGAACAAATCACTAGCATACGGTGAAAAGACCCACTGGGGATAAAATTGCTAGCATACGGCAATTATCCGCAAAATATTTGCTAAAGATATAAGTGCTGATCTGAGCAAATTATACAAGCAAAGGAAAATCATCATCAAATATATTGGATGAAGATAACCACAAAAATTAGGGTTTACATCCACCGAATACGGGGTAGAAGACCAAAAACTCCGCGTGGGGATATAACAAATCACACGAATCCGCACGGGAAACCAAAATAGGGTTTATGACAAACCACAAACTGCTGAAGAGCAGGAAAATAGGATTTACAACTACCGGGTATGAGGTAGAAGACCAAAAACTCTGGCTGGAGAATAAAAGGTGTATAACCACAGATTCTGTTAAGAAAGCCAGGAAAAGATAGGACTTACAACTACCGGTTACGAGGGTAGAGGCCCAAAAAACATTCCGCTGGGGAACAACCCACTGGGAAGTACAAGATATTTGACAAATAGCCAATCCGGGAATAATCCGAAAAGACAGACTGAATAAAGACACGTCCTAATGAGGGTATAGCTCAAATAGGAAAATCCATCCCAAGATATGTGTTGGGAGGAAACGGAAGAAACCGTCATCCACGAGGATATATCTCAGTGGGGAACTGCAGAAGGAAAGACAAACATTTTCTGCTTATGGGGGTTGACTCTATATGGAGAGATTTTAAACACCCGACATCTGCTTGGGGGGAGATCTGTAAAGAGATCTATATCACCATAGCAGGAGACACGACAAACAAAAGATATATGGCAAGAAATGCAACATGAATATCTGAATGTTTATGAATATGCATGAATATGCGCGATTTATGTTTGATGAATGCTGACAAAACAGACAATTCTAACACAAACAAGTTCAGGAACCAAAACGTCCGGTATTATACTTCCAGGGAAAAACAGCTAGAAGGCCAATCTGCGGAGATCTACATGCTGTAAAGCAAAGATCTGCAGGTACTGCTGAAGAAGCAGAAAGTCAGAGATATCAGGAAACGACCCAATCAGGGTACAGAAAGTCACAACGGGAAAAACAGCCACCAAGACAAATCTCTAGGGGAACAAGAGAAGTCCCAAAGCATCTGCAGGGGATCCCAGTGTCAACTGAGAGATAAAAAGTGCATAAGCACGAACTGCTGTAGAAGCAAATCCACATAACTCCACTGGGGGACAGCCCACTGAGGGAGAATGATAACATCCAGATAGAATCTTACTGCATAAGCAACTCTATTGGGGAAAAAATGTCGGCTACTCTCTTGGGGAACAAACCACTGAGGGAGGACAAACCAAACAGATATATTCTGCAACGAACCACTCCACTTGGGGAGAATATACAGCAACCTGATCACAACAAGTAGATTCTGCAATATAAGCCACTCTACTGGGGATCACAAACGGTCAGGAAATAAATCCGTTCACTGGAGGCAAAAGCCATCATCCGACCATATCGGGATTGAAGGAGTATTCAACAGGCGAAACCGCCACAACAAACATTCTGCAGGCTGGGCTGAGGGAAAGATGGTTGAAATACTGGGATGTCAACCCAATCAACCACGGAGTAGGAAAATAAATCCTGCTCTGCTGGAGAGAAATAAGCACTCTGATGGAGAGATAGCAACAAATCCACGGACGACTTTGCCGGGGAAAAGGGTAAAGTACCGGGTATCAAACCACTGACTTACCAAGTCTTCGAAAAAAGAAAGCGATTGTGCTGAGGAAACAGACAGCTCCGCTGGCACACTGCATGGGGAAAAGCGGTAACAACTCCACTTGCAAACCTGGTGGGGATGTTAATATCAGCTCTACTCGCGACTCCGAGGGGAGTATCAATCAATCAGTTATACTCATGGCTGTTGAGGAGACAAATAAAGTCTGGGGTATGTCGACCCACTGGAGAAAGTGACGGGGCACCAGGATGACAAACCATCAACCACCGAAACTTCACAAGAAAACACCCATGCTGGGGGAAAGCCTGCTGCTGGGGAGAACGAAGTCTTCAACAACAAATCACTTGCGACTGTACTGGGGAACAACCCCAACAACAACTCTGCTTGAGGGATAACCTCAACAAAGGTCTGGAGAAAGAAGATACACCCAAACCAGGAGTACGAACAAATGTCTTACCTGTTGGGAATCATGCCACCCTCGGGAGAGCACTGAGATATTCTTGAGTATCCTTTCAATCTTGTGAAATGTTCACTTTGTTTAAAACAAAAATTTTGAAAAATTTGATTTGTTTAAAACAATGACATTTTTATCAATTTGAAACATGCAAAACATTTGTTGAATTGAAACAAATAAGAGTGCAAATAATTGGATAAAAAGCTCAAATTGATTTGATAGAATGGTAGTCTGCAAATGGCAAGACTCCATAGATCTGTACAAATTTGAAATCAGTGATATATATTGGAAGAGGGCTACATTGAACATAATGATCCTTTCTCTACCAATTTGAATCTCGATGTATCCGAAGCTTCAGTTGACGACGAATCGAGAATCTTCTGACGAAATGACGACTGATGAACCAGAAAGTCTTGTCAGGATGCAGTTACTTGCCAAATCCCTAATTTTTGCCTAGATTGCCTCAGAGTGAGGTATTCAATCTAGCGGGATGCAAATATATCTCTTTTTTCAAGTCTCTAATTTTTGTCTGAATTACCCTTGCGGGTTCTCCACCGAGACGCTCATTTTTGCCTAAGCCGCCCTTTCGGGTTTTCAACTTAGCGAGCTATTCTGTTTTTTTCATTTCATTTTTTTTTCATTTGCATATACCTTTTTTTTTTATTAGGCAAAGTATCTCTTAACTGCATCCGAATTCACAGGACGAGTGAAATCCTCCCCATCCATTGTTGTGAGCATCAAAGCTCCGCCTGAAAAGGCTCTCTTAACAACATATGGACCCTCGTAGTTTGGAGTCCACTTGCCCCTGGAATCGGGCGCGAAAGACAAAACTTTCTTGAGCACGAGGTCACCTTCTCGGAACACGCGAGGCTTGACCTTCTTGTCGAATGCTTTCTTCATTCTCTGCTGATATAACTGACCATGGCACATGGCAGTTAAACGCTTCTCTTCAATCAAATTCAACTGGTCATAACGACTCTGAATCCATTCAGCATCAGTCAACTTGGCTTCCATCAAGACTCGCATTGATGGGATCTCCACCTCTACTGGGAGAACGGCTTCCATGCCATAAACAAGAGAGAAAGGGGTTGCCCCTGTCGAAGTGCGTACAGACGTACGATATCCATGCAAAGCAAATGGCAGCATCTCATGCCAATCTTTGTAGGTGACAGTCATCTTCTGGATAATTCTCTTGATATTCTTGTTAGCAGCTTCAACAGCCCCATTCATCTTAGGTCTGTAAGGAGAGGAATTATGGTGTGCAATCTTAAATTCAGCGCACAACTCATCCATCATCTTGTTGTTCAGATTGGATCCATTATCAGTAATGATCCTCTCTGGCACACCATAGCGGCAAATCAGCTGGTTCTTGATAAACTTCACAACCACCTGCCTGGTTACATTCGCGTACGACGCGGCTTCAACCCATTTGGTGAAGTAATCAATTGCTACGAGAATAAAACGATGTCCGTTGGACGCTTTCGGCTCAATCATGCCGATCATGTCGATTCCCCACATGGAGAAAGGCCATGGTGATGAAATCACATTTAGGAGTGTCGGAGGAATATGAATCTTATCCGCATAAATTTGACACTTGTGACATTTCTTCACATACTTGCAACAGTCGGACTCCATTGTCAGCCAATAGTAGCCTGCTCTCAACATTTTCTTAGCCATGGCATGTCCATTGGAATGAGTACCAAATGAACCCTCATGGACCTCAGTCATCAACAGGTTTGCTTCGTGTCTATCCACGCATCTGAGCAAAACCATATCGAAATTTCTTTTATACAGCACTTCACCACTGAGGTAGAAACTGCCTGACAACCTTCTCAAAGTTTTCCTATCTTTCACAGACGCCCCAGGCGGGTAGACCTGGTTCTGGAGGAAATTCTTGATATCAAAATACCAAGGCTTGTCATCTTTCACTTCTTCAATTGCAAATATGTGAGCGGGTCTGTCCAAGCGCATCACAGTAATGTTGGGAACATCATTCCACCATCTGACAACAATCATGGAAGCAAGCGTTGCAAGGGCATCTGCCATCCGATTATCCTCTCGAGGAATATGATAAAATTCAACTTCTGTAAAGAACGTTGAAATCCTCCTTGCATAATCTCTGTATGGGATGAGACTTGGTTGATTCGTCTCCCATTCACCTTTGATCTGATTGACAACCAAAGCTGAATCACCATAGACATCAAGATACTTGATTCTTAAATCAATGCATTCTTCAAGTCCCATTATACAGGCTTCGTACTCCGCCATATTATTTGTGCATTTGAAAGTTAGCCTTGCTGTAAACGGAATGTGCGATCCCTGGGGATTAACAATTACTGCCCCAATTCCATTTCCATATTGATTAACAGCGCCATCAAACACCATCGTCCATCTGGAACCAGGTTCTGGACCTTCATCAAGTGTAGGCTCATCGCAATCTTTCATCTTCAAATACAGGATTTCCTCGTCTGGGAAGTCATACTGAACAGACTGATGATCTTCAATTGGCTGGTGCGCTAGATGGTCAGCCAAGATACTACCTTTGATAGCTTTCTGAGCTCGATACTCAATATCATACTCAGACAACAGCATCTGCCAACGGGCAATCCTCCCAGTTAAAGCAGGCTTCTCGAAAATGTACTTAATTGGATCCATTCTGGATATCAACCAAGTTGTATGATTTATCATGTATTGGCGCAAACGCTTAGCTGCCCAAGCTAAAGCACAGCACGTCTTCTCAAGCATAGAGTACCGAGACTCACAATCAGTAAATTTCTTACTGAGGTAGTATATAGCAAACTCCTTCTTCCCTGATTCGTCTTGTTGACCGAGTACACAACCCATCGAGTCTTCAAGAACTGTCAAGTACATGATCAGAGGTCTTCCTTCTACTGGCGGAGACAAAATCGGAGGTTCGGACAGATAATCTTTGATACTGTCGAAAGCTTTCTGGCAATCCTCGGTCCAATCAGGAGACTGATCTTTCCGGAGGAGCTTGAATATCGGCGCACATGTGGCAGTCATGTGGGATATAAATCTGGAAATATAGTTCAAGCGGCCAAGAAAACCTCGAACTTGCTTCTCAGTTTTGGGTGCGGGCATCTCTTGTATTGCTTTGACCTTTGCAGGATCAACCTCAATACCTCTTTCACTTACCACAAAACCCAACAACTTGCCGGAACGGACTCCAAAAGTACATTTGTTCGGATTCAGACGAAGCTGGAATTTCCTCAGACGCTGAAAAAGTTTCAACAAATGCTCAATATGCTCACCTTCCGTTCGGGACTTAGCAATCATATCATCAACATAGACTTCTATCTCCTTGTGCATCATATCATGAAACAAGGTAGTCATAGCTCGTTGATACGTGGCTCCGGCGTTCTTCAAACCGAAGGGCATCACTCGATAACAGAATGTTCCCCAAGGTGTGATGAATGTTGTCTTCTCCATATCCTCTGGTGCCATCTTGATTTGATTATATCCGGAAAATCCGTCCATAAAGGAAAAGACTTTGAATTTAGCTGTATTGTCTACCAACATGTCAATGTGTGGTAGAGGAAAATCATCTTTTGGGCTAGCTTTATTCAAATCTCTGTAATCAACGCACATACGGACTTTTCCGTCCTTCTTAGGAACAGGCACAATATTGGCCACCCATAGAGGATATGTCGAAGTCACCAGAAACCCCGCATCAATTTGCTTCTGAACTTCCTCTTTGATCTTCACTGCCATATCTGGATGAGTTCTTCTGAGCTTCTGCTTCACAGGCACGCACTCAGGCCTCAAATACAGGGAATTCAAAATTGGGAGATGGCGTTGGATCATTATGTTCAATGGGTTTTAGGATCAACCTGCATAATGATTTTGGTTAAGAAAAACTTCAGAATTTAAGCAAGCAAATCATTATGCAGATGAAAAAATGTTGCTTTTACAGCTTTTATTTTTGTTTTTATGGTTTTTTGTGATCACTGATTTCATAAAGAAAAGCAAAAAGTGAAAACAAAGGAAAAACAAATGTTTTGACAATGCAAAAATTGAATGAAAATATCATTGTATATATGCTTTGCCAACAATGTCATCACTTCTCCTTTTGGCATGGGAGAAGGGTTTTAAACAAAAGTGAACAATTACTCTGATCTATGGATAACTGTAGGAACATCCACAGCGACCCAATTGTGGCAGACACCACCAGGAATAACAAAATTGTTCAAGTCTTCTGCATCTTCTTCTTCAATGATAGCAGCAGCTTCCTCTTCCGCAGGTTGATCAGCATGGATGAATCCTCCACTTGTGAACAGACCTTGCTCATTGAATGCCCCAGAACCAAAGCCAATGCCAGCCCGGGATCGATTATCTTCCAGTTCAAGCACTTTCCCTAATCCAGCAACTGCACCACATTCAATGGCCAGCTTAGCATCACGGTAGGAAGTGAATGAAGGAGACTTCTTCTCGATTGGTTTATCAATAGATAAAGCTTGGAACTGAGTTCCAATTTCATCCTCTGCATCAATGTACGAGAAAGAAGATAGATTACTGACCAGGAGAGCCTTTTCTCCCCCTACTACAACCAATTTCTTGTTTTTCACAAACTTCAACTTTTGGTGTAGGGTGGATGTCACGGCGCCAGCCTCATGAATCCATGGTCTGCCCAAGAGACAGCTGTATGATGGGTGAATATCCATTACTTGAAAAGTGATCTGGAAATCACTTGGTCCAATCTTGATTGGGAGGTCAACTTCCCCAATCACGGTCTTGCGCGACCCATCAAAAGCTTTAACAACAACCCCACTCTGCCTCATAGGAGGTCCTTGATATGACAATCGAGAGAGTGTGGATTTTGGCAATACATTAAGGGAAGATCCAGTGTCCACCAACACATTGGACATTGCATCAGATTTGCAATTCATTGAAATGTGTAAAGCCATGTTGTGGTCTCTTCCCTCCTCAGGGAGATCAGCGTCACAAAAGCTCAGAGTGTTGCAAGCGGTAATGTTTGCAACAATGCTATCAAATTGTTCCAAGGTGACGTCGTGATCAACGTATGCCAGGTCCAAGACTTTCTGCAGAGATTCCCGATGAGGCTCTGAGTTCAGCAATAGAGAAAGAATGGAAATCTTGGAGGGCGTGTGTAGAAGCTGGTCTACAATGTTGTACTCACTCTTTCTGATGAGCCTCAGCATCTCATCAGATTCTTCATCAACAATGCCACTCGGGCCATCTGAAGAAACAGGAGTCTTTTGTACAGACGAGGAGGGTTTGGCAACATCAAGTGCCGGATTCTGAACATTCACAGCATTCCCTACAGGGCGCTCAACAGATTCAGAAGAAACAGCCGGAGCTTTGGCAGGTGCAGAAAACACACGACCGCTTCGGGTCAACCCACTAACATCAGCGATAGTGGTCACGGAAGTAGGCGGCAGAGGTAACTCGACCCCATCCTGGACAGCAACAGGATTGTACCTGAAAGGTACAGCTCGATCAGATGAATAAGGCACAGGGCCAGCAGGTTTGATAATCAAAGCAGGGGAAGCCTTCGGTTTGTTGCTATTATAGCGAATAACAACGGGTTCTGGCAACTTGAACACTGGTGATATGACATTCACCTCGGGTTCAACTGTATCAACATTGCGATTCTGGAGAATCTCAATGGTACCTTCATTCAACAGCGTTTGCAGTTCTCGGCGAACCTGATCGCAACCCAAGCGATTAACAGAACAGACACGGCACTGGTCATGGTTATGCTCCAAATAACTGTGCTGACACAGCATCTTATGTAAATCAACCAACGATTGCCGGATATGGCTGATGTACTTCACTTTGTATCTCCCAAGGTCTTCCTGAACCATATTCACAGATTTCCCATGCGAAGGCAATGGGTTTCTGGTGACGTTCGGATTGGAGTCTTCAAAACTCAGAATTCCACTTCTCATAAGGTCTTGAACCTTATTCTTCAGCGGGAAACAGTTCTCAACGTTATGGCCCGGAGCACCGGAATGGTAGACACAATGCTGGTCTGGTTTGTACCACCATTGCGGGTTTGCAGGAATAGCAGGAGGATCCCTGGGTGAAACCAACTTTCTCTCCAACAAGGAGGGATAAAGCTCTGTATATGTCATCGGAATAGGGTCGAAACTGACCTTCTTCCTATCATAGCTCACATTCGCTTGATTGGTTGTACTTCCACGAGGCTGGTAAGCCTGTTGCTGTGGACGTTGCTGTTGCTGTTGATACTGCGGCTGGGGATATTGCTGCTGATGCTGATACTGTTGAGCATTATCCTTGAATACAGGCGCTACACTAGCCACCTGATGCTGATGTCTGGAATGATGTGCAGGCTTCCTCTGAACAGAGGGTCTTCGATGCTTGGGCTGAGACTGCACAGCATGGGCTTCACCTTCTTTCCTCTTAAACGCTCCATATCGCTTAGAGGAAGAACCATCATCTTTAGCTAATCGTCCTTCGCGGACACCTTCTTCAAGACGCATCCCCATGTTCACCATCTCGGTGAAATCAGAGGGAGCGCTGGCCACCATTCTCTCATAATAAAATGACCCAAGAGTCTTCAGAAAGATCTTGGTCATCTCTTTCTCTTCTAATGGTGGAGTGATTTGAGCTGCCAGCTCACGCCATCTCTGGGCGTACTCCTTGAACGTCTCTTTGTCCTTTTGTGACATAGACCTGAGTTGATCTCTGTCAGGCGCCATGTCAACGTTGTATTTATATTGCTTGACGAAAGCTTCGCCAAGATCATTGAAAGAGCGGATGTTGACGCTGTCTAGGCTCATGTACCAACGGAGAGCAGCACCAGACAAACTGTCTTGGAAGTAGTGGATCAAGAGTTGATCGTTGTCGGTCTGCGTGGACATCTTTCTGGCATACATGACCAGATGTGCCAAAGGACAAGTGTTCCCCTTATACTTCTCAAAGTCTGGGACTTTGAATTTGACTGGTATCTTCACACCGGGAACTAGACAAAGTTCGGCTGCTGACTTGCCGAAAAGATCTTTGCCACGGAGAGTTCTTAATTCCTTTCTCAGCTCAAGGAATTGGTCGTTCATTGCATCCATTTTCTCATGTACATCTGAGCCCTCAGACGCTTCAGAGTGATAAATGGTGTCGTCTACCCTCGGCATGGTATGCACGACAGGAGGCACAGGAATAGGGACCGGGCTAGATGCCGGCATTTGAGCGAATGTTGGAGCTGGCAGATCAGGCATGAAGCCAGCAGGCATCCCCCAAGGAAAACCGGGAGGCATGGCATTTGGCTGCTGGGCACTGACAGGCACCGATGTAGTAGCTATCTCAGATATAACCGTCCGCTGAACCGGAGTTGCTGGTTGAGGAGCAGGCTGATTCTGGGCAGCAAGAAGTTGCTCCATCAATGCGCCAAGTCTGGCGACTTCATCTCTCAAACTCTGGTTCTCTTGTTCCAATTGCTCCATAATCCTTGCAGAGTTGACCCTCGTATAATACCGGTGAGTCAGCTTGTCTTCAAAATAAATGAAGATCAAAGGGTTAGAACCGGAAGACCAAAAAAAATGGGTACCTGTTTATGCAGGAATGATGCATGAAATGCTTTGTGCAAATGCTTTAATTTTCAAGGAACCCTCAGGGTATTCATTTGCAATATTTCGAATATTTAAACATTTTTGATTGCTCATGGAAAATATTTCATTCAAAATATTAAGACAAAGAAGTACAGCATTCTTTTAAATATTACAAAGAGAAAAGGTAAATGACATCCTATGGATCCCTAACAGCTCGGGATGCTGGAAGACGAGAAGTGTACAACTTCTTGATCTCTCTCTCATAGGCAGCCTCCATATCAGCTTTCTCCTTCGCAAGTTGATCATACTTCCTTTTCCAGAATTTGGATGATTGAGGAAGCAGAGAAGTCCAAGTGTCGTTCGGATCGTCGATCACTCGGTGCTCGAGAAATTCAATCATATCATCTTTCTCCTTGAGCTGCTGCAGCAATTCCTCTCTCTCGCGGATCCAGGCACGCGAAAGGTCTTCTGCTCTCAACTCCTCTATACGTTGGGTAGGGAGGGTTGAAGGCCCAGCCACATCCAACAGTGTAGGTCTCGGATGATCATATGGCATCAGGTAGGTAGCAGCCCTCTGTCTGACCCAAGAGGTGTAGGGCTCCAAAGCAATGCAGTTCTTCGGACCCAATTCATTCCTACTCTTTATGCGAATATTGCGCCAAGCGCGGACAAATCTGGCTTTCAGGCCTTGGGGATCTTTACCCTCCTGAAAGAATACACCTTCTAACAGAATGTTATGGGGTTTATCCTTTAGGGGGAACCCAAGCTGACGACGTGCAAGCGTAGGGTTGTAGGTAATCCCACCACATGTACCAAGAAGAGGCACATTAGGGAATTCCCCACAAGAATTGATGATCTGAACGGTATCATACACTCGATCATACCAGGTGATATCATCATTGGTGAGAGACATGAGTCTCTGAGACCACCGTAGACATCCCTTGTTCTCCTTGAAAGCAACTGTCTGCGGCAAGTGCGAAATAAACCACTTGTACAGCAGGGGTAAACAGCAGACAATGACTCCTCCATTCTTCATATTCCTCAAATGCATGGAGACATATGCATCACCCAACAAGGTCGGAACCGGATTAAGGACTGAAAAGATCCTAATGGCATTCATGTCGACGAACTTGTCGAAGTTGGGAAACAGCACCAATCCATAGATAAGCAATACGAATAGAGCCTCAAAGGCATCCTCACTCATGGCCTTCCCATAGAAGGTAGCTTGTGCAATGAGGAACTCGGAAGGAAAACCCTGAATTCCGCCTTTGGTAGTCAGATTAGCTCTAATCAGATCTTCATCTATATGCAACAAGCTGGAAATCTCTCGAGCAGATGGAATTCCCTCTAAGCCACTGAACGGCACTTGATCCAGAATCGGAATCCCAATAAGGTGAGAGTATTCTTCCAAAGTCGGCAATAACTGGAAGTCCGGAAATAAGAAGCAATGATAGAGCGGATCATAGAACTGAGCAAGAGTGCTCATCAATCCCTCATCCACTTGAGTAGTCAGCAACGGCAGAAGCTTCCCATAGCGAGCTTTGAAACCCAAGGGATCTAATACATATGATGTCAGATTCCTTAACTCTTTTACATCGGGCTGCTTGAAGCTGTACTTCTTTGTATGCCTTTTTGGTCTTTCCATGTCTGAAAATTTTGCAAATAACCCTTTAAGTTCCTTGAAAATTCTCTCTTTTGATGACATGAATGCGGATGAATGCGTGAATGCATGAATGCAACAAACACACTCAAGGATCAAACAAAGCACACCAAACAAAGGTCGTGGGAAAGCTCTATGTATCCCTAATATCAATCATCCATTTTGGTGGATTTAGGTTTTCACCTTATCGACACCCAAGTTCCATTGATATTAACGGTACATGAACCGGTTCAGACATTCTTAATATCAACCAGCCGCTTTGGTGGATTTTAGGTTTTACACCTGATCCGGGATCCATTGATATTAACAATGTTTGAACGACTCAACCACGAATCACGGGTTTGTTGAGAGTCACGAGCATGGGGTCTCGGTTAAGAACCACCCAAAGGGAGTGTACTAGGGTTTAAACCTGCCAGACATGTTCTATCAGAGGTTCCCATAGTCATCGTTCCATCTTTCGAATATTATCGGAGGAACGAATACTCGTATTCCAAGAATATTCTCAAGAGAAACTCTTATGAGTGTAGTATCGCGTAACAATCGTATCAGAACTGACATCTGAACGACCTCCGCACTACGGTCCTAAAAATAGGCCAAGATGGGTTTGGTAAACTAAGGTCCTTGGCTTCTGCGGAACATGATTGAAAGAATAATGCCTAACCACAAATAACTTGTGTGACATTATTAGTTCAACATGACCTCCACCAAGTGAATGGACTCGCAAGTCAACTGGCTAAGGACTACTCCACACCAGTCGACAAGACTATGCCATTCTCCTATCCTAGAGAGCACTCGAGTTCGGGTATAGAACTCATCTCACAGATCACCAAAGCAAACAGCAAATGTATATCAAGCAATTCACACATTACAATCAATACAGTGATCCCAAATTGTACAAAAATATGTCAGATAAACAAATAACAATATATATCACAACAAGGGTGAAAAGTAGGCAATACCACCAAGGATTCTGGTGAGATTTCCCCAGCAGAGTCGCCACTTTTCTGTAGCGGTGTATTCGTCGCTATATGATCTATAGATTAAATCATAAGCTAGGAGATACATGAAAAATTTCGAGTCGCCACCGCACTTTTATTTATCCAAAGGATTGGCTAAAAAGCGAACAAAAGCCTAAGAAGTTTTACACGTAGAAAACTAATAAAAAAGATCAGAGATTCTGGGTAAGGGGTAAATTACGCAATGGGAAGGTGTTAGGCACCCACTACGTCCTAGGTACTCCTAGGGAGCCCTTTTCACACTTGTTATGCAAAAATTATTATTTGTTATGACATAAAGATTGTGCAAACATGATTGGGATGATGAGAAAAGAATATACATTTTATTGTTAATGGGTTATTGGGTTCGAACGGATGAACCCGTTGCCTACGTACCTTCCATCAAAGGTAAGGATCAGAACGCCGTAGTTCGGCTAAAAGATTTCCAAAAGTGGGTTAGGTTCAATTTTAAACACAAACCCTAGGTCTTACGTTATCCACGGGAGAAAACTCAACCTTATACAAACAACAACGTCCCCCATGTGAGAAAAGCTTCAACTTGCCAGGGAGGGGTTAACCCTATAATAGGCAAGGAAGACTTACAATTCAATCACTAAAGACAGAAGGTGAGATTAACATCAACCACTAAGATAAATCAAACCTATAGCTCATGTATGAAAACATTAATGGACAAAGCCAAAACAAGTGAATGAGTGGAGTTACTGATTATGATTATGAAAATGAAGTCAAAATATGATTAAGATCAATTCAAATGAGTATTATGAAATGAAGTTTGGAAAAAGGTCAAGGACTTGAGTCCAGGTTTTTAGTTAGAAAAACATGAAGATGTTTGCACAACACTTATGTCACGTTTAAAAGATAAAGTGTGAAAAGTCCAGGACGTAATGAATGATGAATGAAGGATGGATAGTAAAACTTCTTAGAAGGTTCACTTCTTGAAATCATATAGCAGATGATTCAAGTGTGTCCTTTGGAATAGCAATTAATAATAATAAACAAACAAAGCAAAGGCGGATATCGGATGCCAATCAATGGTCTTACACCAATCTCCTAAAACAGAATGGGATGTCAGATGCCACTCAATGGACTTACACTAATCTCCACAGGCAAAGAAATAAAAGCGGATGCCGGATACCAATATATGGATTTACACCAGTCTCCTAAAACAGCATAGGATATCAGAAGCCACTCAATGGACTTACACCAATCTCCTCAAAAGAAAACAAGAATGAGAAATATGAAATCAACTGCCAATTTATCTGGACTTAGGTTAACTCCACAGTATGGTCCTAGGAAATCCAATGCCACGTCACTGGGACTTATAATGGATCCTCACATACAAGAACAAAAGCAACAATATGATCACAGGAATGCAAATGCCAACTTACAGGGACTTATAATTGCAACCTCTCATACAAACAGATGAACAAACTATGATCACAGGAAAGCAGATGCCAACTTACAGGGACTTATAACTGCAACCTCACATACAAATCAAACAGATCAAATTATGATCACAGGATAACAGATGCCAACTTACAGGGACTTATAACTGTATCCTCACATACACACAGATAATCAGAAGATATGAGTGACCAATGAGGTCTTACACTCTATCTTTCCATATCACAGGAGCAAATGCCAAAGCAATGGACTTACAATTATCCTCAATGGGCAAACAACAATAATAAAAGCCACACAAACAAATGATATGATCATGCACTAATGGCAATTGATGATGATGATAAATGCATAGCATATAGGCAAACAAGTGCACATGAAGCAATCAATCAATCAATGAATATCAAACAGCACACTCTATAGCCAAACAATGGGGGCTCACACAAGAGGGTTTGACTTTAAAAGTCCACTGTAATGGGTAAAGGTCGCTCTTAACCTGGCCATTGAGGGGCTCAGGTGAAGCAGATGAAAAGGAGATGAGGGGTGTGCCTCATTGCTTCTATCTCAGATCAGAGAGAGCATCAAAGAAAGTGTGGGAGTTCAGAAAGTAGGAACTCTCTCCACATTATTGACTCGATTAGATCTTGGGTATTTATCTCATTGCTTCAACCAGGTACTGGGAGCAAAGAGAGGACACACTGAATAGTGGGGGATAGATTGCTTATCCCTACCTTCCACCAATTGCCTTACTTGAAGGGCTTTTCCTGCTTAGGACAAATATAAACAAACACAGGCATTGCCTCTTAAGGAGGACTTCAGACAGTTTGCCCGGTCAAATAACAGACCGGGTCTCCAGACTACATGAAGAAGAAGTAATTATACCTCAAAGCAAATGCTAAAAAGCAAAGCAAGCAATCAAGTTCAAAGAACTTAGGCAACTAAAGTACCTGCAAAAGTCAAACTCATTAGCAAACAAGATCAACAATCAAAATCAAAAGCAAATGGATAAACAAAAGTCAACCACAGAGGGACCAATTGTGCAAGGCACAAAGACTCAAGCATATGAGTCACCTACAAAACAAAGTGTTAGCTCATGATAAACAAATCAACTCAATCAAAATTGAATGATCCTTGAGGCATTGGGGCTTAACCTGAAACAGACAGCTCAATTGTAAGCTTACAAGACCACTAGGACTAGCCTAGGGTCAAAGATAAAAGAAAAAGGTCAAGGCAGCAAGCAATATTCAATCAAAGTCAAGCTCAATCATGTAGGAATCAAACACAATTGGATTCAAACTTATATCATGCATCAAGGTCATTTCATACACAAATGAATGCAAAGCATGGCAAGAGAAGCATACAAAAGTCAACAGCAAAGACTTCATTCAAAAGTCAACTCAAACAATCCCAAAAATTATGAAATAAATCACACTCAATCCTAACATCTAACATGGTATACATGCAAAATTTCATGGCATTTGGATGAGAGGAAGGCAGTCAATGAAATTCATGAAGTCAAACCAAATTCAAGTAGGCATGGTGAAAGTCAACAAGCATGGGTCAACTTCAAAAAATCATATCAATTTGAAAACAGAAGAGAAATGAATGAAATTTACACCAATGCAAAGCTTGAGATGTCTAGTTATCACATATGAAATTTCATGATCATACAATAAGGTTTGAGAATTTCACAAAGGATTTGGCAAGGCATAGCACAAAAAGTCAACAAATGACCAAGCATGGAAGAAAATTCTCAATCAAATGGAAAACAGCAAGATTAATTCCAAGAAAATTCATACATCAATTAGACATGTAAAGGATCATTCATGCAAAAGTTGGGATCATTTGGATAAGAGGAAGCATGTGAACAAAAATCATACATTTGCATATCATTGGTGTGACACAAATGGTCACACCCTAGTTCAAAAATTCATATCTATCAAACCACAAATGGGAAATCCACAAACTTTATATGGAAATGAAGATCAATGTGTCTAGTTTCACCACAAAAAATTTCAAGCTCAATGGATGCAATATGACAATTTCACAAAGAGAATGGCACAATGTATCATTTTGGCATACATGTCAAGAAAATAATTATCAATTAAAAACCAGCCAATGGAAAATTCATTAAAAATCACAATTAAATGAAGGACACATTCATGATCATGAGGAAAAAATTTCATAATTTTTTGATGAAAATTGAATGAGAAATAAATTTGTGAAGTTGGATGAAATAATGATGCAAACATGAACAAGATGGTATGGCAATTGGTCAACATGAGAGTCAATGATGGCAGACTTGTAATTTCTGCCAACTTAAGTGAAACGACACAGCTTTGGCAAGGCAAATAAAATGTTGTGATTGGTCCATTTCTTAATGGAATAGTGCACGGCCAATGGTTGTTTGAGTTGCTAAGTTCTCATGCATCCTAGGGTTTTGGCAATGTGGTTCATGCAAACAGCATCAAATAAGCCAATTTCGATCAAACAAACACGACAGCATGGCAGGGAAATGTATTATGCAACATGAGCAATAACAACAGCCAATGTTCATGCAATCATATGGTTTTTCATGGCAGCTCAAAAATAGCAAACAGCAGGGCATAGCAATTGCAGTGGAAATGGTTCAAGCATAACAGCAGCATTGGCCTATTCATCATCAATATGTAATCATCAAAACAACAGCACATAACAGCATGGCAGTTGTTCTCAACATTATCATAACAGCAGCAACAAACATCATCAAACAAAAAGCATGGCGTTGATGCAGCAGGTTCATGACACAACATACAAACAAGAAAATTCAAACATGATTCATGAAAAAACTGGGCAGACATGCTTTATGGTTGGTGCAGCAATTCATGTTCATGTGACCAACATCAACAGACCAACAAAACCAATAACAGCATGGTATCAACATTCAACTGGCATCTTAACACAAACAAGTAGAACATAAAATCAATGTGGATTTCTGGTGCAGGACAAGGGATTAAACAGCAGCAGGCATTGTTCTCATGTCTGTTAACAAATAACAATCAAACAACAACATGGACACCACACGATAATGCACTCATGATGTTTATACAACATATAACTCAACAGCAATCAAAACAAGTGAGCTGGATTTCTGGAAACAGTATGGGGGTTTGAAAATAGCTGCATGCCTAAACTCATCTCATGCTCATAATCATCAAATAACAAATGAAACAAGCAACTCACACAACAGCATGGATAACATGCAACCAACACATCATGGATAGGAATTATGGAAAATATGAGGGCTCATGAACAGCAGGGCATAACAGCATGGTTAGCAGCATGGTATAGCACAGTAGGTTCACAGCAACATTCATCATCGTGCATCAACCACAAAAATGAACAAACAGCATCCACAACCAACACAACCAAACATCACTCACGTGGACTTTACAAGCAAGCTTAAAGGTTTTTTTAAACAGCAAGGCATCGTGTTTTCATGCTTATTCAACCAAGCTCATCAACAATATTCAAGTATCAACCAAACAAACAGCATTCCATGAACTCAACTATGAAACAACAACATTATCATCATCAGCTAACAACAAGACAAACAGAATCGTGGGAAAACAATCTGGGCAGGAAAATGTTTGAACATGAACAGCATAAGACCAACAACCTCATGCAACTTGAAAAATTATTATGCCCAGAAATCAAAATTATGTATGCCAATCTCATCATCATTCATCCAATATCACAAATATGTCAATACATTCCATCAAAACAAACTCCAAAAATGCAAATCGAGCCAAATCATTTTTGAGCATAAACAATGAAGTTCATCTTTCTCACAGCACACTCAACCATTTAGCATGATATAAACATCAATGAACTCAGCAAGTTAAGATATACATTAATCATGTGATAGTTTGGCAAAGTGAAGGATTCGAAAAAAATACCAATGATGAAGCAAGTTGATGATGCAGTGTTGTATTGGATCCTTTAGCTCGAAACAGGTACTCTTTTGGCCTTGGAATGGTAGATGGTGAAGTATGTGAGCTCAGCAAGGCATGAAAGTGTTCCAACCACAAATTGCCATTGTTATTTGCTTGAAGATGCAGAATGAAAAAGAGTGGTTACAGCAGGGGAATGGAAGCTGAAAACTCTTCCAAATGTTGCTCAGATGAAGGATTAATGATGGAGGCTTATGGTGTTTTGAGAATTTTTTGCAAAAAGGTTGCTCGAGCCAAATTGCAATTGAGAGAGAGGAGAGTGTTCTGCCTGGTAGGCTGCAGTCTAGGGTTGTGGAATTGCAGAAAAAATGACCTTATAAAGGTCTGTTTAACACCTTTTAATCCAATGGTAAACTGGTTTAGTTTGAATGAAACCAAATGCACATTGCTAATTTTGGTCATAAGAAAATGGAGGGTGTAAGTTGTGCACGATAGTGGGCCTCAAACAGGCTGCTAGTGACCTTTAATCCATCTGCTTTTGGTCTGCTCAAAGGATGGTTAACTTGTGTTCACTCAATGAAGCTAAATGCATTTTGCCAAGTTTTGTGCATAAGTGGAAATGGAGGGGTATACTGTCACGAATTGGGCCTGTGGAATGCTGCAGAAAGACCATGCCAGTTGCTATTTGTTGTTGTACAAAAGCTGCTGTACCTTGCTTTTACTTAATGCTACCAATTGTACAATTTGCCAACATTTCTCTTTGGTCCAAAATGGTAGTAACATGGTGATATGATGATGGTTTTAAGCTTTGAGCAAGTTTCAAATATGGTTTAAAACATTTCCCAATTGGCAAAATGATGAAAAAGTCCATAAATCAAAAAGTCAAAGTTTGGTCAAACTTTGAATTTAAATGAAAAGGTCCAAAAATGCCATTTTGAATGGTAAGGTTTTAGGTCATGAAATTTATATTTTTGGAAAGAGGATGAAAAATGTGGTTTGTAGGAAAAAACCCCACCAAATTTGGCCTTATGGTTTGAGAGTTATGGCTTGTTGAAGTTCAAAAATTGGTGAAACTGATTTGATCATATCTTGACAACCACACATGGGATTTTGATGTTCTTGGACTTTTTGAAAATGGGAAGACAAGATCTTCAACTTTCATGTTGGGCAAAAATTCATTTGAAGCTTGTATCATGATGTTAGTTTAAGATCAAGAAGTTTCCATTTTTGGCAGTTGAAATTACAGGTCCACTTTCTATTTCTGGAAAATTTCTGATCTGACTTGATTTTCTTCCCTGATGAGGTTGAACATGATAGATGAGATTTATACAAGCATGAATGAGCTTCTTCAAATCAATTCTATCCATCAAATTCTTGATTAAATCAACAGTTGACCAAGTTTGACTTTTCTAGGGTTTTGAGTGACTGAACTTCTTCTGATGATTTCAAAACCCTAATTCTTTGAGAACTTGATTTCAAATGATGTCCCAAGATGTATGAACTTTTGATTATGATCATGGTGCCCAAATTCTGCAAGAATGGCCACCATCCATTGCTTTGACTGACTGTTGACCATCTTTGACCTAATTTCTGATGATTGCTTCCACTGCAAGCAACAAGGTTAGACTGACAATATTTTTGTACTTTTTGAATAATAAACACATGAAAGCAAAGATATACAAATGCAAAGTATGCTTGGTGATCAAGAAATCAACCCACAAGGCAATCTAATCCACTAGGAGGGGACAAAGACATGCAATGATCCTTGAGGTTATGATATGAATGATATGGGCCATGAGGGATCTTAGGGCCCAAAATTGGGGTCTTACAGTAGCCATGAAACCCTAATTTCTGATTAAATCCAGATGAACACTCTGATAGCTTTGAATCCTTCACTGATGAACTGAGGACCATAATAAGATACTTGGACCCCCCTGAGACCCTTGAGACTTGTATACTTAGAAAATGAAGTCCAATTCTCAATCTTTCTTTGTGTGGGCTCCTTCTGTTAAGGAATGATTAATCAAAACCTGATCTCCATGTCACTAATGCAGTATGCAATGAGTATGACCTAATATGATGCTAATGAAGTGTAAAACATAACCCCATAATATGATGCTAATGAAGTGTAAAACATAACCCCATGCTTCCAGGAAAAATGAAGGGTAAATTTTGGGGTATTACAATTATGGTAGAGAAATTATGCTTATCATTATATTTTTCTTGTACCCAACTCAAGAATTATCTAAAATCTTCAGATGTGTTTGTTTATTCATACTTCGACATAATTAAACATATGTTGTTGAAACCAATTTTACATAGTAGAGTTGGAAAGTGAGCATTAGCCATGAGTTAATACTCTTTAACTTATGTGCCCTTAAAGCCTATGAAAGGCTAAATTATTGTTGATTTCATAGTAGATCATGCAGTAACAGAAAGAGTGCAAAACTATGTCGAGTTCCCAGTATGGAAACTATATTTTGATGGCTCCACTCATTCCAAGGGAACAGGTGTGGGGGGTTTTCATCATGTCCCATAAGGAATTCCTACTAAGTATATGTTTAAGATTAACGACCATTTTTCCAACAATGAGGCTTAATACAAAGCTTTGATCACAGGTCTTACAATATTATTAGACTTGAGGGAAACCAGAGTCGAGATCAAGGGTGACTCTGAACTGGTGATCAAACAGTTAACAAGGGAATACAAATGTATTAAAGATAACTTGTTAATAGATTTTGTCAAGGAAAATTCAATGCTTAAACAATTTGAAACTGTGGATATTGAACATGTACCACGAATACAAAACCAAGAGGCCAACGATTTGGCCCAAGTAGCCTCGAGCTACAAAGTAGCCAAAAGAAAATTAAATAACTTAACTAAAGTGAAAGATAAACTGGTATCGACTAGTGTTATACTACCAGAGTTGTCAACGCCAAAACTGGTTGGGGTAGAGGAGTTACCATAATTTTTAGAAATTTTTGAAACTTTTGCCATCAACGACATAACAAACGATGATTGGCGATGGGAAATTATTGAGTTCCTTAGAAACCCAACAGGAACAACGGATTGAAAATGAAATACAAGGCGTTATATTACGTCATTATTGGGAACTAGTTATTCAAAAACACTCCACAAGAGGTGTTGCTTAAATGCATTAGCAAGAGTGAAGCCTACTTGGAAATTTCCGACACTCACATGGGATCATGTGGCACTCACCAAGCAGGCCACGAAATGAAAGACTCAACCGGGGAAACAAACATCTGCAGGGAATACGAATAAGCCAGGATAAAACTGAAATGTTCGAATCGTGTAGGGAAAAGCGATTTCATTAAGGAAATGTGCACTCGACTCGACTAGGGAGAAAAATAAAATTTCAACACAGGAGGAGCAGACATCTATTATCTACTACCTGTTATTGGGTAAGAAGATAATAAAGATCTGACAGAGAGAACATCCGTCACCGGTTAAGATGAACATATCAAGGATGAATCGCTAAGGAAAACGCTAGGAGGGAGTACTCATTACCGGTTACTAGGTCAGAATAGCCTTGCTGGGGAGAAATGCAGGAAAACAGGATTTACAACTACCATTTACTGGGAAGAAGACCAAAGGGTGAGAGTATCTGTCATCGATTAAGATGAACATATCAAGGATAAACTCAACAGGGAAGAAAATTCGTCATCGGTTAAGATGAACATATCAAGGATAGACTTGCTTAGGAATGTCAAGGAGGATACCCTCCATCGGTTAGGATGAACATATCAAGGATATACCAACTGAATCCACAAAAGGGAATTACATCTATCGAAAACTGGATAGAAAACCGTCGGAGAGAAAAATCCGTCACCGGTTAGGATGAACATATTAAGGATTAAACTCTGCGAGGGGACAAAACAGGATTTATAACTATCAGTTACTGGGTAGAAGACCCACCAAAGAGAAAATCAGTCATCGGTTAAGATGAACATATCAAGGATTGACTCTGAAAAGGGGAAGAAAAGTAGGGATTACATCTATCAGTTACTGGATAGACTACCAAAGAAGAGAAAATCCGTCACTAGTTAAAATGAACATATCAAGGATAGACTTTGATGAGGAGAATAATAGGATTTACAACTACCGGTTACTGGGTAGAAGACCAAAGAAGGAGAAGAAAACCCGTCACCGATTAAGATGAACATATCAAGGATTAACTCTCTAGGGAAACAAAATAGGGATTACAACTACCTTTTTACTGGGTAGAATACCAAAGGAGAGAATATCTATCACTGGTTAAAGTGAACATATCAAGGATATACTCCTGTGGGAAAAAGAAAGATATTCTTCACCTGGTTAAGATGAACATATCAAGGATATACTTCCGGGGACTCCCCTAGGGAGAAAAGAGGTACTTTTGCCGGGTATTGGGCAAAAAGTAACAAACCATAAACTAAGAAGGATATTACCAGTTACTGGGTGATAGACTCTTAGGGGACCAAAATATCCATCTAGGTAAGAGCTAGAAAGAAAATGGTCAATCAAGACTCAACCCAATGAGGACATAACTCAAGGGGAGTAATTCCATCCGGAAAATTTGCCGGAGAGGAAACTGAAATAACAATCATCCACGAGGAAACAAACTCAGTGGGGAAACAAAGAAAGGTTAAAGTCTTTCTGCTTAGGGGCTGACACTCTACAATTGAACGAGGACAGACACTAGATTTGGTATTGAGGATAAAGTACCGCCATAACAGAGAATGAAAGTCTCAAACCAATCCAATATGTAGGGTATGCAAAATCATGAAATTATATGAATGTATATGCATATGTATATATGGTGATTATGCTGACAAAATGATCGCGAAGGAAACAGAGGTATCGCAAAGAATTTGAACCACTGGTACAATCCTCGGTCAATCCACAAAATATGGAGACTACTGCTGGAGAATAGGGAAGTCAATCATCCCAAAAGCTCAATCCCTAGCTGGGGAAGGAGGAAATCTGCTGAGGAGAAAACATATCCAATTGTAGGGAATTTTAGGTCAACATCATAAAATGGGAGACAACGCTACTGGGGAAGAATCAAAAGGCTGCTCAGAAACCAGGAGAGAACTCTGACTGGGAGAAAAGATATGACGATTGATGGAGATACCAAAGCGATCTACTGGGGAGAGATCAAGCATCTTCTGATGACGATCTACCTGCTGAAGAAATATGAACTCCGCTGGGAGGGCTGAAACTCTGTTAGGGACAAGGACACGCCGCTGGGGATTTGAAATAATCAACTCAGCTGGGGAACAAAAAAGAAATTCCACTGGTGTATCAAACACTCCACCTGGGGACTGAATCCGTTAGTTGAGGACAACAGCACTCTACTGAGGACACGAATCAACACTGATGCCTAGAGATACCCGAAGAGTTACTGCTTGGGGAACCTCAGATGCTTCACACTTAAGGACTTGTGTTTCACTGAAATGCTGTTGATATTACTGTTATTTGCTTTGGAAAAGTTTTTTCTTTTATATATTTAAAACAAATTGATTTTTGATTTAAAAATTTAATTTCAAAATGATCATAATAAAATTTAAAACTATTGGCTGAAGTAAATAAGAGTAGAAACAATTGGATAAAAACTAAACTTTATTTAGAGAATGGTAGTCTGTAAATGACAAGACTCCATAGATTTTACAAAGTTGAAAATGGTAATTTACATGGAAAAGGGGTTACATTGAATACAAATGATCCTTAATCCTTCTACCAAATATTTATATCCACTGTGTTTTTGACCGTTACTGAAGATGAACTGACGTTAACCCTTGTGCTCAAACAAGTCTTCAAAATTACTGAAGATCAGCAGAATGCAGTTACTTGCCATAATCCCTAATTTTTGCATAAGTTGCCCCAAGGTGGGGTACTCAACTTATCAGGAAATTATTTTCTGTTTTTATGTCTCTAATTTTTTCCTGGATTGCCCTTTCGGGCTTTCAATCCACCGAGACGCTCATTTTTGCCTAAGCCGCCCTTTCGGGTTTTCAACTTAGCGAGCTATTCTTTTCTTTTTTATGAGAAGTATTTCTCGACTGCATCTGCGTTCACAGGACGAGTGAACTCTTCACCATCCATAGTTGTAAGAATCAATGCACCACCTGAAAAGGCTCTCTTAACAACATATGGGCCTTCATAATTAGGAGTCCATTTTCCTCTGGAATCTGGCTTGAACGTCAAAATCTTCTTGAGCACAAGGTCACCTTCTCTAAATACTCTAGGTTTGACTTTCTTATCAAAAGCTTTCTTCATCCTCTGCTGATACAACTGACCATGACACATGGCAGTCAATCTCTTCTCTTCAATCAAATTCAACTGAACAAACTTGGTCTGACACCATTCAGCTTCAGTCAACTTGGCTTCCATGAGCACATGTAAGGAAGGAATCTCAACCTCTATGGGGAGCACTGCTTCCATACCATAAACAAGAGAGAAAGGGGTTTCCCCTGTTGAAGTGCGAACCGATGTACGATACCCATGCAAAGCAAATGGGAGCATCTCATGCCAATCCTTATACGTGACAACCATCTTCTGGATAATCTTCTTGATGTTCTTGTTCACAACTTCAACAACCCCATTCATCTTGGGTCTATAGGGAGAAGAATTATGATGTGCAATCTTGAAGTCTTTGCCAAGAGCTTCCACCATATTGTTATTCAAGTTTGATCCATTATCAGTAATGATCTTACTTGGAACACCATAACGGCATATAATCTGGTTCTTGATAAACCTTAAAACAACTTGCTTGGTTACATTTTGCATAGATGTCGCTTCAACCCATTTTGTGAAGTAATCAATCGCCACTAAAATGAAACGATGTCCATTCGAAGCTTTGGGCTCAATCGTATCAATTCCCCACATGGAGAAGGGCCATGGGGAAGAGATAACATTCAATAGTGTCGGAGGAACATGAATCTTATCAGCATAAATTTGACACTTGTGGCATTTCTTCACAAACTTGCAACAGTCAGATTCCATTGTCAGCCAATAGTAACCTGCTCGCAACATCTTCCTTGCCATTGCATGTCCGTCGGAATGAGTACCAAAGGAACCTTCATGCACTTCGGTCATCAACAAGTCTGCTTCGTGTCTATCCACGCATCTGAGCAAAACCATATTGAAGTAGAAATTACCGGCTAATCTTCTCAAAGTCTTCTTATCTTTCAAAGATGCCCCAGGAGGGTAAATCTGACTCTGGAGGAAACATTTGATGTTGTAATACCATGGCTTCTCATCTTTGCTCTCTTCAACAGCAAACACATGAGCTGGCCTATCAAGACGCATCACAGATAAATTGGGAACTTCATTCCAATACTTCACTACAATCATTGATGCCAATGTTGCAAGAGCGTCTTCCATCCAGTTCTTATCTCGAGGGATATGATGAAACTCAACCTTTGTAAAGAAAGTTGAAATCCTCCTTTCATAATCTCTATACGGTATTAAACCGAGTTGATTTGTCTCCCATTCTCCTTTGATTTGATTCATTACCAAAGCTGAATCACCGAAGACATCCAAATATTTGATTTTGAGATTCATGGCCTCTTCAAGTCCCATAATGCAAGCTTCATATTCTGCCATGTTGTTTGTACACTTGAAAGTCAATCTAGTTGTAAATGGTAGATACGTGCCTTGAGGAGTAATGATCACTGCCCCAATGTCATTATCATACTGATTAACAGCTCCATCAAATACCATGCCCCAAAGGGAACCAGGTTCTGGCCCTTCTTCAAGCAATAGTTCATCACAATCTTTCATTTTCAAGTACAAAATCTCTTCATCAGGAAAATCAAACTGCACTGACTGATAATCTTTAATTGGTTTGTGAGCCAAATGGTCAGCCAAGATACTACCTTTGATCACTTTCTGAGATCGGTATTCGATATCATACTCTAATAACAACATTTGCCAACGGGCAATCCTCCCAGCTAAAGAAGGCTTCTCAAATATATACTTGATTGGATCCATTTTGGATATCAACCAAGTGGTATGATTCAACATATACTGACGCAGACGCTTAGCAGCCCAAGCCAATGCGCAACAAGTTTTCTCAAGCATTGAATACCGAGTCTCACAGTCGTTGAACTTCTTACTGAGATAATAAATTGCAAATTCTTTCTTTCCAGTCTCATCTTACTGACCAAGAACACAACCCATACTATCTTCTAGCACAGTCAAATACATGATCAACGACCTTCCTTCAATAGGTGGAGACAAAATTGGAGGTTCAAGCAAATATTCCTTTATACTATCAAAAGCTTTCTGGCAGTCTTCGGTCCAATCACAAGACTGATCTTTCCGAAGAAGCTTGAATATAGGCGCACATATGGCAGTCATGTAGGAAATGAATCTGGAAATATAATACAAGCGGCCGAGAAAACCTCTGACTTGCTTCTCAGTTTTGGGCGCAGGCATCTCTTGTATTGCTTTGACCTTGGCAGGATCAACTTTAATACCCCTCTCGCTGACAATAAAGCCCAACAACTTACCAGAACGAACACTAAAAGTACACTTATTGGGATTCAAGTGGAGTTTGTACTTCCTCAAACGCTGGAATAGCTTCAAAAAATGCTCAACATGCTCATCTTCATCAATTTATTTAGCAATCATATCATCGACATACACTTCAATCTCTTTATGCATCATATCATGAAAAAGAGTAGTCATTGCTCTCTGATAAGTTGCACCAGCATTCTTTAGACCGAAAGGCATCACTCTATAACATAATGTTCCCCAGGGTGTAATAAATTTGGTTTTCTCCATATCCTCGGGTGCCATCATAATCTGATTATATCCGAAAAATCCATCCATAAACGAAAAGACTTTGAATTTAGCAGTATTGTCTACCAACATATCAATGTGTGGCAGAGGGAAATCATCTTTCGGACTAGCTTTATTCAAATCTCTATAATCAACACACATGCGGACTTTTCCATCTTTCTTTGGCACGGGCATAATATTGGCCACCCATTTTGGATACTCAGCAGTTACAAGAAAATCGGCATCAATCTGCTTCTGATTTTCCTCTTTGATCTTCACAACCATATCAGGATGCGTTCTTCTCAACTTCTGCTTGACTGGCGGGCATTCTGGCTTCAACGGCAATCTATGTTCCTCAATGTCAGAATCCAACCCAGGCATGTCTTGATAGGACCAAGCAAACACATCTGAATACTCTCGAACAAGATCAATCAACCCCTTCTTAGCATCTGGACACAGTCGAGACCCAATCTTGACTTCCTTCACATCATCTTCAGAATCCAAGTTGACGAGCTCAATTTGCTCTTCAAATGGCTAAATAATCTTCTCATTTTGCTTAAGAAGACGAGACAATTCATCACTCACTTCTTCATCACTTTCTTCCTCGACTTCAAACACAGGGAATTCAAAACTTGGAGAAGGAGAAGGATCATTGTATTCAATGGGGTTAGGAACCAACCTGCATAATGATTTTGATACTTTGATTTTAGAGAAGTGAATTTGTGACCAAATATTATGCAGATGGACAATTATATTGTTTATTTATGTTTTTTGTGATTACCATTTTCAGAATAAAGCAAAAAGTAAAAATAGACATCGAAGATGTGGATGAATAAAATTAATTTTATTGATGATCAATTTGAAATGCCCAAACAATGTTCACTTCTCCCTTAGGCATAGGAGAAGGATTTTAAAATGTAAAATTAATTACTTAGATCGATGCAAAATAACAGGAATATCAACAGCAGTCCAATTGTTGCATGTCTGTCCCTTAAGTGTTGTTCATTTCCATGAATGAACCCTCCGCTACGGAAACTGAGTTGCATCTCTTCAGATCTAACGGTTGACGAGCCCTTCTGGAACCTCAAACTAATTCTGCCCTTGTTGTTGGCGACCTCTACCAGACGCCCCTACTATTCAACAGGACCTTCTTCAATAATTCTCTGAGCATCTTTCAGAGAGGACATAGGTGCCCCAACTCTCTTCTCAGCAGCAATAGATAAGGCTTGGAACGGAGTTCCAACCTCATCCTTAGCTTCCACATATGAAAAAGATGACAGATGGTTGACCAACAGTGCTTTCTCACCTCCCACAATCACTAACTTGCCATTCTTGAAAAATTTGAACTTCTGGTGCAGAGTGGAAGTAACAGCCCCTGCTTCATGAATTCATGGCCTTCCCAATAAACAGCTGTAGGCCGGGTGAATATCCATTACCTGGAAAGTAATATGAAAATCACTCGGACCTATCTTGACTGGAAGGTCCACTTCTCCAATGACACTCTTGCGAGAGCCATCAAAGGCTTTGACAATTACTCCACTGTACCTCATGGGAGCTCCTTGGTTAGATAACTTCGACAATGTTGATTTCAGCAGCACATTGAGTGACGAGCCGGTGTCAACGAGCACGTTTGACAAAGCATCTTCTTTGCAATTCATCGAGATGTGCAAAGCCAGATTATGATTTCTTCCCTCCTCGGGGAGTTCTTCATCACAAAAACTCAAATTGTTGCATGAAGTGATGTTAGCTACAATATGATCAAATTGAGCCACAGTAACATCTTGCTCCATGTATGCCTGTTCAAGAACTCTCTGGAGTGTTTCTCTGTGTGCTTCAGAATTTAAGAGCAGAGACAACACGGAAATCTTAGAGGATCAACTGCTCAACCACGTTGACTTCACTCCTCTTGGTCAGTCGGAGTACCTCATCATCATCACTATTGGTTTTCAAAATTATGGATTCACCAGACTTATCTCTTGAACAACCAACAGGATCTACACTAGGCACCTCCGCCTTCTTACCAATAATCAAATCTTCCTTACTCTCTGGGACAACTGGCCAAAAAAGTCGACCACTGCGGGTCACTTTCGTAACATCTGCAATGCTTACTACTGAACTGGTCGTAGGCAACAGGACCTCTTGACCTTTCTAAATCATCGTAGCATTGCATTTATACGGTACAGTCTTATCAGATGCATACGAGACTAGGCCCGCCAACCGTATTACCAACGGCGAAACTGATATATTGCTGACGTTCTTGCTGCTATCATATTGCATCACCAACCGCTCTGGTTGCTTGAAAACGGGAACAATGACATTGACATCATCGTCTATATGACGAGATTGAACAATCTGGATCATGCCTTCATCCATCAGGCGTTGGATTTCCCTTTTCATAATAACATACCCATTTGGGTTCACACTACAAATATCACAACCATCATGATCATGTTCACATTCACTCACCAAAGACCTTCGGATAAACAGGACATCAAAAACCTTGAATTCATCTGGACAATCGTCCACCATGTTCACTGAGGCATTCCCATGAGCGGGCAAGGGATTAGCTTTCACATTAGGCGCGCGGTCTTCAAAAGACACCATGCCACTCTTCATAAGCTTTTGTACCTCGTACTTCAGCGGATAACAATTCTCAATATCGTGCCCAGGTGCACCCTGATGAAAAGCACAGCGAAGTTCAGGTTTGTACCACCATGGAAGTGGTTCTGGTATCTGTGGTGGATTCCTTGGTTGAATCAAATTCTTGAGGACTAAAGATGGGTACAATTCGGCATATGACATAGGAATCGGGTCAAAAGAGACCTTCTTCTCTCGAAGTTCTGTTGTTGGTGATGATTGTTGTTGGAATTATTGTTGTAGGTGTTTGTTCTTTATTGCGGTTGTTGTTGTTGACGTTGATTCTGATACTGATGTTGTTGTTGTTGAATTGGTGTTGCTGGTTGATTTGAAAACACTGGAAGAATGGAAGATACTTGATGATGATGATGTCGACGAGATGGTGGATTTCTTCTGGCTTGAGGCCTCCTCTGCCTCCCACTGCTTATTGCGTTTGTTTCATTTTCTTTCCTCTTGCTAAAATTACTCCCATACTTCTTGTTAGTCGACGCCTCCTCTTTAGACAATCGTCCTTCACGGACCCCTTCTTCAAGTCTCATCCCCATATTTACCATTTCGGTAAAATCACTGGGGGCACTGGCAATCATTCGTTCATAATAAAATAAACTCAAGGTTTTAAGAAAGATTTTCGTCATCTCTTTCTCCTCCGAAGGAGGAGTGATCTGGGCAGCCAACTCCCTCCAACGCTGGGCATACTCCTTAAATGTCTCCTTGTCTTTTTGAGACATGGACCTCAGCTGGTCCCTATCTGGCGTCATGTCCACGCTGTACTTGTACCGTTTCACGAAAGCCTCTCCTAGATTATTGAAAGTGCGGATGCTTTCACTTGAAGGAGAATTGCCATCCAAGGCGCAACGGAATTTAAAAATTTCTCCATTTAGTGATCCTTACGAATGGGCATGATCAGTGATAGAATCGTTACCTCTTGTGGCGATCACGAACGTTGAACGATGACAATGTCTCTACTCAGTCCACACGAACGGATTCCTTCAATCTCAATGCTAGCTGCTACGAATGAAGGCTTTGAGTGAGAGATAGAGAGAGAGAAACGAAATTGCAAGCAAGAGTGACAATGCTTCTACACAAAGGTTCTATTTATAGAACCACTTGTGTGGGCTGCAAGCTAAAAATCCCACTCAAGTGTATCTGGCCCATATCTCATAATATGCCAAAATCACTTAAGTGTTTGGTACCTTACCATATTTCGTATTCTACTTAAGTACACCGTACCTTACGATGTTCTATAATTCACTTAAGGTAACCGTACATTACAATATTCCTTAATTACTCTATCTCTCATCAATCCGTCCTTTGTGTGTGACCCTATAGGTTTTCGCGGCGTTGGCAATTATATTAAATCACGTATTTAACATAACAAATAGTGAGCGGTATTTAGCAACACATCACTGCTACCCAAGACACGAAAATGTCAGGTGATCTGATAAGTCCTTCTGTGATAATAATTATGTGTATAATTACCCTTTTACCCTTATGTCTATATTGAATACAAGGCATAGAACGTGTCATCCTTGTCCAGTTTAATATTGGGCCCATAGACATTTATCCTGTTACGCAGGATGGGCAAATTCCATCTAGGTCACTCATGTCCCTTAGCATGCTTCATGGACTACCCATCAACTGTCTTTATGGTTATCCAGTTACGGACAATGTTTGATCAGCAATAAAGTACTCGACTCTACATCTAGGGTCCATAGTGGTTTCAGGTCGAAGAGTGGTATACACCATTATCACCATGAGAATAACTTATGACACTTTGCATAACTTTCTATATAGTATTCTCATAGTGGGCCAATCCAGTATAAATATTACTCTTAATATTCATACCTATGTTTAAGACTTGATAACTCCTTATCCATGATCCATGAGATGTGATCATCAGTCTATATACATAATAGTCTTCATGCTTTAATGTTATCCCATTTCACAATAAAGCTTGACTACGGATACTTTAAGAATAGTGTCCTTATGTTTAATGTGATCTCATGGTTAAGTCATACTTGATACATTAAACGGACTAGCAATTCTAGGGACTTTATTAAACAAACGTAATAAAGAAAAAGCCTTTAAATAATTCGATACAAGTACCAAAAGTATTGGCCTTTAGGGCTTACACCAACAATCTCCCACTAGCACTAGAGCCAATCAGGCATATCCCTAATGCCCATAGATCTAGTATGGCCATCATGCTTCTGATGCGCAAGAGGCTTTGTCAGTGGGTCAGCAATATTGTCAAGTGTAGGTACGTTGCATATTTTCACATATCCTCTATCTATTATCTCTTGAATGAGGTGATAATGTCTAAGTATGTGTTTGGATCGTTGGTGAGATCTAGGCTCCTTAGCTTGTGCGATAGCACCATTGTTATCACAATAGAGACCAATGGGATCCATAATGCTAGGGACTATGCCAAGTTCACTAATGATCTTTTTGATCCAAACAGCATCCTTTGTTTCACTTAAGGCAGCAATATACTCGGCCTCGGTTGTAGAATCAGCAATTGTATCTTGCTTTGAACTTTTCCAGCTCACAGCGCCACCGTTTAAGCAAAACACATAACCAGATTGTGATCTAAAGTCATCCTTATCTGTCTGGAAGCTAGCGTCGGTGTATCCAATTACAACCAACTCTTCCTGACCTCCATATATCAAGAATGAGTCCTTAGTCCCTCTCAAGTACTTAAGGATATTCTTGACAGCTACCCAATGGGCATCACCAGGATCAGATTGGTACCTACTCGTTGCACTTAAAGCATACGAGACATCTGGTCGAGTATATAACATGGCATACATGATAGATCCTATTGCAGATGCATATGGAATCTTATTCATGCGATCCCTTTCTTCCTTAGTTGAAGGGGATTGTGTTTTTGATAGACACTGGCCATGTTGCATAGGTATGAATCCTTTCTTGGAATCATGCATATTAAAGCATCTCAACACTTTGTCTATGTATGTACTCTGACTTAGGCCAAGCAGTTTTTGTGATCTATCTCTATAGATTCTGATTCCTAATATATAGGCTGCTTCACCTAGGTCCTTCATAGAAAAGCATTTCCCCAACCAAGACTTTACTTGTTGCAGGGTAGGGACATCGTTTCCAATGAGTAATATGTCATCTACATATAATACCAGGAAAATGATCATGCTCTCACTAACCTTCTTGTAGACACAAGGCTCGTCTTTGTTCTTGATGAATCCATATTGTTTTACCGTTTCATCAAAACGAAGATTCCAGCTTCTGGAAGCTTGCTTTAATCCATAGATTGATCTTTGTAACTTACATATCTTTTGGGCTTCTTCTGGTATGTCAAATCCTTCAGGCTGTGTCATGTACACATCCTCAAGAAGATTCCCATTAAGGAAAGCAGTTTTGACATCCATCTGCCATATTTCATAATCATGATATACAGCGATAGCAAGTAAAATCCGAACAGATTTAAGCATTGCAACTGGTGAAAAGGTTTCATCATAGTCAACCCCATGAATTTGTTTATATCCTTTTGCAACCAGTCTTGCCTTATAGGTATGTACCTTACCATCCATGTCGGTCTTCTTTTTGAAGACCCACTTGCATCCTATAGGGTTAAATCCTACAGGAGGCTCTACCAAGGTCCAAACTTGGTTTGTGTACATGGAATCCATTTCAGATTTCATGGCTTCTAGCCACTTCTCAGACTCGGGACCTGTTATGGCCTCTTGGTAGGTCACAGGCTCATCTTGATCCATGAGTAATACATCACCTTGATCAGTTATGAGATATCCATATCTCTCAGGTAGGTGATGTATCCTGCTTGACCTACGCTGGTCTTGTTCTACTTGAGCAGGTTGCTATTCCACAACTACTTGTGTTTCCTGCTCTAATTCCTCCATAGGTGTATCGATGCTTTGTGATTCTTGAATTTCTTCAAGCTCTACTTTCCTCCCACTGATTCCTTTGGAAATAAAATCCTTTTCTAGGAAAACTCCAGTTTGAGCGACAAACACTTTGCCCTCAGAAGGATTGTAGAAGTAATACCCTCTTGTTTCTTTAGGATACCCCACAAATAAGCATTTGTCAGATTTGGGCTCAAGCTTAGTTGAAATTTGTCGTTTCACATAAACTTCGCAACCTCAAATCTTCATGTAAGACATATATGGTTTCTTACCACTCCATATCTCATATGGTGTCTTCTCAACCTTTTTGGATGGAACACGGTTAAGTGTGTAAGCTGCTATCAATAGTGCATGTCCCCAAAAGGAGTTTGGAAGATCGGCGTGACTCATCATGGATCGGACCATGTCTAGTAGGGTTCGATTTCTTCTCAGATACACCATTCCATTGGGGTGTTCCAGGAGGAGTGAGTTGGGATAGGATCCCACACTCTTTCAGATGGTCATCAAACGCTAGGCTTAAATACTCACCACCTCGATCTGATCGAAGAGTTTTAATATTCTTACCTAGTTGGTTTTGTACTTCATTCTTGAATTCCTTGAACTTTTCAAAGGACTCTGATTTGTGTTTCATTAAATACACATAACCATATCTACTGAAATCATCAGTAAATATGATGAAGTACTAAAAACCTCCTATGGCTGGTATGTTCAGTGGTCCACATACATCAGTATGTATGAGGGCCAAAAGATCATTAGCTCTTTCACCTTTTCCTGTGAATGGAGACTTTGTAATCTTTCCAATTAAACAAGATCTGCATGTCTCATATGATTCATAATCAAAAGAGTCCAAGAGTCCATCTTTATGGAGTTTGGAAATGCGTTTCTCATTTATGTGGCCTAATCGACAATGCCAAAGGTAAGTTGGATTTAACTCATTAGGTTTCATCCTTTTAGTATTAATGTTATAAATAGGCATTTCAAGATCAAGGACATATAGTCCATTGTTCATTTGTGCAGTAGCATAGAATATGTCATTCAAATAAATTGAGCCACAATTGTTCTTTATTATAAATGAAAAACCAAACTTATCCAAACAAGAAACGGAAATAATATTCCTGCTAATTGCAGGTACATAATAACAGTTCTCTAGCTGAATTATTAAACCACTAGGTAAAGTCAATACATAAGTTCCTACAGCTAAAGCAGCAACCTTTGCTCCATTGCCAACTCGTAGGTCGACTTCACCTTTTGCCAAATCTCTACTCCTTTTTAGTCCATGCACATTTGTACAAATGTGAGAACCGCATCTAGTATCTAATACCCATGATGCAGAAGTAGATAAATTAATTTCAATAACAAAAATACCTGAAGTTGAAGTCTCTACTCCATTCTTCCTATCTTCCAGGTACTTTGGGCAGTTTCTCTTCCAGTGTCCGGTCTTACCGCAATGGAAGCAGGTGCCTTCTTTTGCTATGCCTCCACTAGGCTTCAAAGCAGCAATAGTGGGTTTGGGTTTAGCAACTTCCTTGCCTTTCCCTTTATCATGTTTGAGGACAATCCTCAGGTTTTGGTACCAATCCAGAAAATTTGTCCCAGACAATTTTTCCTTGTCAAGGATTGATCACAAGATGTTGTTAGAGGTGTTTGTTGTCATGGTAATCTACATAAGGATTAATGAAAATATAAGTATCATTGACATATTTAATTAGGCCTTTAATTAAATATGCTCCCACTATTTTACTCAAAACAAATGACCCTCATCATTTGATTCGGAAAATCCCGTTGGAAGATTTTCTAGTGGGTCGAGATCCATATTTCACTTCGTTCTAAGTCCGCGTAGGCGGATTACACAAAACTAGGTTATTTAGGTAAGAACTCCTTCCAGTTGTATCTCATACAACTCTCGAAAATTTCAGTTGGGTGAATAACTCCTTATTCCAATCCATCATATGGATCATTCCCAACTCTTGCTTCTAAACATATATAATATTATTATAATTAAGTTTGACCCATCGTTTCAGTAGTTGGATATTACAATTATCCCATCGCACCTTACTAATACAGAACATGCACCTCGCGTAGGCGAAACCGACATTATCTGATACTAGTCTTGATGGGTGCTAAAACTTGGAAAGCAAACATATATAATATTATTATAATTTGTTTAGTTAAGTTTGACCCATTGTTTTAACAGTTGGATATTACAATTATCCCATCGCACCTTACTAATATAGAACATGCACCTCGCGTAGGCGAAACCTACATTATCCGATACTAGTCTTGATGCGTGTTAAAACTTGGAAAGCATAAACTTAATATTTAATTTGAGGAATTGCAATTTTCTGATCTCATCGGCTTAATTATCATATAAATCGTCTCCCACATGCATCAACATACATTCACATGTATCAACATACATACATACATGATGAAACAGTTATGGCCCCTAGCGCAGTTGTTCTCCCAAGCCAATGAGAGAACCTAAGCTAACCTAATAACGATCTAAGCTTCCCCAAGCAAGATCTTCAAGGTTGTCCTCCTTTGGCATTGACTTCTTTGCTTTCTTCATATCATTAGATTACATAAAATAAACTCGTTTTACATACGAGGGAGTGAGATGAGAAAAGAAGTTACATTGAGAGATTAAAAGAGAGGCACAACACGCAGGTCGTATTTTAAAACCCAAAACAAAATAAAGGAAAACTAAGGCCATAACCGATCACCACAAGACAATAATAATAAACACATTATTATTATTAATTTTAATTCTTTTAATTAATTAAAACCAAATTAAATTTCGACGATCGATCACATTACGCAGAGTTAGCCGGGGTCCGCTGCCCGATCAGCGGGAACGGGTGTATTCTGACTTGCGTTAACCGGTTAACCAAATGCGTTAACCGGTTAACACTATTTGAAAATCTGTTCAAAATTGTTTTATGCCTTGCGTTAACCGGTTAACCAAATGCGTTAACCGGTTAACACTGTTTGAAAATCTCTTAGAAAACTGTATTCCGTCTTGCGTTAACCGGTTAACCAAATGCGTTAACCGGTTAACACTGTTTGAAAATGTGTTAGAAAGCAGTATTCCGTCCTTCGTTAACCGGTTAACCAAATGCGTTAACCGGTTAACACTGTTTGAAAAACAGTTAGAAAGTTGTGTCCCGTCTTGCGTTAACCGGTTAACCAAATGCGTTAACCGATTAACACTGTTTGAAAACCAGTTAGAAAGCACAACTCTTGTGCAGTCATAACCCCAATCACATAACTCTTTGACAACACAACCCTTGTGCCGTCACTAACCCTAATGCACCAATTTCATACCGTCAAACACTTCTCGATTGTTGATTCAGTATGATTGATCAACACGTCATTGCTTCACCATACTAATGTCGGATCAAGAAGCAAACGACCATTGATCGCTCAAAGGAAAATAACCATTAAGTGTTTAAATGAATGAAACAAAAACAGTATATCGTATATACCGTATTTTGCATCAGGATTATATATATCATATATATAACTTGATCGATCTCAATTTAATTACTCGTTTATTCTTTGATTCATTCTGTCTTTAATTGTATTAATACAGAAAATAAACAGTTATCAGATTCATGGTTTCGTAAGTGGCTCTGATACCACTGAAGGATAATTGTCATCCAAGGGGCAGCGGAATGTAAAAATTTCTCCATTTAGTGATCCTTACGAATGGGCATGATCAGTGATAGAATCGTTACCTCTTGTGGCGATCACGAACGTTGAACGATGACAACGTCTCTACTCAGTCCACACGAACGGATTCCTTCAATCTCAATGCTAGCTTCTACGAAGGAAGGCTTTGAGTGAGAGAGAGAGAGAGAGAAACGAAATTGCAAGCAAGAGTGACAATGCTTCTACACAAAGGTTCTATTTATAGAACCACTTGTGTGGGCTGCAAGCTAAAAAGCCCACTCAAGTGTATCTGGCCCATATCTCATAATATGCCAAAATCACTTAAGTGTTTGGTACCTTACCATATTTCGTATTCTACTTAAGTACACCGTATCTTACGATGTTCTATAATTCACTTAAGGTAACCGTACATTACAGTATTTCTTAATTACTCTATCTCTCATCAATCCGTCCTTTGTGTGTGACCCTATAGGTTTTCGCGGCGTTGGCAATTATATTAAATCACGTATTTAACATAACAAACAGTGAGCGGTATCTAGCAACACATCACTGCTACCCAAGACACGAAAATGTCATGTGATCTGACAAGTCCTTATGTGATAATAATTATGTGTATAATTACCCTTTTGCCCTTATGTCTATATTAAACACAAGGCATAAAACGTGTCATCCTTGTCTAGTTCAATATTGGGCCCATAGACATTTATCCTGTTACGCAGGATGGGAAAATTCCATCTAGGTCACTCATGTCCCTTAGCATGCTTCGTGGAGTATCCATCAATTGTCTTTATGGTTATCCAGTTACGGACAACGTTTGATCAGCAATAAAGTACTCGACTCTACATCTAGGGTCCATAGTGGTTTCAGGTCGAAGAGTGGTATACACCATTATCACCATGAGAATAACTTATGACACTTTGCATAACTTTCTATATAGTATTCTCATAGCGGGTCAATCCGGTATAAATATTACTCTTAATATTCATACCTATGTTTAAGACTTGATAACTCCTTATCCATGATCCATGAGATGTGATCATCAGTCTATATACATAATAGTCTTCATGATTTAATGTTATCCCATTTCACAATAAAGCTTGACTACGGATACTTTAAGAATAGTGTCCTTATGTTTAATGTGATCTCATGGTTAAGTCATACTTGATACATTAAACGGACTAGCTATTCTAGGGACTTTATTAAACAAACGTAATAAAGAAAAAGCCTTTAAATAATTCGATACAAGTACCAAAAGTATTGGCCTCTAGGGCTTACACCAACATCACTATCCATCCCCATATACCAACGGAGCGCAGCACCTGTCAGGCTATCTTGGAAATAGTGAATCAGTAGTTGATCATTATCTGTCTGGGTTGACATCTTGCGGGCATACATCACAAGATGACTGAGTGAACAAGAGTTCCCTTTATACTTCTCAAAGTTAGGCACTTTGAATTTGACTGGGATTTTCACGTTGGGCACTAAGCATAGTTCAGCAGCACTCTTCCCAAACAGATCTTTGCCTCTCAGCGTTTTCAGCTCCTTGCGCAGCTCAAGTAATTGGTCCTTCATCTCATCCATCTTTTCATAGACATCCGGGCCCTCAGATGGCTCGGAGTGATAGATGGTATCCTCTACGCGAGGCAAAGTGTGCACAACGGGAGGTGGCACAGACATGATCGGGCTAGATGTCGGCATGGAAGCAAAGGTGGGAGTGAAACCCTTTGGCACAAAGCTAGGTGGCATTCCCCAAGGGAATCCAGCAAGCAGATTCGGAGCAAAGTGGGCGATGGCAGCAGGCACGGTAGAGGTAACTACTTCAGAGATAACAGTCCTCGCGGAGGAGTTGCAGGCGTTGGAGAAGCTTGGCTCTAGGCAGCAAGAAGTGACTCCATCATGCCAGTCATCCTGGCAGTCTCTTCTTTCAAGTCTCAATTCTCTTGCTCAAGGTGTTCCATGATCTTTTAATGATTGGCTCGAGTGTTGTACCGGTGAGTCGGCTTGGCTAAAGAACAGAAGAACACTGATCAGACACCTGGCAAAAACCTGCTTATGCAAATGATGTATGAAATGCAATGCTTGATTATTATTTTTATTTCCAAGGAACTTATTATATCATTTGTAAATATTTAAAATTTGAAATGGCAATTGCAATAATTTTGATATGACTAAAAAATCTCTTTTTATTTATATAAATTGGAAGGATTACACTGAGTATAATTTCAGAAACCAAAAATAAAAGATACAAGAGAAAAGGAGACTAGTCATCCTAAGGATCCCTAACAACAATGTCAGAAGATCTGGATGAAGGCGCGTACTTCCTTCGAATGCGACGAATCTCGGTCTCAAAAGAAGTCTTCATCTGAGTCTTCTCGAGGACAAGCTGGTCGACAATCTTCTTCCAAGCTACGGAAGGCTGATGCATGCTAGAAGATGTAACCTATGGCTCTCTCTGTCTCTTCGTCACTCGGTCTTCAAGTAGCTCAATCAGCACATCTTTGTCTTTAGACTCCAATAGCAACTCTTCATGCTTCTTGCTCAAATCACGGAAACGCTCTTCCCACATATCTTTCTCTTGCTTCATCTTGATGAGCGCGTCTTCCAACTCCTCTACATCTTGGTTAGGGAGAGTTAATGGCTCAACCACGACCATAGACATAGGTCTTTCACAAGGATAAGGCATCTTCAATTTTAAAGCTCTCTTCTTCACCCAAAGAGTGTAAGCTTCCAAAGCTACACAATTGCACGGACCAAGCTCGGATCTTCCTTTCCTATGCACATTATGCCAAGCATGCATAATCTTTTGCTTCAAATGTCGGGGATCTTTACCCTCTTGATAGAAAAGACCTTCTAACAACATGTTATTAGGCTTATCTCTCAAGGGGAACCCAAGTTGACGACGAGCCAAGGCAGGGTTGTAGCTAATTCCTCCTTGTGTAACAATGAGAGGAACATTAGAGAATTCGCCATAACTACTTAAAGATGGGTCATACCAAACTATATCATCATTAGTGAGAGACGTAAGTCTCTGAGACCACCTTAGACATTGTTTGTTCTCCACAAAAGCAGGTGTCTGAGGCAAGTGTGAAATAAAACACTACAGAAGAGGAATGCAACAGACAATCGTTCCACCACCCTTAGAATTCCTTAGATGCAAAGAGAAATACATATCACCCAACAAAGTAGGCACAGGATTCCCAATCAAGAAAAGTCTAATGGCGTTAACATCAACAAAACCGTCAATGTTAGGGAACAAGGCTAATCCATAGATGAGCAACACAAAGATAGCTTTAAAAGCATCCACACTACCAGCTTGAGCAAAAGTGGTAGCTTCCTTGATGAGGAAATCAGATGGAAATCCAAATAACCCTCCTTTCTTCACCCAATGAGCCTCTATCTCAGACTTCTTCAAGTGAAGAGCTTCAGCAATAATACTAGATCGGGGAATCTCCTCCAATCCACTAAAAGGTACTCTACAAGAAACAGGTATCCCCAAAAGATGAGAATACTCCTCCAAGGTAGGCACAAGCTGAAAATCCGGGAAAATGAAACAATGGTAGAGAGGATCATAGAACTGCACCAACACACTTAACAATCCTTCCACTACATCAGCAGACAAAATGGACAGAAGCTTTCCATGACGTTGTTTGAAGTCCAAGGGATCTAATACAAAAGATGTTAGCTTCCTTAACTCTTTTAAATCAGGACATCTGAAACTGTACTTCTTACTGTTCCTTCGTCCATAATCCATGGTCTGAAAATATTTGCAAATGATACCTTAGTTCCTTTAAATTTTGTGTGATGAATGTTATGATGCGCATGAGATGCATGAATGCAACAATCACAAGTAAGGGATCACACACAAGGAAAGCAAAGGTCAAGGGATGAATCAAGTTATTGTCAAGACCAATCATCCATTTTGGTGGATTATGGTTTGCACCTTATCAACACCCAGGTTCCATTGATATTGACAAGACTTGATTGGATCAACCAAGAATCAAAGGTTTGTTGCAATTCACGAGCATGGAGTCTGGGTAAGAACCATCCCAAAGGAGTGAACTAAGGATAAAACCTGTAGATCATGTTCTAAAAAGTTCCCAGAGTATTAATTCCATCTATCGGATATTACAGGTTAAGATGACTAACTCATCGACCCATAATATTCTCAAGAGAAACTCGTCTGAGTATAGTATCGCGTAACAACTGTAATCAAGTCTACACCTGAACAGTTTCCGCACTACGTCCTAAATAGGCCAAGATGGGTTAGGTGTTCTAAAGTCATCGGCTTCTCAGACCCAATTAGAAATAGTCATGCCTAACCATAAATACTTGTGTGACATTCCCAAATCCAAAGGAGTCTCCACTGAGCAGATGGATCTCAAGCCAACTTGTTAAGGACTACTCACACAAGTCGAACATGACTATACCATCCTCCTATCTTAATTGCACTCAAGTTCGGTTAGAACTTATCTCACCACTCAGAGATCACCAAGCACAACAAGTAGATTATATCACACATACATATATACAAACATCACATATATACAAATATATTCATACAAAAAGTAGGCTAAACCCATTGGGGACTACTCCCCAGCAGAGTCGCCACTTAATTTCTGTAGCAGGAAGTTCATGATCATCAAGCTTTTGACAAGCTAGAGATTAATTAACAAGAGTCGCCACCGCGATTTTATTGTTTCCAAGGGAAAAGGGAAAAAATGCGAACAAAACCCAAATAGTAAGAAGTTCTAAAATAAAAACTAATAAAAGTCAGAGATCACAAGTAAGGGGGTTGGTTACACAGAGGGAAGGTGTTAGCACCCAACGTGTCCTAGGTACTCCTAGGGAGCCCTTTTTGTGTGCATATATATTTTGTACAAAGTGATGTTTACAAACAAATAGAATGGGGGGATGAGAAAAAGAATTCATTAATTGTATTTTTGTGTTTGATAAGACTTTCGGACTTGTGCCTACGTACCAACATAAGAATGAGGGATCAAAACCTCGTAGTTCATGATACAAAGGCCTAAAATGGTTTGAATGGGTTAGTTCTTTTTGGCATTTTTGAAAGTTTAAGTCAAATATAGTTAAGTTTATTTACAAGTTTGATTTAAGAAAATGAGTTTGAAAATGCAATGGCATAAGGCCAAAGTTTCTACCTTTTTTGAAAGTGGTCTAAGTTTTTAGAACAAAAATAGTTCACACAAAGAATGTTTTTAAAAATAGAGGGGGAGATTTTGAAATTAAAAAAATGGGGAGAAGATGAAGAGACTACCCTATGCACAAAACTTAAAAGTTTAAAGTTGAAAAGATCTGACCAAAGGAGCAATCCAATAGACAAGTATGTCAATAGAAACCCAGAATTCCCTTGGACTTTTTAGAATCAAGCAACACACAAATGCACAATCATGTCAATCTTGAAGAGAAAAGGCATCAAATAAAGATGGCCTCATCCAAGCTTATCCACTCCAATGATCTTCTACAAAATAGCCTACGTAGTAGATGAAATCCACAAATCACAGCTTCAATATAATAGCTTAACAATGATCTAGGTTGCAGATGAATCTGGAGAGATCTAGAATGATGTATCAGATGAATTCAAACTTGCAAGTTCTTGGTTCTTCAACAAATTGGCATTGGCCAAGTCCATTAGCAAAGGAATGTTGCCTAAATTCTAAGTCCAATTGGGGAGATCAAAACAACAGTCCACTCAAAAGTCTTTTAGGGTTTTTGTTATTATTATGTGCATTAGTGGTCAAAGACCAAAAAAACAATCAAAGCAACAAAGTATATCACGCAATATGGTCCAAATGGACAAAGTGAAAATTGCATAAACATAAACAATTAGAATGATATGTACAATGACAAATGATAATAGTGTTAAAAGTAAATTGCATTAAAAGTAAAATCTTGAAAGTAAAAGTTAATGGTTAGTAAGTTAATAGTTAGTTTTGTTTTGCTTTTTAATTTCAAGACATTCTTTGGAGAACACTCAACCCACTTACCACAAGCATGGGTCCTTGAACCAAAACATCTTCCAAAGGAAGGAAAGAAGGCCAAGTTTTCACACAATACCATGGAAGAGGGGAGACTTACAATCTCAGTAACTAGAATGCTTATGCCTTTTGTGTCACAAATTTAGTGCTATGTTAAGCAATCGTAATTGGACTTATGTAGAAGTCACAACTATTTGAGGTCGGGCAATAAACTTTTGGTGTTAATGCATGTTAGAAACATAGTATTAAGAACTATGCTCCTTAAACATACCACACACAAAAGTATGCAAAGAATGTGACCTAATCTCATCCATACTCATGTTAATCTTTCAATCAACTAGCACTAGGACTTTTAGATGTCATTGGCGAATGAATATAAATGGATGAAGAAGGGGAATCAGATGAAGAGGGAAAGGGATGAATAAGATCACAAATTGGTCAAAGGAGGACTTTTACCACATTAATATTATTCATTCATTTTGGGAGATGGAAAGTACATTCTATCAATCCCCTAAATCCAATAATATTAATTTGACAAAGTCAAATCAACCTTGACCAAGGCCCAACAACAGATGAGAAACTCAAATAAGTCAATCCAAATGGTCAACACAATTTAAATGGCATTTATTCAATAAAAAATATTAAAATAATACATTAAATTCAAATATGTTTTGTCCAAATCCTAAAATCACATCAAAACACCAAATAAATGGGCATGTGATTTATCATAGGTCAAACAAGGTCAAAGGACCTTGAATAAAAAATTTCATAATTTTTGGACACTTAAAAATATTTTTAATCAATTAAAAACAAATGAAACAACAAATAATTCATGAAAAATTTTAATAATGATCCAAAAAATAATTTTAATTCAGAATATGAAAGAGAAAAAATTTTGAAATTTTTTGGTGAAAGTCCCATATTTTTTGGATCAATATTGAATTTAATATGAATTATTGAAGAAAATGAAATAAAAAGGAAAATTAGAAATTGCAAAAATACGTGGACCATCAGATCTCCCTCATTAATTGAGGTGGCAGATCTGATGATCTACGGTGCACGTTCCACCAATGCAATAGTCAATTGCATGGCAAACTTGTTAATCAAAAGGAACGGCTGAGATTATAACGTGGAGCAAGGATCACACGGTCTAGACTTGAGACAACTCATCACCGGAGCCAGAGCTCCGGTTGTCTTCTCCGGCGAGCTTCGTCGGACTGGTCATCATCAACCATCACCAACATTTCAAACAGGGACATGATTTTAAAAAGAAAACATCACTGAGCACGAATATCACCTTCATTTCTTCCAATTCCAACTATATTGGGAGATATATGGAATTGAAAAATGAGGTTCATGGTCTGAGTTGCTTCGATTCAGCACCAAAACAACTCAAACACCTTGCCTACATTGGTAGGACTTCAGCCAACACAACAATCAAGAGAATTGAGCAATAAACAAGGAGAATCGAAGAGTTGAAAAATTCTGCAAAATACCTTCAGTGGAGGTTTGAACTTGCTAGATCTTGACCTGAATCGTGCTTTGCTTCACTTCAATTGCTTGCAGAAGAGGAATGGAATGACTTAGAATCAAAGGACTCCTGGAGAATTGAATTCCAAAACATTGGAGATTCAAGCTCAAATTCAAAAGAATTTCTCAGGTTTATCCTCTTGGTATGAAGGGTTTTCTGTGGGGAATCAAAGCTTGCGCAGTGTGTGTCTTGATTATGAGCAATTGAGCTTCAATTTATAGAGAATTCAAGTGTTAATTGCACACTCCATTCAAGTTTCCAAAATTGGCAAAGTGAAGTAAGCAGCTGCATGGGCATGCATAGGCCCATCAAGTGATTGTTCAAAGTCCAATTTTGAAGTTCAGATGTGTTGAAGCAAGCTTGGAATACAAGGCAAATGAGCATTGATACTTGAAGTTGGATCCATGACACATGATACCAGCCTATTTAAGACATGTGCAGCCTATGCATTTCTCATCCAAAATGCATGAATTTTAGCTCTTTGGAAAGGTGAGATCAGAAGGAACAAGTTTGATGTTGAACACTTTTTCATTTGGAGCTTGGAACTTGGAGATATTTGAGGTGGAAGTTTGAAAAAATTTGACATATTGAAAATTTTCTAAGTGTCAAGTCATATGTCTCAATATTCCACCTTGCTTCACTTTTTATAAGAGCTTCAAATGAGAAAAGTGTCTTCATCAAAGTTGTATCTCTCTAAAATACCTTCAAAATGGTCACACATTTCATATCATTTGGATTTGAAATGATAGAGTTATGCATTTTTGAAGTTTGGCAAAATCACTTGATCAATGGTATAGGTCAAAAGTGACCTATAATGTAGCCTCATATCACATGTGCAAAGAAGTTGAATTAGCTCTCACTCCAAACATCAAATTTGAAGTAGACACATTGAATTTTATTTTTCAACTTGGAAATATTTCATCTCATAAAAATTGAGCAAGTTATGGCCTTGGGAAGTTGACTTTCAAATTAGGGTTTAGACAAAATGACCTATAATGTTTCAACATAGGAAATGATTTTCCAAGAAAAACTAGCTCTAGGTCTCAATATTAGAGTTCTTTATAATGTCATTTAGAGTAAGTTTTATCTTGGAATCATTTTCATATGGTGAAAAGTGTAGGAGATAGGGTCTTGGGAGACCCAGTTTTGATCAGATGAATTCATCTGGCAAACCACCATCAACCAACTTGCTAATTTCCAATTATCTTGACTTTCTTGGATCATGGTAGATTATATATGCATAAGATAACGAAATTTGAAGTGTCCCTTGAGAAATTTGACCAATTGGTGAGATAGCTTATTGGAGAAGTTACTCAAGATACCCAGTCAAACTAGGGTTTCCAAGGCAAATCACCCTCAAACTCTTGAAGCAAACTTGATCAATATGACATGTAGAAACAATTGGGACTCATATATTATGCTCATAACCATTCTTGAACAATTTTTGATGGTGCTCTTTGTTCATGAGGGTCTTAAACCCTAGATGTGATCAATGAATCAAGGAAATCATGTCCCTTACCTACAAAAGAGTTAGACAACTACAAAGACATATTTTTTTGGTATTTTGGTTAGTAAATATGATAAAATACAAGTATGATATAATCACAAAGTGCTTGGTGATCTCTCCCAAAACAAACCCAATGAAGGAGGGGTAAGGAGGATACCAAGGTATGATCCCAATGCTAATGCTTATGATGGAATTGCATGAGGGATCTTAGGGTTAAAATTGGGGTCTTACACAAGAATTTGAAACCTTGAGAACATACTCTCAATTGTTTCATCATCTTCCATTTTAAATGCCTCATATTTATGGATTAAGGCCAATGTTTTTGTCTCCTTTACTTGAGCATTTCCCTCATGAGTAATTCTCAAAGAGTCAAAAACGGATTTGACAGAATCTTTGTTTATTATCTTCTCATACTCCGTATAAGAGTTAGCATTAAGCAATATGGTTCTGGCCTTATGATGATTGAAGTCTTTATTCTGTTGATTAGACATATCACTTCTTGCTATAGTATTTCCTTTAGCATTTATTAGGTGAGCGTAGCCATCGACTACAAGATCCTAGAGATCAACATCGTAACCAAGAAAGAATCTTTCTATTCTATCTTTCCAATAGTCAAATTTCTCACCATCAAAAATAGGTGATTTAGCACTATAATGATCTCTTTCATTATCATTAACAATGTTTGTAGCGTTAGCAGCAACCATTGTTTCTCACACAAACTGGATCGATACTGAACAATGTGAGGTATTGATAAATCTTTTATCACAATCAGAACTAGGCTCTGATACCAATTGAAGGTGTGAAATACACAAGAAATGGGGGTTTGAATTGGGTTTTACAAGCAAAAGGTTTTTCCAAAACAAGAACACCGCTAACAAGTTAATAATAAAGAGATAAAAACACAAGTATTTTAATCCCGGTTCGCTTGAAAGTCAAAGCTAATCCAGTCCATCCGCCAAGGTGATTTTGCCTTATACGAAAGGACTTAATTCACTATAATCAACAGATTACAACAAACACAAAGAATAACCTTCTTTGTCTTCTCAAGGATCCAATTATACCCTCTCCTTAAGGACTCACGAAGAACAACCTTCTTTGTCTTCTCAAGGATAACCTCCTCTAGGAATCAAACAAATAGTTTGATTAATATTTTATGTGTTACAAGATGCTTCTACACAAGCAGATTTTACACAAATGAATAACAAATTCTTAAAGAAAAACTGTGTACAAAAGAATGATAGCTTTTCACAAAGAAAATAACTTGTCAAAATATTGTGTCACTAGCCTTTTTCTTCTAGTCTTCAAGTCTTACTTATATAGCATAAGCATAAGAACGTTGGAGGGAAAATGGGGAAAGCTCATTTGAGCGGTTATCCATTGTTGGATGGGAAAGGAATGATAATGTGTATTGTCCTTCGCCCACAAAATCAGTGACAGGTGTGATGTATAGCACTATCCTTTCCCACGAAACCAGGTAGTGGAAAGAGTGTTTGATTTGTACCATGTACTATTTGATCATGTTATCATTTTGATCTTATCTTCAAGTTCATTGGCTTCTTATGAAAGTTGATGAAGTACGAAATAAAGAAACATAAAGCTGGATTCATAAACTTTAGAATCTTTGGTCAGAACCTTGACAGCGTCAGCAGTCTGGCTTGAGATCTTCAGAATCTTCAGTTAGAACCTTGATAACTTCAATCGTCTGGCTTGAGATCTTCAGAACCTTCAGCTACATAACACAACTTCAGAAGCTTGCCATTCTTCAGAAGTTTGATGATCAGAGTCACGTCTAGAAGCATGAGCTGAGAGAATATTGCAGCAGCAACATAATGTCTCCTTACAAGCTTCTTATGAGTGAATCAACACAGAAGCAGAAAGAACATTCCAGCAAAAATATTAAACGTCTTTCAGAACTTCTAATAGCTGGCACATAAGCGAATTTGAAACACATAGTTCAGAAACTGATGACGTTGCATATCATATGTTAAGAACCAGAACTGGTTGTTAAAGCTACACAATAACAAACCATTAGGGTACCAAAATTGTTCTCACATAAATACAATATTGTTATCATCAAAACTCAAGGTATAGATGCAGAACCAAATCTTGTTCTAACATAACTATGTTACAAGTACCTTCTACTTGCAACGAGCTATTATCTGAAAGTTTGAACTTAATCTTCTTCGACTCGTTGAAATCTGCTAACCATACTTTTCGACCAGTCATGAGATTCGAGAAACTAGATCTTGGTGTTGACATGCTCATTTGCAACTGCATCCATAACCATCATTTCTTCATAATCATTTGAATCTTGGCGTGCAAGGTTTTCTCCTTCATTCTTGCCTTTTTTGTACCAATAATTCTTGGCCAAATGATCCATATTTTTCACAGTTATAGCACTACACACCCTTTTTCTCTTCTTTTTCTTTCTGATAGGAGTTTCCTTCTCCTTTTTTCGAGGATTCAAAATCCCTATCATTGACCTTGTGCTTTTAAGGGTTCGACCAAGACTTCATGCTCTGAGTCTTGTCTCTTTTACCCTTGAACTTATTATAACCACCATGTTTCTTCCATGTTTGAGCCTATAGTGCTTGTATCAAATCTTGAACACCTTCCCTTTTGATAATCCTCATCTCATGTGCCTCCAAGAACCCAAACAAATCTTCCAGTTTCATGGTTTCAAGATTGTTGGATTCTTGAATGGCTATGATAACATGATCAAAGCGAGAGGTCAACATAAACATTACCTTCTCAACTATCATCTTATCAGTTAGTATTTCACAACAACCTTTCATAAGATGGACAAAATTATGCACTTCGAGCCATAACCCGCAATCTTTTCTTCTTCTCCCATCTACAGTAATTCATATTGCCTTCACAACGTCTTCAATTTGACAATTTTAACCTCCTCACCTCCTTCTTAATACTTGACAAGAATATCCCATGCCTTCTTCGTCAATTCAGCATGAGAAATTCAATCAAAGTTTGTCGCGTCTACCGCCGATGCAATATAAAATGCAACCTTGTAGTCTTTCTTCTTGGCCTCCTTATTCGCGACTCTCTGAGCACCAATTGCATTCTCAGCAAGCTCAGGGGCACGATTAATAACCACTTCTAGGGTTTCACAAAAGCCAAATAGAGGTTGCATATGTTTTATCCATCGGATCCAATTCTTGCTGACAAGAATTGAAAGAGAATTTGGAATGCCATTATTACCATTCATCTTTACAGTAAACACGGTTAATAACCCACGATCCCAGAAACACAATCACTAACGTGTAATTCTTGAAAACACGATCAAAAAAGTAACTAGAGCTCTAGATACCAATTTGTTAGTGCATTAGACATTTTTGTGAGGAGAGAGAGAGAGAGAGAGATAATGAAGAATAAATATTGTTAATACTGAATTTTATTATTATAAAAACTGAATTAATACATAATTAATAAATATTGTTAATACTGAATATATATATATATATATATATATATATATATATATATATATATATATATATATATATATATATATATATATATATATATATATATTGGGGATCAACTTACTCTAAAAGTAAGTTTTTTTAACTCACTACAAATCATAGTCTTTGAATTGAATCTAATCTAATGATAAATTAGTTCTTTTACTTAATTAACCATTAGATTAGATTCAATTTAAAGGCTATGATTTGGAGTAAGCTAAAAAAACTTACTCTGGAAGTAAGCTGATCTTCACTTATATATATATATATATATATATATATATATATATATATATATATATATATATATATATATATATATATATATATATATATATATATATATATATATATATATATATATATATATATATATATATATATATATATATATATATATATATATATATATATTGTGTGTGTGTGTGTGTGTGTGTGTGTGTGTGTGTGTGTGTGTGTGTGTGTGGTGTGTGTGTGTGTGTGTGTGTGTGTTTATAAAAAATTAATTAATATGTTTTACACTACAAGAAATCCTTCCTTCAGTGACATGATTGTGTGGCGTGATAAATACATGAAAAAAAACATAGTTGCGAGGTTTTTATCATGTCGCTATAATTTTTTAATATTAAAAAAGTAGAAGTTAGGTATTAAGGTGGAAAAAGGCTGAAATTTTTTTAAAAAAATGTTGTGACGTGGGAATCACATCGTAACATCCATTAAAAAAAGGACGTTGGGTTTGAAATGGGGGAAGTTTGAATTTTTCAAAAATTCATCTGTGGTGTGTTAAACATGTTGCAAATGGGATTTCAAAATTTAATAAATGAAGAGGGAAAGTCTGATTGACTGAACTGATTGCGTATTAGGGTTGATTGACACCTTTTTGTAGCGTCGTTGTATTCACGTCGCAACAATATTACAGTTAGATATTGTGACGTGTTATTCACGTCACTATGCAATCGATTCTTTTTTAATTTGTGACGTGAATAATACGTCATTGATATGAATATATATTGACCACAAACTCATCAGTTTTCACCTTATCCTTATCTCGTTTCAAACTTCTTTCTTCCTCCATTTTCTCTTTTTCCACCTTCCTTCTTCCATTTTCAGTTTCATTCTTCCACTTTCTTCCAAATTAAAATTCCACTTTATTCTTGATCTTCACTTATTAAAGGTATTATATATAATATTATATGTTGATATTTTTCATTTTTTTATGTACTGATATTTATTTTGATTTTTGTTTTTTAATTGGTAATTTTTTTTTAAGATTTAAGATTTGATCAAGACATAAGGAGATTTGATCAAGACAAAAGAAGATTGTTCAAGCTTTCTTGTTTATTCATTGAGGTATTTTAGATATTTTAATTATTATTTTTCTTCATATTTTAATGTATAAAATGATTGGGTTTTTGGTTGTTGTTGTAGAATATTTATGTAGTTGTTTTTAATTTCTAATATATTTTAAAATACATTTTCACCCCTTTTGTTGTTTGTGTAGCTTTGCGCTCCTTCTTGGGGTACAGACGAGTAGGTAACTGAGTAGCTGCTTAGAGGCTGAAGGATGGCGTAGAGGTTGTTCTTCCTTTTCCTGTTTTATGCGTTTATTAGTTTTTCATTTCTCAGATTTGTAACACTAGGCAGGTGAATGTTTTATTTTGATATTGTTTTTTTGGTCAATGTTGTCACGTGGAAGGAATTTAGCCATAACATTGTTTTACGATTATGAAGTTCTTAGTTGTTGATTTATTCCGTTATGGTGAGCCATGTTTAGGAGAGTATATGGTGACAAGTGTTAAATTCAATGCATGTTTTGAATAACCTGTGTTATGGAGCTTGTGTATGTTATGTTTGAGTGACACCCTATGTGTGTGTTTGTTTTATTTCCGCATTATTTCATAGTTCTAGGTTTAGGGTGTTACATAGTGGTATCCGAGCAGGTAGGCCTGTCCGATCAGGCTTTGTAATTTTGTCTATTCCCAAGTATGCAACATGTGTGTGTACACTATCAATGCATTATTTCTTCTAATTTTTGTATGATGATGTGCATAATGGCTGGAAGAAAATATTGCACTATTGTTGAAGCTTTGGAGTCAGTGGCTTAGGCGTTTTAGGGTCAGCAGAATCAGGTTGGTGATGAGTTTTATGGTTTGGGGAAATTTCATAAGAATAATCTGCCAATGTTCAAGGGCATGTATGATCCGGAGGGTGCTCAGGTGTGGCTCAGAGAAATCGAGAAGATTTTCAGAGTAATGGTCTGTATTGAGGAACATAAAATATTATTTAGGAATCACATGTTATCTGAGGAAACTGAAGACTAGTGGGACAATGCGCACTAGAGACTAGAGGTTGTTAGTGCTGAGATCACTTGGGTTGTGTTTAGGGTACAATTCCTTAAGAAAGTACTTCCCTAAAGATGTGCGTAGCAAGAAGGAGATTGAATTCCTTGAGCTTAAGCAAGGAAGCATGATTGTTGCTGAGTATGCTTCCCAGTTCGAAGAACTTGTGAAGTTCTATCCATATTACAATGGAGCATTTATTGAGGGGTCGATGTGCATTAAGTTTGAAAATGGACTGCAACCTGAGATTAAGCAAGGCATTTTCTAACAGTAGACTCGCTTTTGTAAAGTGCTTCAAGTGTGGCAAGTTGGGCCACCGTGCTAATGAGTGCGTGAATAATGTCCTAAGGTGCTTCAAATGTGGGAAGACGGGTCACCGTATTACAGATTTCAAGAGTGTTGGGCCGAGTTGTTATAATTATGGAGAACATGGTCATATCAGTACTAATTGTCAAAAATTGAGTAAGGAACGGTCTGGGGGAAAGGTCTTTGTTTGTCATGGTCAAAGACTACTAGGGTTGACATGTTGATTCGAGGTACGTGTTTTATTAATAGTATTCCTCCAATTGCTATTATTGACACGGGTGCAACACATTTGTTTTTTTTACTTGATTGTGTTGAGAGATTGGGCTTGAAATTGTATTCTATAGTTATGAGTATGATTGTTGAAACCTCAACTTTAGGTTCGATAACTATAACGCCTCAGACTGCTTTCAGGATTACCGACTGACCCCACAAACCAACACGGGTCTTTTCAGCGTGTTTTGACCTCACTCACACGCTTTATAGGAAACTTCCCAAAAGACCATTCATCTGAATACTACTCTAAGTCAAGAACGCTTAACTGTGGAGTTCTTATCTGTTGGGCTACCAAAAAGAAGATGCATCTTGTTGGTATAGGTAGTACTAATCAATCCTTATAAGCCTTCCTCCAACCATGCAGTCCCATACCTACACAACCTCAGGATATCTCTCATTCTGATGTGATAGAAGCTGCTAGGAGTGTCTCATAGTCATGCCTCGTGCATTGATAACCACTCCCTCCCCCTCGGGTGTAACATATAACCACTCTCTGTCCTCGGGTGTTACATGCCCATCAGCTTTCGCTTGGTCCATCCTTGAACCACATGGTATTGGGAGAGGTCTAGCTCTGATACCATTTATAATGCCCCATATTGCTTTCAGGATTACCGACTGACCCCACAAACCAACACGGGTATTTTCAGCATGTTTTAACCTTACTCACACGCTTTCCAGGAAACTTCTCAGAAGGTCACCCATCCAAATACTACTCCAAGTCAAGCACGCTTAAATGTAGAGTTCTTATCTGTTTGGCTACCAAAAAGAAGATGCATCTTGTTGGTATAGATAGTACCAATCAATCCTTATAAGCCTTCCTCCAACCATGCAGTCTCATACCTGCTCAACCTCGGGATCTCTCTCATTTCGATGTGAATTTAGTTTTTCCCTAGAAGCTTCTAGGAGTGTATCATTGTCATGCATCATGCATTGACAACCACTCCCTCGCCCTCGGGTGTAACATGTAACCATTCTCTGTCCTCTCTGGCCTCGGGTGTTATAGTAACCACTTTGTGGGTTTGTTTAAATTGCCCACTTACTATCTATGGTAAGAGTTTTGGTATGGATTTAGTGTGTCTACCATTGAGGAGTCTCGATGTTATCCATGGTATGAACTAGTTAGAGTTCAATCGTGCTCATATAAATTGTTACAATAAGACTATGTCATTTCCAGAGTTTGATGCAAGTGATGAGTTATCTGTGTCTGCTAAGCAAGTGGAAGAGTTTGTGAAAGATGATATTGAGGTGTTTATGTTACTAGCTTCGATGAAGGATGAGAACAAATCTGCGATTGGTGAGTTAGTTGTGGTGTGTGATTTTCTAGAAGTGTTTCCATATGATATCAGTGACTTGCCTCCAGAACGTGAAGTTGAGTTCGCTATAGACTTAGTACCTGGTACTAGTCCAGTGTCGATGGTTCCTTATAGAATGTATGTTTCAGAGTTGAGCAACTTGAAGAAGCAATTGGAAGAGTTTCTTGAGAAGAAGTTTGTTTGGCCAAGTGTATTGTCGTGGGGTGTGTCGGTGTTGCTAGTCAAGAAAGATGGTAGCATGAGGTTGTGTGTTGACTATCGACAGCTGAATAAAGTGACAATAAATAAAAAGTATCCACTTTAGAGGATGGATGATTTGATGGATTAGTTGGTAGGGGCATGTGTGTTTACCAAGATCCATTTACGTTTATAGTGTCATCAGATTCGTGTGAAGTCATAGAACATTCTAAATACTCCGTTAAAAATGAGGTATGGTCATTATAAGTATTCAATAATGCCTTTTGGAGTGTCTAATGCGCTTGAAGTGTTCATGGAATACATGAATAGAATATTACATCCATACTTAGATCAGTTTGTGGTTGTGTTCATCGATGACATCTTGATTTATTCAACGTCTGGCGAAGAACATGTAGAGCATCAGAGCGTTATGATGCAGACTTTGAAAGAGAAGAAGTTGTATGTGAAGTTGTCCAAGTGCAATTTCTGGTTTCGAGAGGTGAGTTTCCTTGGTCACGTAATTTATAGTGGTGGTATTATTGTGGATCCATCGAAGATTGATGATGTGTTATAGTGAAAGATTACGAAATATGTTACGGAGATTAGAAGTTTTCTTGGGTTGGATGGTTATTGTCGCTACCGGGATTTCACGATAACGAAACCGGGACTAAAGAGATGCCAAAGAGAGGCAAAGTCAGAAGAGTCGCCACCGAATTTTATTTAGTTTACCTCTATCGGAGAGGACAGGGGAAATAGTCGATAAAACCCTTGGAAAGGAGGCGCGCACGGGAAGCGCTATTGAAAAGTGTATTGTCGGTAAATATTATAATATCGTATCCATAGAGATTGGTTGTTATTACCGCTGTTCTATAATCCAAATTGTTGTAAGTTTAGAATGTAACCAAATTGTTTTGTTTGGAAAGTTATCTTTTGAGTAAAATGTTACTAAAACAATAAAATAGTTTTAATCAAATGTAAAAGGTTTGGCAAAATTGGAGTTCACTATTCAAATTGCTTATGACTCCTTATGACAACTATATAGATTCAAGATTATTGATGATGTTCAAGTATCCTCTCAATATCATTTATGTCTAAATGATAGTGTGATAATTACTATATTAATCTTTAGACGATTTCTCCACCTAACTATCAATATAGCAATATTTAATGGTTGATACAAAAGAAGAGTAGTGAATAAATCTATTTCTACAACTTATTCACTACTTGAAAATATATTTTATGTCAAGACTTAAATAATCTCTTTCAACAACTACTCAAATCTAATATTCAACTTAGGGCAAAAATATCATTTAATACATCAACAATCTTTTATCATATATAAGAGTCAAATGAAATACATAAACAAATAAGAATAGCTACTACCTTCAATCTTGACAAAATGGGGTTTAGCTCCTCATCATCATTTTGGATAGAAAAAGGGAATAGTAAGAACTCTGCTTTTCTCTTACAAAATATCAAACTATGAATGAATTCCATGAACAATTTCCATTCTATTTTCTAAAAAGGGTTGACCTTTCCTAAAATGCTCATTTTCATCTAAAACTGAAAAGCCCCCTAAAACAGATACAGATTTGGCAAAAATAGTTGGCATTGAAAACAGCACACTTGGCCAAAACAGCTTGCTGGATTTGCAAGGTTCACGACGCGAAAGGAGATCGCGGCGCGAACTGAAGCTACTTCAGCTTCCTTGCCTTGCAAGCTTCATCCAAATATTCTTCAAATTGTTTATCTTCAAAAATAGGCCTCCAAATTGCATTCAACACTTCTTCCAAATTATGATTATGCATTCCGAAGCTCTATTGTCCAAAAATTCTACAAAACTAACAAATATGTGAAATAACTACTCAAAACAACATAAATTAAACCTAATTGCATTTATACAAAATAGAGAGAATAAAAGTGTGTAATTACATCAAAAATTGGTAAAAGGGACCAATAAAATTATATAAAAAGTAGTATTAATTGGTCCCTAACAAGCGCTAAGAGAGAATAAGGAATCGGCCTCGCAACCGAGATTTGGGTTCGGAAGTCGGTTACGTAAGGGAAAGGTATTAGCACCCCTTATGTCCATGGTATTCCATGGGAACCATTTGGGTTGTTTTACATACATGGGATTTATCTATCATTGTTTTATTTTCAAAAGAAAATGTGTGTGAAAAAGGGGTGTTTTTGTTATTATAGTGCTCGCCAAGGATTGAGGCCCTTGTGCCTATGTATCACTCATTCGGGGATGAGGAATCAGAGCTACGTAGTTTGGAGTAGAAAATGTTTGTGTGTTGGTTGATTTTACCTTTGAAAAAGGGGCTTTCGGGATGATGCCCTAAGGCACAAAAATGATTTTGATGAGTTGTATTATTTTTACCTTGAATAAGGGTTTTATAAAATGAGTGTTTGTGATTATATTGTACTAAATTCTGTGGGCGAAGGTGATTATTCTAGACAACAAGCCAAGCGTCTTGCGTCCAAAATAATCAGAGTAAGGGTAGGAATGCTCCATTCTTACTGATTCTCCACCATTTAAGGCTCGTGACGCACAATAATAGTCGTAATTATTAAGTATTTTTGAATTTAGTTATGAAAATGCTGCTTGACGTTGAATCAAGGGTTTATTTTATTTGATTATGAAATTTGACTTATGCAACATGAATGCAAAGTAACCAACAAGAAATTAAAGGGGTTTCATTGTAAGGTAGTGATACGTCTCGTGACTGTATATAGAATATAGTTTATCGGGTACTTTACTGCAAGTGCACAGTCTAGTCATTTTAGTTTTAAAAGATATCGAACCCACAGGGACCGATGGTCAAACTAATGTTACCAATTATCTTTTAGTAGAAAATACTCATTTAAAAGGCTTTATCTCATGCTCTCGTGATTGTTGACTCGGACTATACTTTTAAGTCAGAATGTACGCTCTCACTGTCTCATTTGAAGTTAAAAATACTTTTTGAAAACAAATAAGTTCTAATTTCTTTTAAAGTGTTCTCGCTGTTTTTAAAATCAATGCCTAGTTTTTACTATCCAATTCGACCCTCACACTCTCGCGATTGTCGATTTTCACCTTAGTTAATTTCCCACTCTTGTGGCAAAATCGTATTAAATAGCTTCTCACTCTTGTGACAAATTTAATTAAATTTAAATTAAAAACCACAGCCAAATAGATTGTTTGAGAAAAGAAGTTTTACACCGATTATTATTAAATCCTGTATAATTAAGTTGTTTACATACCGATACCGGTAGTTTAGTCGGACATGTTAAATAACGCAAACACAGACGAACATAAACAGATCAACAATAAAGAAAACATGATTATAATAATAATAAAGCAATAACAATAGTAATTGAATAAAAACCTGGAGATTGGATTAATAGAATACGCCGAATCTTGAAGTACTTAAGCAGTCCTCTACAGGTCGGTAGGATTCTGCTTCTTCGAAATAATTGCTTAAACTAAATTAAAGAAATTGCAGTAGCTCCCCAGTGTAGGAAACTACTACTTTGGCTAAATGAAAAACGGAAAGGAAAAGGGAAAACGGAAACTCTGGACGGAATGGTAACTAAATTGCGGTAAAAGAAAACAATGTTGCTGAAGAAAAATAAAAGAAAAACATAATTGCTGTGGAAAATAGAATGCAGAGAAAGGTCTTGAAAGATGGATTCAGAGAGGAAAAATTAAGCGTGCTCGTAGGTTTCCAACTTCCATCCTTTTATATTCTCCATTTGGTCTTGGCAGTTGAGAGAAATAAGGGTGACTTGGTTGAGTGAGAAATCCATGGGAAAGTGGGCTGAGTAACGAGAAATAAGGGTGTGTGGATCACTTCTGTTGACAAATTCAATACGCTGCTATTTGGCCTTGTGACGGGCGTGACGGTCGTGACAAGGTTTGTCACGGTCGTCACATGCACATGATTTGTATTTTCTGCTTTTCTCTTCTGTTTCTTCTTCTTTTCCTTCCTTTTCTATACTTTGCTCATTTAAACATAGGAATTGAGATACCTGTAAAAATAACTCGGACACTTGCGGAATAATCGGAATATAAATGAAAGTGGTACGATTTTTGAGTGTAAATCAAGGCAAATATACAATGTATTTTTGCGTTATCAAACTCTCCTAAACTTGAACCTTTGCTTGTCCTCAAGGAAATAATCAATATAAAATTTGAAAACACTGGTTAAGCTAGAATATATAACATATTTCCCATTCATACGTGGTTGTTAGGTACTTCATTAAGATGACAGATACTGAAGTAAAACACTAGAGATACAGTGACGACACAAGCAATAAGCATTAACATAGATCTCTCCTTTGTACAAACCAGTTTGAATCATGCTATTATAGCTCAACCTAATGCTTTTCGTTCCTATTTCACCCAGTTTCATTCTAGCGCAATCACATTAAGCCATTTGCCTTTACACGCACTTAGTGAAGTAGCCGGTTAGTGGCTTTGATCCTTTTGTAGCACGGGGTCTGATACACTAGTGTGGTAACCCTTTATATATCCCATTTGAAGGTTGTGGGGGATCAAACTGTAGTTCTCCCTACCGAGTCCAGTACCAGGTACCTCTGAACCAACCAGCAACGGGTTTTTCTGTTCCTTCCTTTTGTACATCTTGCAACCATTTGTATGGTGCATTTTTCAAGTTCTCGATAGCAAAAGTATGAAGGATCTTCTTAACTCGTAGGCATCAATCACTTATGTTCATCGGCTCTTCACATGGTTTGTATTTAAGACAGTGTTGAATGCTAGTATAAACTACTAGGGGTTAATCTATTACGGAGACATAAGGTATCGGTATAATGGGTATTCAAACTGATCTCGCAAAAGTGAGAGATCTAAGGTGTCAGGACGGTATCAATCTTGTTAGATTTTTCTCAGTTTCCTAATAGGACCTCTGTAAGACAACCTATATACTCGTAGGGTATGCATTTAACTTAAAAACAAAAAAAAAAATGTTATGACATATTAGATATAAATGAATGAACGATTAGATAAAGACAAAAAACATTTGTTATGGCTAAAAATAGAAACAAATAAAGGAAACACAAGGATTCCCTCCCACACTTAAAAAAAGCATTATCCTCAATGTGATAATATAAAGAATGAAAAGGGAAGAAACATGAAGATCACTACTCCTCGTCACGACGCTGGGCTCTGCATGCTCTAACTCTTGCTCGTGCACGCTTACTTCTACCATGTTGGGTAGGATCCAACCCCACATGCTGAGTGTACTCCTGGATGGCATCAACGTGATGTGTCAGGGCACTCATCTCTTTAGAAATTTCCACCATCCCCTGCTCATGCCAGTTCGCATAGTCATGTTGATCCCTCTGTATCTGCTAGATTGTTTGCATCATTTTCGTCTGGCGCTCCTCCATCCTCTAGTTGTGTTGCAACATCTCAGCATGGATGTCTTCCATGGTGGCAGGTCGGCGCTCATTTCTTCGCTGGCCTCGGGAAGATGTCTCTGCAGCATACTCAGGAGGTGGTTGTGGCATTTGTCGGTCAAGTTCGTCTTCAACTTCATCCGCTCCATTATTAGGATCTCCTTCATTGGGCTCAGGAGCGTTCAGATCAAAAATCTAATTTGCCACATTCTGGGGATCTATATGGTTCTTGTTGGGCATAATGATGCTTCGAACTATCTTGTTTTGAACCACAGGGTGGTACTTCCCGTCTTCTCTGGCCTTGATGAGGTGCGAGGAACGACAATAGTTGATGTTGAGGAACTCGGTCGGCAGGGAAGGTAAGTTGGTGAGCCTATCCCCCAGATTCAGGCCTAATGCTATGAAGTTGATGATTCCTCCAAAACAAAACGCCGTGTTGCCTCTCATGCAGGCAGCCTGTATGTTGGCCAATAAGAATGGAGTGGCGTTGAACGCCACCGGAGTGAACACGCAGTGAAGAAAGAAGAGCTCCTTAGAGTTTACCTTGTGAATGTTGACTCTTTCGAAAACCGTGTGCCCTAAGACTCGGTGGAAATATCTTATAGCCGGGTTGTGGATGTACATTGCGTTGAGCACATCCCAGCTTGTGATGTTCACGTTGGTGAGGTTGTGCCACACTCCAAATGTTATTTCCGACCATCCGTCCGGGATACAGCAGTGAACTCCCTCCCCTCGACGGAAACCAAGTATTCTTGCTATATGAGTTTGGTTTAGGGAATACTCGGTACCGAACATTCTAAATGTGGCGGCTCCAGTGAGAAACTGAGTTTCACCAGGAGGGGTAATATAGGAGAATGAACTCAGGAATTCCAGGGTCAGGGCCTCATAAGTTGGTTGTGGGCTGGTGCAAAGTTGCATCAAACTAGAGTTGTTCAGTATCCATTCCACGCCATCTGAAAGTCCCAACTCCACCAAACAGTCGTTATCAACATACCTCGTAGCTTGGACTGAACGATGATAGAACCTGAGGTAGTTGTCTCTCTGTTGCTCGTCGGCTTCTCCCTCTCTGAATACGATATTTGAAAGGTCGGGAGCAGCTCTCTCTTGAAGGGCCATTTAGTGTGCGAATTTGAAAATATAAGTTTTGGTGGATGAGATGGATTTTGTGATTTATAAGGCACTTACTCATTTCTCGCTTAAAATAGGATGTTATGGAAGGGTTAATGGAGAAAAAGGTGGTGTGATTGGGATGGTTGGGAAAACAGAAGGATTAGATGAGGAAGAAGAAGAGAAGTGCGCCTGTTTTTATAGGCGCACCTTCTGGATCTGTGAAGATCGTCACAGGGCTGTTATGGTTGTCACACGTAACGGTCTTGCGTAACGGTCATATGCAACGGTCGTGTATAAAGGTCATGTACTTAATGTGTGACGCGCGTGGCGTTTCTGTGACGGGCGTAACACTGCATGTGACGGTCGTCACATGCAACGGTCACAATTTTTTTTTTTGGCAAAAAGGCCAAAAAATATATAAAATTTAACAGCAGTAACACGGTAGTAACGATAGCAGAAACACAGTACGGCAGCAGTATAAAATAAAATAAAAGCAGTATGGGATTAACAGCAGTAAAAATAAACTGACGGAGGTAAACTAAATTTATTGTAGAAGCAAAAAGAAATAACAATGTTATTTAAATTAAATTAAAAGACTAAAGTTAAATGTAACATTAAAAGAAATAATAGCAATAAAAGTGCTCCCTTCCCACGCTAAAACATAGCAGTGTCCTCGTTGCTTTAATGTGAGCAGGAGAATTCAGCGGTCGATGTAATCAGCCACGGTTATGTCCCAAAGCAGCTACAGCCTGGTTCAAGTGATCAAACTGTTTGACGGAGACATCCATTAAGCCTAAGACATCAAGGCGCATGCTCTTTATTTCATATTTCACATTAGTAATGTCAGTGTGGAAACCATCCAAACGGGTAAGGATCATGGTTAGATTTTCGGCATAGGATGGAAGTTCCGGTTCATCTAGGTTATAGTAGTTTGGAGGGGTTTCAGGGTCAGATTCATCAATAGAGATAGGGTCATCTAAATACTCATATATAGGTGGTGTCTCAGGAGGTGATGGTGGAGCAATGTGGTGTTCATCTAAATCATATAGCCAGTTATTTCAGTTATGAACACTTGTTCTCTCATGGTTTGGTAAGGTAAATAGCTGGACAACTTCGTTATTAATTAGGTAGTCGAAAGTATCCGGCCCAAGGTTTCCTAAGATTCTTCGGTCGAAGCAAAATTCAATATCCATGGGTCGGATGTGTCCAAAAGGTGTATGCTCGTAAAGTGGGCGTCTAAGTCCAATGGCATCAGCTATCATGGTTACTAGGGTTCTTTGCAAGGTGAACGAATCTTTCCATCATAAATGTCACAACATTGAGATGTCAACCTTGGTCGACACACAATAAGATGAAAAGTTCATCTCGTGACACTAAGGTGTTGTTCGCTTCTTTTCAAAATAGGGTGTGGGCTAGTATTTTGTGGAAGTAGTGGATAGCAGGGTTGTGTATCATTTGGGAGTGCATCTCGTGTGGGTCAGAGTGGTAGTCTCCAGTTAAACTACACCAAAAGTAATCTAGGTCGATGTCATCGATTAATTCCTCCTAGCGGGTAGTGAAAACAAATGGGCTACTAGGAAATCCTAGGAGGTCAGCAAGGTCTCTACGGTTATAAGTGAAGTCCATACTAGACAGCCTAAAGGAAATAAACCCTTTATTGAGTCTGTAACCATGCTCAGGGTTGTAAACTAGGGAGCTAAGGAATTCTAGGGTAAGCTCACGGTATGTGACAAACCTTCTCTTAATAGCAGCATTCTCCCATCCTAGCTAGTTAAACATAAACAAGATGATATCTCGGATACCTAACCTATCCATGGTAGGTCCATCATAATATATGGATAAAGCCATATCCTTCTGAGCTAAATAATCATAGCGCCTTCTCTGAACTCTGCCTCTGAAAACTGTATCTACTGGTTGCATGATGAAAGTTAGTTACTAACTAATTATAAATTCGCCTGTTAATCAGTATCCAATATTTCTAAGTTAGTAACGAGAAACAATAAGTACATTACTGCATAGAATCAAGGAGAGGGAGCAAAATACAAGTAATAGTCAAAGAAGGGAAACGCTTACAAACAAAGATAACAAATTAAAAAGAAGGCGGGTTGTCTCCCACTAAGCACTTTGTTTAATGTCGTAAGTTCGACAGTAACATTGCGATATACTAGTTTTGGGGTTAAGCAAACAGCTCTATAAGTCTTAGACTATTTGAATAGTCTCTATTATCAATATTATGATAATTTTTTAATCGCTGCCCGTTTACCATAAACGGTTCACTATTTCTACCTTTGATTTCTATCGCACCACTTTTAAAGACTTTTGTAATTTCAAAAGGGCCTAACCACCTAGATTTAAGTTTTCCCGGAAAAAGCTTAAGTCTCGAATTAAATAGTAGCACTATGTCGCCGAAATTAAACTCTTTCCTAGATATACGTTTATCGTGCCATTTTTTGGTTCGTTCTTTGTATATCTTGGCATTCTCATAGGCGTCTAGTTGAAGTTCTTCCAATTCGTGAATGTCTAAAATTCGCTTCTCGCCTGCGGAAGTATAATTTAGATTTAGGGTCTTAATTTCCCAATAAGCTTTGTGTTCTAATTCCACAAGGAGATGACATGATTTACCATAGACTAATTTAAAAGGTGTGGTCCCTATTGGTGTGGTCCCTCAGGAACACATCGATGGAAAATATCGTCGATACCTCTTTTGAAAAGCAGAGGTTCATCCCAGTAGTATTGTTTTAGATCATGAAAGAATTTCTTCTTTTGTTGGTATGATAGGT